>NC_092380.1:89259327-89569091 GCF_030028105.1 Mobula birostris | reverse complement strand
TCAGCATGGATGTAAGTCTCTGTGCAGACCTGTGTGGTCCATGCTGTGATCCTGTTGGACAGACATGCCATCTAGTGAACCTGCCATACAGCAATGCTGTAGCATCTCATTCTACACCAGGAACTTCAAGGCTTAATCTGTACAGGTCCTCTCCAAGTTACAAATACCTGACTTATTTGCAGCCATCCATACCAATGAGTAGTTAACAGCCAGTCAGAATGAATTTGCTGGCAGCTGTGGGGCTGCAGCCATCTTCTGCTATGTGGGAACTCAGTTCCCACCAACATCTGAATGGTTGAGTTAACTAACATCACAGTTAGCTGGCAATCATGCAAGGAAACATTATATTCTTGAACAGTTGATAGAATTAATTTACAGTAATACAGACATGTATTGTTAATATTAAAGTAATAAAAAGATTGCAGCAGTAAAAATGTAATTGGCTTGCTATCATTTCAAATGTATTTTTAAATTCAATGCTTCAATAGCAACATTCAATACGTTGTGAATGGTTATTTGCCTTGGTGCAAATATATCTCCACTGAATCAACCCTAGTATTTCCCTACTCGTCTGTATTTGACTCTTTTTTTTTAATCCTGCATACCTTTTTAGTGGAGTCATGGAGTCAGAGTCTAACTTTTTCTACTCTCCTTAGTTCTCTCTGCAAAATATTTGTAATTCCAATCCAGCTTGGAGTACAGCATTGGAGGGGGTAGAAAGTGATCAGTCAAAAAGTATAACCAAGCCTGAGGATGGTAGTAGTATAAGTCAAATCCCTGCATCAAAACCTCATCTATCCAATATTCACTAAGTATAATCTCACATGGACAAGAACAGGTATAATTAAGAAAAAATTAACATATTTTTTGAAGTGTGAAATTTTCAGTCACATCCTGAAGAAAACTAATGCATCAAAAGATTACTGAACAGTGAAGTGTTTTGGTTCAAAGACCACTATAGTATTCAGTTCAAATAACATCACTGTTTCACCCTGTCACTATGTCAAAGAAAAACATATTCCTCCTCTTGATCTACAATTTAAGACAACATCCTATAATACATTCCATGAACAGGATCCTCAGTAAAAAAGGTACAGAAAGGAGGTACTACAAGCACAAGGTGAAGTCAAGGCTTTATAGGATATTAACTGGCATAAAACAAAAGGCTTTCTTGGAGATGATAAAAGGTTCTTTTGTTTTTGTTCTGAGACAAACATCAAAAGCTGCTGGAAGATCATCAATTCTGTGAAATATGCACTTTGATCTTCCGGAACTTTATTGGCCTACTAGTACAATGACAAAATGCCCATAAGGAAATACTGCCCTCTGGCACATTCCAGACTACAGGAGCACATGGTGCAGGATGCATTGAAGCCTACTGCAGACAGTGCAAAGACTTTGTGGGGAAGGAATGCAGTCTTATATTCTCTGTCAGTCAACATGGAGGGGCTAAGACTGGTTGCGAAATCCTCTGCATTGGAATAAGAGGCAATACTGCATTGTACACTGAAAGTGCCACACTACAAATGTATCGAACCAATAACACTATGAATGTACAGATAAAAGACAACCTAAATGTAAAGAAAGCTGCGTACTGTTTTTTTTTACAGTATGCAGTTCCCCACTACGTCAGAGAAGCATGGAGGAAAATCGTCTGCTAACTGGAGAAACTGGACATACCTTTCCTTTGTTGTGCAAAAGTCTTAGGCACATATTTATAGCTAGGATGCCTTAGATTTGCACAGTACTGTAGTAACTCTCTGTGTTGCACTGTACTGCTGCCACAAACAAAATCATGACAAATATGAGTGATGATAAACCTGATTCTGATATATGAGTCTCTAATATGGACTGAGATAGGGAAGGGCATAGAGAGAAGGTAACCATAGGTGGGAGCGGGAACCACCAGAGAGACATTCTACAATGATCAATAAACCAATTGTTTGGATCTCTTTCTCTCACACACACACACACACATACACGTCAGACTTTGGCACAGTACAGTACTTCCTTTTTTGTTGAGTCATCATTTCAACCTGTTACATTTCCCTACTATTCGATATGCAGCAAACACAAGAAAGTTTGAGATACATGCCTCAGAATGTTGCAGTAAATGTACATTCTTCTATCAAGGAATCCCTTTCTAAAGTCATTAGTTTCCTTTTAAAGTGAAAATGATGCTTTTTGACAACCCCTTGATTGCACCCCACTTATGGGATTAATTTTAGCAACACTACCCCCTTCCACTTATATCTGCAGAATACCATTTGATATAATGAGCCACATTTGATTAATGGAAAACTATCATTTAAATATTAGCAATATTTAAAAGCCATCTAGGTAAGTACATGGATACAGATTTTAGAGGGTTATGGACCAAACATGAGCAGACTGCACTAGCTCACTGGGCAACGCAGTTGACATGGATGAGTTGGGTTGAAAGACCTGTTTCCATGTTGCATGACTAATTTTATGAAATTTTTAAATTTAAAAGTGTCATAAACAGGACATGTGCAAGGAGTGGGGGAGGGGATGATTTAAGTGAGGACACAGGCCTCATGGTAATTAAGACATACACACACATACATGTACATACATACACTGTATATTATAGCTTGTTTACATCTGGAGAATGTATACAAGTGTTCTTCAAAAGCCAGAAGATTTACACTCCTACACCTAGTCCTAGAAGAATCTGAGTTTTAAATAAATTTAACAGTTTAAATAAAAAAGCACATGCTGGTACCAAATTCCTTCCAAAATTGTTCTCTTGTTAATGTGCCATGAATCAGTACCCTCTACCTTTTACTCAAGTTTGATCATTTGTAAAGTGTGTGGGTTGTTTTCTATAGTTTTTAGACAGGAGGCATCTTACAAATGAGTTTAAATTGACCCCGGTGCCCTTCTCCATTTTTAAGTCAAATGACTTAAATTTCCACGGCCACGGCTATTGTTTCTGGAGATGGAACAGCATTGTGGATAAAAATGAACTGAACATTTGTATCTGGGTGGCAAAGTCTCCAAGGAAAATACAAATGGGATGATCACCAGTGGCCCTGATTTAAATCAGTTTAAGAAATAAGTGGCAAACAAAAAATAAAATATTGAAATGAAAATGACATTTGCTAAATATGACTCCTGGATCCCTATCCCAAAAAAATAACTGAAGGCCAATTGAACATGCTGGGCTGAAGTGACGGTCTTCTGAATTAAAAAGGATTTTTTGTTTTTAAGTCCTATTGAAATGAACACTGAAATGAATAATCAATTGAGATCCAGCATTTGCACATCTCCTAGCTGAATGTGGGAATCTGAGACAGATCAGAATTTGTAAATTGTTGAGAAATGTCACAATAAATGCAGCAAAACCCTAATGGAAGCAACTAAGTCTTTCCACTATTCATCCAACAATACAGCTCCTTTAAGAGGGATATAACTTGCTGTTATAGTGTCAAAGGTGCACACTTTAGTGCCATAACAGAGGAAATGAGGAGGAAATGTGCAGTCCTGACCCCTGCGCTCAAAATTAGATTGGACACAAGGACTAAAGTTTAATGGCATGCCCAGGCTGAACACTCTTCAAGTTGGAAGAATTACTCATTCATGTGACGACACTTTGAAGTACAAAAGGTCGATATTATAGGCCTGCTGAACACAACAGACTGCATGAATAATCCTTAAATATTCTGAATAAATTAATGATTCTGTTTTCATATTTCTTTTAAATCAAGCGTGTGCAGAATTTTTGATGAAATAGTCCATAGTTACACTGTGGAAGGGTCAATTTTTAAAAGGTTTCATGTTCTCATTCACATCCAAAGGCACTAATTTGCAACATTCCACAATCTCATACCTAAAATTGGTGAAAAAACAATTTTTTAGCATGCCAGGCAGAATAGACAGGATACAAGATCACTGGGTCTTTCCCATTCATAATCTTAACTCTGTTGGTGTTTCTAACCCTACTTCATTTGGTAGTTGTGCTGTACCACCATGGCAAAGATACGATGTACAGCAGACAGCAAAGAACGAGCTGATTGGATTAAACTTAAACCAAATGAGGGAGTGTGTGGAGAAATTACCATAAATCAGAGAAGTCAATGATCATGCCATCAGGTTGGAGGCTACTCAGGTGGAACATAAGATGTTGCTCCTCCAACCTGAGTGCGGCCTCATCATGGTAGTGGAGGGAGCCATAGACCGACATGTAGGAATGGGAAAGGTAAGTTGAATTGAAATGGGTGGCCACCAGGATTTCCTGTCGTTTGCGGTGGATGGAGCAAAAGTACTTGACAAAGCACTCCCCGGTCCTTGTCAGGTCTCCACCGTATTGAGGAGGCCGTACCAGGAGCTCTCAATACAGTAGATGGCCCCCCCACCCCCAAAGACTCACAGGTGAAGTATTGTCTCACACCCTGAAGGACTGTTTGGAGCGCTGAAGGGTGGTGAGAAAGGAGGTGCA
Organism: Mobula birostris; assembly: GCF_030028105.1. NCBI lineage: Eukaryota > Metazoa > Chordata > Chondrichthyes > Myliobatiformes > Myliobatidae > Mobula > Mobula birostris. The sequence continues at coordinate 89,564,629 of NC_092380.1, read as the reverse complement.
AAGGCAAGTATGGCACTTGTCTAGCTTGCTGGAATAAGTGTCAGGAAGGAGCTAAGTGTTGAGGGACGAGTGGACCAGAGAGTCATGTAGAGACCTATCCCTGCGGGATGCGGAGAATGAGGGGAGGGAAGGGAGGGAAAGATGCATTTAGTGATGGGATCCCATTGTAGATGACAGGAGTTATGGAGCCCATTGGAGTAGATAGCGTGTCAGGTTGTGCTGTGATAAAGGCACTATGGTTCTGTAATAGGATATGGATAGAATGAGTGAGCAGGCTAGCCAATAACATCAAACAGAATACCAAAAGTTTTTTTCAGATATATAGAGTAAAAGAGGTGAGAGTAGATATCAGACTGGCGAAAAGTGACACTGGAAAGGTAGTAATAGGGGACAAGGAAATGGCAGAGGAACTAAATAAGTATTTTGCATTTATCTTTACAGTGGAAGACACTAACAATATTCAAGTGTTAGGGACACTTGCTATCACTAGGGAAAAGGCACTTGGGAAGTGAAAGGTCCGAAGGTGGATTGGTCACCTGGACCAGTTGGACTACACCACAGGTTTCTGAAAGAGGTGGCTGAAGGGATTGTGGAGGCATTGATAATGATCTTTCAAGAATCACTAGATTCTGGCATGGTTCCAGAGGACTGGAAAATTGCAAATGTCCTCAAAAAAGGAGAGAGGCAGGCAGAACAAAGGAAATTATAGGCCAGTTAGCCTGACCTCAGTGGCTGGGAAGATGTTGGAGCAAATTGTTAAGAATGAGGCTTCAGGAGGCACTTGATAAAACCAGCCTAAGTCAGCATGATTTCCTCAAGGGAAAATCTTGCCTGACAAATCTGTTGAATTCTTTGAGGAAATAACAAGTAGGATAGACGAAGGAGAATTGGTGGATATTGTGCACTTTGGGTTTCAGAAAGCCTTTGACAAGATGCCACACATGTGGCTGCTTAACAAGAACCCACAGTATTACAGGAAAGATACTAGCATGGATAAAGCACTGCCAGGAAGAAAAGACTGGGAATGAAGGGATCCTTTACTAGTTGGCTGCCAGTGACTAGTGGTGTACCATGGGGGTTGGAGTTGGGACCAGTTCTTTCTACATTATATGTCAATGATTTGGATGACAAAACTGATGGTTTTGTGGTCAAGTTTACAAACATTACAAAAACAGGTGGAGGGGCAGGTAGTGTTAGGGAAGCAGAGAGGCTGCAGAACAACTTAGCCAGATTAGGAGAAAGGGCAAGGAAGTGGCAGATGGAATACAGTGTTCGGAAGTGTATGGTCATGTGCTTTTTAGAAGGAACAAAAGCATAGACTATTTTCTAAATGGGCAATATCCGAGGTGCAAAGAGACTTGGGAGTCATAGAAGCATAGAAAACCTATAGCACAATACAGGCCCTTCGGCCCACAAAGTTGTGCCGAACATGTCCCTACCTTAGAAATTACTAGGGTTACCCATAGCCCTCTATTTTTCTAAGCTCCATGTACCTATCCAAAAGTCTCTTAAAAGATCCTATCGTATCCACCTCCACCACCATTGCTGGGCAGCCCATTCCACCCACTCACCACTCTCTGAGTAAAAAACTTACCCCTGACATCTCCTCTGTACCTACTACCCAGCACCTTAAACCTGTGTCCTCTTGTGGCAACCATTTTAGCCTTGAGAAAAAGCCTCTGACTCTGTCATCGTGCAGGATTCTTAAATGTTAACTTGCAGGTTGAGTCAGGGTGAGGAAGGCAAATACAAACTTAGCATTCAATTTGAAAGAACTGGAATATAAAAGCATGGATGTAATGCTGAGGGTTTATAAGGCACTGGTAAGGTCTCACTTGGAGTACTATGATCAGTTTTAGGCCCCTTATCCCAGAAAGGATATGCTGACAGTGGAGAGGGTTCAGAGGAGGTTTGAAAAATGATTCTGAGAATGGAAGGATTATCATATGAGGAATGTTTGACAGCTCTAAGCCTGTATTAGCTGGAGTTTATAAGAATGAGGGGATCTTACTGAAATATCTAATGTTGAAAGGCCTAGGTAGAGCAGATGTGGAGAGGATGTATCCTATAGTGGGGGAGTCTAGGGCCAGATGGCACTGCATCAGAATAGAGGGACATCCACGTAGAACAGAGATGAGGAGTAACTTCTTTAGCCAGAGGGTGGTGAATCTGTAGAATTCATTGCCACAGGTGGATGTGGACGCCAAGTCATTGGGTGTACTTAACATGAAGGTTGATAGGCTCTTGAATAGTCAGGGTGTGAAACGTTACATAAAAAAGGCAGGAGAATGGGGTTGAGAGGGAAAGTGGATCAGCCATGATGAAATGGTGGAGCAGACGCTATGGGCCAAATGGCCTATATCTGCTCCTATATTTCATGGTCTTTAGATCTTTGGAAATACAGGCCCAAACAATTTGGTCTTTCTTTTATTTACTTTATTTTAATTAATACCACATCCCATTCCCATTCTGACATGTCTATCCACGGCCTCCTCTACTGTAAAGATGAAGCCACACTCAGGTTGGAGGAACAAAACCTTATATTGCGTCTGGGTAGCCTCCAACCTGATGGCATGAACATCGACTTCTCTAACTTCCGCTAATGCCCCACCTCCCCCTCGTACCCCATCCGTTATTTATTTATATACACACATTCTTTTTCTCTCTCTCTCTCCTTTTTCTCCCTCTGTCCCTCTCACTATACCCCTTGCCCATCCTCTGGGATTCCTCCCCCCCCTTTGTCTTTCTCCCCGGGCCTCCTGTCCCATGATCCTCTCATATCCCCTTTGCCAATCACCTGTCCAGCTCTTGGCTCCATCCCTCCCCCTCCCACTTTCAAATCTCTTACTAGCTCTTCCTTCAGTTAGTCCTGACGAAGGGTCTTGGCCTGAAACATCGACTGTATACCTTCCTAGAGATGCTGCCGGGCCTGCTGTGTTCACCAGCAGCTTTGATGTCTGTTGCTTGAATTTCTAGCATCTGCAGAATTCCTGTTGTTTGCATTTTTAAAGACTAAACTGCTTGGGCGTGTATTTCCTGGAGTTCAGAAGAATGAAGGAGCACCTTATTCAAATATGCAAGATCCTAAATGAGCTTGAAGTGGAAATTTCAAACAAAGAAACATAATTACAAGATAACCATATAACCATATAACAATTACAGCACGGAAACAGGCCACCTCCACCCTTCTAGTCTGTGCCAAAATCTTACTCTCACCTAGTTCCACTGACCTGCACTCAGTCCATAACCCTCCATTCCTTTCCTGTCCATATATCTACCCAATTTAACTTTAAACGACAACATCGTACCTGCCTCAACCACTTCTGCTGGAAGCTCATTCCACACAGCTACCACTCTCTGAGTAAAGAAGTTCCCGCTCATGTTACCTTTTGTCCTTCAACTCTCAAAGATAAGTCAGTCACCTGAAAATTAGGTACGTAGAAAGTTTTTCTCATTGATCGCGAGAATCTCTGGAATTCTCTGCCACGGTGGATCATGGAAGAGGGATCATTACAAGTACTTAAAGTGGAGGTGGATATATATATATATATATATATGGTGGATTGAAGAATCCAGGGGTATGTGAGTACATGTGTTACAGTCAGCACAGATTAACCATGACAGTGGACAGGCTCGAACGGCTGACTCAAAACTCCTGCCTTCTCATGTTCTTTCAGTCTTATTCTCTGGGGTTCCCACTGCGATGGAAAATAGATCCTCCCTTACATTATTAGATTAGATTAGATTCAACTTTATTGTTATTGTGCCGAGTACAGATACAAAGCCAATGAAATGCAATTTGCATCTGATCAGAAGTGCAAAGGAATAGTATTATTTACAAAATAACTGCGAATAAAAAGTAACATACAAATATAAAATTACTGAGACAGTCCAATATGGGTGCAACGCTGCTTAGTGCTGTGATGTGAGGTTCAGCAGGGTCACAGCCTCAGGGAAGAAGCTCTTCCTGAGCCTGCTGGTGCGGGAACGGAGACTCCTGTAGCGCCTACCGGATGGGAGGAGAGTAGAAAGTCCATGGTTAGGGTGAGATGCATCCTTGATAATGCTTTTCGCCCTGCCCAGGCAGCGTTTATGGTAGATGTTCTTAATGGTGGGCAATTGGGTGCCAATAATCCGCTGGGCAGTTTTCACCACCCACTGGCGTGCTTTGCGGTCTGATACGGGACAATTGCCATACCACACTGAGATGCAGTTGGTGAGCATGCTCTCAATTGGTACGGTGGTAAAAGTCCATCAGTATCCTGGGACGGAGGTGAGCTTTCTTGATGCTCCTCAGGAAATAAAGGCTCTGTTGCGCCTTTTTGATCAGGATGGAGGAGTTCAGGGAGCAGGTGAGATCATCGGAAATGTGGACACCAAGGAATTTGAAGCTTGATACACACTCCACTACAGCTCCGTTGATGTAGATGGGGACATGAGTGTGGCTCCTAGCATGCCTGAAGTCCACAATGATCTCCTTAGTCTTTTGGGCGTTAAGGGCCAGGTTGTTATCGGCACACCACACGGCCAGGTGCTGAACATAATCCCTGTAGGCCATCTCGTCATTCCCTCTGATCAGGCCAACCACCGTGGTGCCGTCTGCAAACTTGACAATGGAATTAGAACCATGCACAGGAACGCAGTCATAGGTGAAAAGGGATTACAGAAGAGGGCTCAGCACAAAGCCTTGAGGCATGCTGGCGTTCAGCGTGAGAGTAGAGGAGGAGAGGTTGTCTAACTTAACTAATTGGGGTCTGTTAGTCAGAAAGTCCAAGGTCCAATTGCAGAGGGATGAGCTGATACCAGGCTGGCGAAGTTTGGCGATCAGCTTGGAGGGGGTCACAGTACTGAATGCCGAACTAAAGTTAATGAACAGCATTCTGACGTAAGAGTTGAGGCTGTCCAGGTGGGTCAGGGCAGAGTGAAGTGCCGTGGAGATGGCGTCCTTTGTAGACCTGTTGGTGCTATAGGCAAATTGATGGGGGTCCAGGGTCGTGGGCAGACAGGATTTCAGATGCGATAGAACCAGTCTCTCAAAGCATGTTGCAATGATGGGGGTGAATGCAACTGGACAGAAGCCATTCAGGGCTGTGGCAGTGGAATGCTTCGGTACTGGCACGATGGTGGCGATCTTGAAGATTGTGGGCTCAACTGCCTGTGCCAGGGACAGATTGAAAATGTCTGTGAAGACCCCGGCCAACTGCCCTGCACAAACTCTGAGCACACGGTCAGGTATTCCATCTGGACCAGCTGCTTTCCGTACATTCACCCTGCTCAGGGTGGCGTAAACATCAGAGGTGGAAAGTGAGAGAGGCAGTTCACCAGGTGGGAGATCCGCTTTGAGGGTGACCTCCTTGTTCTCTCGGTCAAAGCGAGCGTAGAATTAATTGAGCTCATCAGGGAGGGAAGCAGAGCTGGAAGGGGGCACAGTACTAGGAGGTTTGAAGTCTGTAATGACCTGTATGACATGCCACATGCACCAGGGGTCTGAGGAGTTGAAATGCTCCTCGATTCTCTGTTTGTATGTGTGTTTGGCCTGAGAGATTCCCCTCTTCAGGTTGGCCCTGGCTTAGCTGTAAGCCTCCCGGTCTCCAGACCTGAAGGCTGAATCTCTGGCTTTGAGCAGGAGGTGAACCTTTCTGTTCATCCATGGTTTCTGATTGGGAAAAACTTCTATTTGTTTTTGTGATGTCACTCTATCTACACACTTGTTGATGTGCTCAAGGACAGAGTTGGTATATAGATCAATGTTAATCTGAGAGTGTGTGTGCTGGAATTGGTGTTGAAGAGCAGAGTCAGCACCCTCCACCCAGATGTTAATAGTCTTCATTGTGGGTTTCACACGTTTAATGACCAGGCTGTACTTGGGAAGCAGAAACAATGAAAGATGGTCGGACTGTACCAGGTGGGGGAGGGTAGTGGCTTTGTAAGCATCAGCCACATTTGTGTAGACATGATCTAAGGTTTTATTTCCCCTTGTGGTGCATGATACATTTTGGTAAAATCTTGATAGCGCGGTACGTAGGTTACAATGATTAAAGTCCCCAGCGACAATAAAGGCTCCATCTGGATGCAATGTCTGCAGCTTGCTAATAGCGACACTGAGGTCTTTCATGGCTATTTTAGCATTAGCATCCGGTGGAACATAAACTACGACAGCAATGATGCATGTAAACTCTCGTGGTTGATAAAATGGTCTGCACTTAATAATCAGGTATTCCAGACCAGCAGAGCAATAAGAGTCAGCAATGGTAGAGTTAGTGCACCATGATCGATTCACGTAGATGCATAAACCACCTCCCTTACTTTACCTGTCACTGTTGCAGCTCTGAAGACTGTGCGCCCTTCCAGTTCCACCACGTCCTTTGGGACATCACTGTTTAGGCACGCCTCCGTAAAAAAAATGGCGTTACAATCCATAAGCCTTCTTTGTGTGAGGGTCCAAGTCCTTAGTTCATCAGAGACCGAACGATGTGGCGAGGAAGATGCTAGGTAGCGCTGGCTGGTGTGGATTTAGCCTTAGCCTAGCACGCAAACCTCCACGCTTCGCCCGTCTTTGTTTACGGTCTCGATGCCGGCGCCAGGCCCTCCTGGTCGGAGTGAGTTGAATGCAGGTCTGCGGTGTCCTTACTAACTCCGGAGGTAGTTGGTCAAGTTGAATGAATAGTCCAAAACCGTGTTGGGGCATCGGTAGTTAATGACCAAAAGTGACTGTTTGCTATAAGTGTAGTTCGCATAGCCAAATCGAGCGAGCACGCAGGAAACAAGCAGATAAATTAACACTACTTTTCAAAATCCGGTAAGACACTGAGCCTCGCAATACACACGCGCCGCAGCCATTTTAATACTGCGATACTATCACAGCCCAAACATTAGGTCTGCATCCCCTGATGACATACAAGACTCTTGATGAACTGTCTACTCACTGAGGATGTTTAAGTGCTTTTAAAAAGAGCACGAGAGACATAGGGGCCATGATTTAAAGTAAAATTGAGCTACTGAATGGGTGCATTTATGTTAAACTCATAGGGACGAAATAATATTGATGGAAAAATCTAAAAATATCATAGATTTTATTCATTATATTCACCATAAGCTCAAGTTTCTTGTCAACTGACTGTACATAGTACTAAGTAAGCCCGCAGGAAAAAGAATTTCAGGGTTATATGTGATGACATGTATGTACTCTGATAATACATTTTACTTTGAACTTTGAACAAATATACAACCAAATGAAAACAATGCTTCTTTGGACCACGGTGCATCCACTAAACACGTATCACACACAGCACGTGAAACAAAATATTACCTTAAGTTCATAAAATACAATTCAAAAATTCATGTAGTGCACAGCACAGATAAATAGGAAACAGCTCACTGTCCAAGTGACAAGACCTTGCTGGTGGCAGTCTCATAGCCTGAGGGAAGAAGCTGTTACCCAGTCTGGCAGCTTTAGTCTTGATGCTCTAGTACCTCCTTCCTTATGGTAATGGGTCAAAGAGATTGTGGGATGGGTGGTAAGGATCTTCAACAATACTTCGGGCCTTTGACCTGCAATGATTCTGGTAAATGTCACAAAAAGGTGAGACCCCAGTAATCCCCTTAGTGGTTTTTACAACCTCTATCGGGTCGTGTGGTCTGATGCTTTGCAGTTTCCGTACCACACAATAATGCAGCCAGACAGGACACTCTGGATGGTGCTCCTGAGGAAAGTTGCTGGAATGGGGACGGAGACACCTGCATACCTCAATCTCCTCAGAAACTGTAGGCACTGCTGTGCCTTAATTAATGATGAGGTGTTGTGGCCCAAGTTACATCGCCTGTTATGTACTCACCAAAGAACTTTGCGCTCTTCAGAGCCATTGATGACCACTCTCCAACAATAAAACTGGATATTAAATTTAGTCCATATTGTTTTCATTCAGATTTGCTGATTTCAAATCGCCCAGCATACTGTGAAAATTGCACAGTAAAATTCACATGCCTTTTTCAACTAACTAGTGGGGACCCTGGAAAGCTGATACACACACATTATTATGTAGCAGTGCACTAGAATAAAAAGATCAAAGAGAACACTGCACACCTTAGATACAAATGTCTTAATTATATCAAATTACATCTTGAGTGAAATCTGTTTCTGTAGAAAGCTGTAGAAATCAAAACAGCTGGAAGGACTATTTCTGAGATTCTAAGAGCAATATTTTACATTGAGATTGAGAAGATATTTCTCTGAGAACTGTCTAAAGCCCCACCTGGTTGTGAGCCATCATAAAAATAAAATTACAAGAATTGCTACAGTTAATGATAATCAGGAATCATAGCTCTGTCTATAAATCTCCAACAGAGATGGTACTGAGAATTGCCTTGGTAGGTCAACAGGAATAGGTACAACACATTTTGACAAGTATTTAAACTGTAAGCAGGCTAGAAGACCGTTTCGCTGAACACCTACGCTCTGTCCGTCAGAGAAAGCAGGATCTCCCAGTGGCCACACATTTTAATTCCACGTCCCATCCCCATTCTGATATGTCTGTCCATGGCCTCCTCTACTGTCAAGAGGAAGCCACATTCAGGTTGAAGGAACAACACCTTATATTCCGTCTGGGTAGCCTCCAACCTGATGGCATGAACGTTGACTTCTCTAACTTCCGTTGATGCCCCACCTCCCCTTCGTACCCTATCTGTTATTTATTTATCTTCTATTATTATATTTTTTCTCTCTCTCCTTTTTCTCCCTCTGTCCCTCTCACTATACTCCTTGCCCATCCTCTGGGCTTCCCCCCTCCCCCTTTCTTTCTCTCTTGGCCTCCCATCTGTCCCATGATCCTCTCATATCCCTTTTGCCAATCAACCTTCCAGCTCTTAGCCCCATCCCTTCCCCCTCCTGTCTTCTCCTATCATTTCAGATCTCCCCCTCCCCTTTTCAAATCTCTTCTTTCAGTTAGTCCTGATGAATGGTCTCAGCCCGAAATGTCGACTGTGCCTCTCCCTGTAGATGCTGCCTGGCCTGCTGTGTTCACCAGCAATTTTTATGTGTGTTGCTTGAAATTCCAGCATCTGCAGATTTCCTCATGTGTGCAGCATTTCTTCAACAGGATGAAAGACACGAAGATAGAAGAAGATGAAATCATAGTTTCTTTCTACGTTGTTTACTTGAATCAACCTAGACCTGGCAAGAGACAGCATGAAAGAACTACGAAAGGAAGCTGAATACATAGCACGGCCACTGAAACCAGTAGCATAGATGAACTACTAAACCTTTGTCTGTCAATATTTTTCAAGTTTGAAGGGCAGATTTATAAACACTTCAAAGGAACGCCACTGGAATTACCATTATTGCTTAAGCCATTAAGGCTAAAAAATGGCCCTTCCAGTTTTCAAGCTCAAACTCTCATTTTGATACGTAGATGATATCTTTGTCATACTCAATTGAAGTGAAATAGAGGATACCTTTAACCAAATCAACAGCATATTCAGCGACATAGTGTACAATGGAAAGAGAAAGTATGAACCAAACATGCATTGCTGGATGTACTTGTCCTGAGAAGGACAGAAGGTACAACAGAGAAATCCTTCTACTGGAAGGGTACACACATGGACCAAGTACTAAATTACTACAGCAACCACCCAGTCTGCCACAAGCAAAACTGCATTCACACCTCACTTAAGAGATCACAAACACACTGCAGCACCACTGAACTTGGGCCTGGGAAGAGAAGCACTTACTCAAAATACTCCAGAACAACGGATTCCCACAGAATTTCATCAGGAGATGCTTACTAAGGAGAGAAAGCTGTGCAGACCTTACTCAGCGCACATTGAAAGGCGTGACCTTGCCCTACATCAACAATACATCAGAAATGACAGCTCAACTGTTCGAACCTCAAGGCATCACAATCACACACAAACCACAACAACTTTAAGTAAGTTTGTCTCAAGAACCAAGCTACCAGAAAGAATTTATAAAAATTGTATTGGCAGTAGCCAAGAAGGCTATAGCAGTTACGTGGAAATCGGATTTGTATTTAAGTATGGATCGTTGGAATAATGAAATTTTTAGCTGTATTCCACTTGAAAAAATTACTTATAATTTGAGAGATAAATATGATACATTTTTGAATATTTGACGTCCTTATTTACGAAAGATAGGTTGGCATATTTAGGTGCTCCGATGATAAAGATGTTGGTCCTTTGGGGAAAGTAACAAATAAATATATTAAATTTATTCTGAATCCCACGGAGCATGTGGAGACCTTCCAATATCCAGGCAATCTTTCTTTCTTTCTTTTAGGTAGGGGTATATATCGGGGGGAGAGGTTAAGGGGACGGGGGAGGGTAGATATTGTTATTCCATGTAATCAAGTTTGAAAACTCAATAAAAATTATATATAAAAAAAAAGAACCAAGCTGCCATTAAAGACAACCATCAAAAGCAACGTGGTGAACAGGATCACTGTGGAGGCAGCAACAAGAACTACATAGGCCAGACAGGATGTAAATCTCAACTCATTTATAGGAACACAAATTGGCAGTATGGAGACATGATCCATTGTCGCTGATCTCAGTACATGAAGACCAAGGAGGCCACCACTTTAACTGGGACACCATAGAGGTTCTGGCACAGGCAAACACAAGCCAGGCGCGAGAATTTTTAGAAGCGTGATTCTCTTCTGATAGAAAGAAACATATTGAAATCAGCGCCATCTACGAACCCCTAAGAGCCAAAGAAGTGCGAGCCAATAGAATTCAGAGGTCAACTGAAGGGGCAGCCAATCAGTCCGTAAGAGACCATAAGATATAGGAGCAGAATAAGGCCATTTAGCCCATCAAGTCTGCTCCACCATATCATGGTTGATCCAATTTTTCTCTCAACCCCAATCTCCTGCCTTCTCTCCATACTTCTTCATGCCCTGACCAATCAAGAGTCACGACCGAGGCAAGCGAACAGGGGGGGCACCTATATAAATGTGAGCACCCCCACCAGAGAGAAACACCAACAACTGCACACTGAGGATATCAGCGCAACTGGTGATGAAATGCCTGCAAGCTAATTGCTAAGTTTGACAAACACCGCAACACCAAGTGAAAGCAACCAATTCTCATGTTCATGTCATCACACAACTATTTCAAATGTCTATATGTACGTTGATAAAAACCAACTTTGCTTGTGAAGATACAGCTTTTCCAGTACTTCAAATAAAATTCAATCTTGTGCATGACCTGAATCAGATTGTGTATATTAAGATTCTTCCCAAAATGCAACAGCACCGGACAGTAACATACTGTTCTCAAAGACCCAGAACACTTTCAGCTAATGCCTTTCTTCATGGGAGACCCAGTGTGAGACTTTAGTTGTCTCACTGCAACAGCAGGCAGCTCCCTTCCACAAACACCATTACAAATCACCAAGGGTTTTATGAAAAACTGATTAGTTTTAAGAAATCCTACTGGATCTAATTTAATTTAACATTGATTCCACACCAAAGAGAAACATAATAGCACAATGACATGAGAATTTCAATGCTGTTTTCAACATCGAGGAGTAGTGATTTATCCTTCAGAATATTCCACAATGAAAAATGTTATATGGATAGTGTTAAAATTTATGTAGCAAGTGTTTTGTTCCAAATACATCTGGGAGCTTGTATTAGCTCAGCTTGTACAACAAACAATAGCTGCAAGCACTTCAAATGTCAAATTTTAGTCAGGAACATTTGCTGTGATTTTGTCTCACTTATTTCTTTGTGTCCATGACTTTGAAATGTGAGAACCTGTCATGTATCAACTTTTTTCAGTCTCTTTTCTCTTAATGTAACACTCTTACTTTTTCAATTAGTATCTTGTGAAGTAAAGTTCTCTCCTTAGACCTCAACCTGTCAACAACTATTTTGTTAATTTTGTTAATATTTAATTTTTGTTTTAGATTTGCCATGTCCAGTTTCCCATTCCCTATTTTTGTTTCACTCGTCTCACTTTCTCTCAATCTTCTGTTACTCCTTGGTTGAAGTTTCCATTTTTCTTGCATTAAAGTATGGGAATGTTCACGGGATTTCTCTAAGTTGGCAACCGCTGTTCATTTTCTGTGAAAGTCATAAATCAGAAAGCTTGATATTTTTCTGTCATAAATGTTAGAACAGGAGCCCTAAATCTTTCATCTTTTTATATTTTCATCTTATAAGCTTCATTGTTTTGAAATTATGACTGATTATTCTAGCTCCTTCTGCATTCCAACTGTTCTTCAATCATTCTCTGTGGGACACACCCAGAAATACTACAGGATCTCCCGCCATTACCTAATTGTTCCTGAGGACTCCTGGCTTGATAATTCCTACTTAATGCTTCCTTACAGTGTGTGCTAAATCAGTACGATGCACTTGATTGTTCAGTCCTGGCCCTCACAGGGATATACCCACCTTACAGTGGCTGCACCAGGTCAGGAACCTGATCAGAATCAGGCCATTCACCACTGCAGTACAGTACGGTGCTGGGAACCTGGAGTAAACCTGCCTGTACTTCACATTACTTCCAATAACTCAGTGTGAAGAAGCCATCTGTGAAGACAGTGTTGCCATTCAGCATTGAGATGTGGGGGCTCAGGATTTTCAGTGCGGAGAATGTGGGCCTTTGCTGGGGACTTGCAGTAGCAATTCCATGTGACCAATCAGATTCCACTGTCCTCCTTGTCATTTTCTGTTGGACATGGCAGACACTGCTGTCAGCATGGCCACACCCCCCTACCCCTCTACTCTGCTTGTTTTCAAAAAGCTGGTGACCACCATTGACTTCGTTACCATAAGGACAACTCCAGCTTGGGGAGACCTATAGTACTGTGCAAAAGTCTTAGGTACATATGTAGCTAAGATGCCTAAGGCTTTACCACAGTACCGTATTTGCCAATGTGGAATGAAGAGCGAGTTTATACACTTGGTAGGAGCAAAGGATGTTTGGAATAGTGATCAACACACATCAAAGTTGCTGGTGAATGCAGCAGGCCAGGCAGCAACTTTGATGTGTGTTGCTTGAATTTCCAGCATCTGCAGAGTTCCTGTTGTTTTTGGAATAGTGATGGTGGAGTGCCGCGACAGTGGTGTGGGACCGGTGCAGAGAACGAGTGCCGGGGCAGGGGCAGGGGCTGGGGAGAGTGGCACAAGTGCAGACACACTCAGCTCTGAGACACTAGGCGATGTCATTTAATTCCAAATAATGGGTTTATTGATCATTACAGAATTGTCTCTTTGGTGCTTCCTACCCCTCCCCCCGTCCACTCTTCCCAACCACAATTCCAATTTCCCTGCCCCTTTCCACTCTCAGTCCACAATAGCGGACCATATCAGAATTTGGTTTATCATCACTCACATGTCCTGAAATTTGTCTTTTTTTTTGCAGCAGCAGCAGTGCAGGGCAGTCCATAAAATTATTACAATACTGTGCAAATGTCTAAGGCATCCTAGTATAAATACGTGTCCAGGACTTTTACACAGTACTGTATGAAGCCAAACAAAGACAATGAGCAGCTTCCATTACATCCAAGGTGGTGATGAGGGAGACCATGGGATCCAAAAGTTTAGTCAAACTAGATCAGGATCTGCCATTCCCCATCAATGTCCATACCTCAGCTCATTTTGTCCCTCCCATCTCCAGCTCTGATAGGCATCCCCTCACACTGAGCCACAGGGAAGAATATAACCAGGGAAGAACACGTCCATCAGGGATCCAAGAGGTAATCTGCACTTGGAGCCAGAGTCTACTCTGTATTCACTAAGGAGATTGGTAATTGCGAATTCAGGAAGAGTGAAACAGAACAAATAAAAATGATGTGTTAGCTGGCTCAAAAGTAGATAAAAGCACAGGCCTGATGCACTGTATCCCAACCTGCTAACAAGGTCTACAGGAACTTCACTGAGGCACTTGGGAAGGCTGATAAAGTAAAGAATAGCAGGGCCTTGGGCAATATTGAGGTACAGTGATGAAAAGGGAGCTTGATAAGTGATAGCACAGATAGATAAAACGGTTATGAGGCATCCAAAACATTCTGATTAATTATATCCAACTTATCATTTCACTGACAACAGGATGTCCAAGCATTGCCTAAAAAAAAAGGAACTGGTTTTGTTTAAAAAAAACACAAAGCACTCAGTTACTTCAACCTTAATCACTTCAGGTTGCTATTGGATTCACAGGCTTCTGACATTTGTTTCTGTGAGTTTGCATGCAAGAAACAGACCATGTGTAGTGAAAAATGGTTCAGAAAGACATCAAAATGATTGAACCAGTCCCTAACAGCAAAAGCATGCCAGGATTAGCATTCCTCCTTCAGTCTCATGCCAAAATGGATGCTTTTCATGTGCATGTCCAGATAGTGGATGATAATTTGATTGTATGGTATGTAATCCCTGACAACATTGATAATTGTGTTTACCAACCCATGTGCGTGCACACACTTACCAGGTATGAAGATGTCACTAATCAATATACCTCTTTTTGAGTGTGTTGAGACTATTCACATCATGTAGCTGTTTTTTTTAAAAAACTCAAAAAAGACAAGATATTAAATACAGAATCCTATTCTTTATCATTGTCTGGCATATATCACAAAACATAGGACACAGAATGCAGAACTCCACAGCAAAGTACAGGCCCTTCAGCCCACAATGTTGTGCCGATCTTTTAACCTACTCTAAGAACACTCTAACCCTTCCCTTTGACATATACCCTCCATTTTTCTATCATTCATGTACTTATTTGAGAGTTTCCTATATGCCCCTCATGTACCAGCCTCCATCATCACCACTGGCAGTGCATTACATAAACCCACCCGTCTTGGTGCAAAAAAAACCTTACCTCCAACATCTCCCCATACTTTCCCCCAATCACCTTAAAATTAGGCCTTCTGGTATTTGCCAATTCAGCCTTGAGAAAGTCTCTGGCTGTCCACTCAATCTATGCCTCTTATTTTCTCATATACCTCTATCAAGTTGCCTCCCATCCTCCTTTGCTCCAAAGAAAAAAGCCTGAGTTCACCCAATGTATCCTCATCAGACAGGCTCTCTAATCAAGACAGCATCCTGGTCAATCTCTTCTGCACCCTCTCTAAAACTTCCTCATCCTTTCTATAATGACGCAATCAAAACTGAACATATGCATTTATACAACAAGAGTCAGGGGACTTGGATCTGCCCCAATTTGCCTACCCGAGCAACAAGTCCGTAGCAGATGCCATCTCATTGGCTCTTCACTTAATCCTCAAACAACTGGACAGCAAAGATGCATACATCAGGATACTCTTTATCGACTACAGCTCAGCATTCAATGGCCATCATCCCCTCAAAACTAGTCAACAAGCTCCAAGACCTGGGCCTCAATATCTCCTTGTGCAATTGGATCCCAGGTTTCCTTACTTGTAGACCTCAGTCGGTTTAATCATATAACCATATAACAATTACAGCACGGAAACAGGCCATCTCGGCCCTTCTATTCCAATCCGAACTCTTACCTTCACCTAGTCCCACAGACCTGCACTCAGCCCATAACCCTCCATTCCTTTCCTGTCCATATAGCTGTCCAATTTAACTTTAAATGACAACATCGAACCTGCTTCAACCACTTCTTCTGGAAACTCGTTCCACACAGCTACCACTCTCTGAGTAAAGAAGTTCCCCCTCATGTTACCCCAAAACTTTTGCCCTTTAACTCTCAATTCATGTCCTCTTGTTTGAACCTCCCCCACTCTCAATGGAAAAAGCCTATCCACGTCAACTCTATCTATCCCCCTCATAATTTTAAATACCTCTATCAAGTTCCCCCTCAACCTTCTACGTTCCAAAGAATAAAGACCCAACTTCTTTTGGTCTGGTTTCCTTTTGATCATGATTGCAACGTCTTGCTAACCAAGTAAACTAATGATTTAACTCTTTGCAACAGCTACTTTATTATACTTTTATTCCAGTGCTTAGTTTTTTGTTTAGTTTAGATTAGCAACAACATCTCCTCCATGATCTCCATTAACGCAGGAGCACCACAGGGCCTATGCACTTCGCTCCCTGCTCTACTAACTCTGCATCTATGACTGTGTGGCTAAGCACAGATCCAATGCCATATTCAAGTTTGCTGATGACATCACTGTTGTGAGCCAAATCAAAGGTGATGAATCAGCATACAGAAGGGAGATTGAAAATTTGGCTGGGTGGTGTCATAACAACAACCTCTCACTCAATGTTAACAAGAGGTCCATGAGACAGTCCTCGTTGAAGGATCAGGGGTGCAGAGGATGAGCTACTTCAAATTCCGAAGTCTTACTATTTCAGAGGATCCGTTCTGGACACAGCACGCAAGTGCATTTGCAAAGAAAGCACGGCAGCACTTCTACTTCCTTAGCAGCCTGTGGAGATTTGGCATGACATCTAAAACTTTGACAAACTTCTATAGATGTGTAGTGGAGATTATATTGACTGGGTGCATCACGACCTGGTATGGAATCATCAGGCCTTGACGTAGTCAGTCTCTGGATGGAAAATTCTACAGAGGGTAGTGGATTCACCTCAGTGCATCCTGGGTGAAGTTCTCCCAGCCATTCAGCATGCCTACGTGAACTGCTGTCATAGAAAAGCAGCATCCATTGTTAGACACTCCCACCAGCCAGGTCATCCTCTCTTCTCACTGCTGCTATCAGGCAGGAGGTACAAGAGCCTCAGGACTTCCACGACCGGGTTCAAGAGCAGTTACTACCTCTCAACCATCAGGCTCTTGAATAAAAGGGGACAACTATACTCACTTGACCCATGATTGAAATGTTACTGCAACCAGTGATCTCACTTTAAGGATTCTATCTCATGTTCGCGTTATTAATTGCTATTTCTTTCTTTTTGGATTTGCAGTTTGTTGTCTTCTGCACTCTGATCTTTCGCTGATCCTGTTGTAGTTACTATTCTATAGATTTGCTGAGTATGCCCACAGGATGAAGAATTTCAGGGCTTTTTACGGTGACATATCTGCACTTTGATAATAGAAATTACTTTGAACTTTGAAGCTCTTAAGATCCTCCTGGTTTTGTTAGCATTTAAGCTTTACAAGAGCTACCTCCCAGCCGGCATCAACTAGTCCTATTAACAAGTCAATTTATTCTTGCTCCCTCAACTATTAACTAGCAATCTATTAAATAGATTCACTCAAATCACCCCAAGTACACCATGTTTTAGCAAGTTCCGTATTCTAATTATTTCTGGGTAGAAAGCTTTAGTTTCCCATTTAATTGCCTGCCCATTATAATAGCACAAGCAACAAACTTCACAGTATAAACAGGAAGAACACAAACTCAGCAACATTGTGAGCATCAGCATGAGCAAAATTGTGACAGCTTGTCAAGTGATGAAATGCTGAACTACATATGGCCACTCTAATGACCATCATAGTTTAAGGCATTCAAGTGATTCATGCAGTCAGAAAACTTGGGAGATCTGCATTGTGCTCAGGCAGGGAAAAGACAACTGTGTATATTTTAAAGCATTTCAGAAAGAAAGAAATATGAAAAGACAAAGTAATCTACACAGGGGAACTGAAAGAAACAGTGTAGTAATTGGTTGCAAAATGCTTCACAGACTCATTTGAAACTCATTCAATAAGACTATTACATATATTGTTCAGTGCAATCTTTAATTAGGAAGAAATCTTATAAAAATGCTGTATGTATGGTCATGTTAAAACTGCATATTACGATTTCAAGATTGGAAGGAAAATAGTGCTGTATTTTATAGACCTGAGTTCTATAAAACAAAACAGAACCCAGTGCAAACATCAGTGCCAGCAATGTGTACTGACATTTAGTTTTTCTCTATTGTAGCCATTTTCAAGGGTGTGTGGAGAAAATTCATGCTCAATGGTTATCCACTCCAATTTTTCCACAGAAACCATCTTCAAACCAAGAAATCCTGGGTGATTTTTGCAGCTGCCATTATTTTCTCACTAACCCACCAGCTAGCCTGCCATCACACTCCACAAGTTGTCAAAGTAGCTTGTGTGGAAACAGCTGGCCAATATTCTTTTATGAAGCCTCAATGGAAACCTGGAACCATAAAACAAACTACAGGAGGAACTCAGTATGGGCAGTATCTGTGGAGGGAAATGGAGAATTAGTGTTTTGGATTGAGGACTTTCATCTGGACCAGATGATTGTTTCTAGCATTTGTACATTTTATCCAGATGAAGGGTCTCAAGCTGAAACATCAACCTCCCTTTCCCTCCAGTTTCCTCCAGCAGCTTGTCTCTCGATCCAAAAAACCTGGAACTTACCAATCTCCATAAAGTGGGAATTGCCAAAAATGTACATAACTTATTCCTCTTTTGAAGGGTAGAGAGCCAAAACATCAGATTCTCTTCACAGAAAACTGATCTGTTCTGTGAACCTTCCATTTATTGGTTCTATTTCAGATGTAAAGAATTCATGCAGTTTTTTCTTTTATAGTATTGCGTCAGTCTGCTTTACATTGTTGCATGACAACTCAATTAAAACGTTTAATGAAATCCCTATCTTCAATGTTTTCAGCATAAATCCAACTAAACTCTTGTGCTACTAAGGGCACTTGGAATTGACAGCCTGTGAAAAGTGTTGTGGTGTAGCTGTGAAACTAAATGTGATCTAATGGTTTCGTTCTGGATGAACCTCCAAGGGACATCTCTCAATACTGGAATCTACAGCTGTGACATAAACGTTGGTCACTGCAACTGAATTCTCCACTCCAGCTCAAGATTCAAATCCTCCTGAAAGTTACCACCAACATTTTCTTGCCTTTCACAACTTTCCTTCACAAGTGGAGTTTCTCTATTAAATGCATGCACAGCAACCATTACTAAAGCAAAAAGTGAACTTAGACACAAGTAAATTTGTGACTTTGAAGGAAAAGACCCCATATCCAATGACTTCTAAGCAGATATGACTATTCATTTTTCATCAGGCACAGCCAAGAGCTACTAGTTGTTTTTCAAATGGTGATAATGCATAATGGTCCTGCAGGCACAGTTCTCAAAAGCAAAAACAAATTTGTCATGAAATTAAAATCAACAATATTACAAAAGAATTAGCACATCACAGCAGAAAAATGGCTCAAATTTTACTATATGAGAACAGAGTTAACATGCTATGTATACGTAAATCGGGGCATCATTCAAATATAAGCTTCTCATGTACCCTATACTTGCCACCTGTGCAATTAGGAACACATTACAATCTAAAGAGTTTGACAAATTTTAGGAGCACAAACACAGCTTCTAACAAACTATAGTATCTTTAACATTTAGCAAAATCATGGCATAGTCAAATACTACCTTGACTTCATGTCATTATTTACTTCTCGCCTTGAAGATCATCTTCATTAGATGAACACTTGGTATTTTGATGAATCAACCTAATTTGGATACAACTTCCTTCTGAAACCCCTCCATAAGGCTGCATTACTGAATACAAGCTGTTAATTTATACAAGCCTTTTCAAAAACAGGTGACTCACCAGCTGAATATTGCTTGATGCCAAAAAGCTATGAAAACTTTGTAAAGATATAACTAATTTGGTAAAATTCAGAAGATAACTTTGGGATCTAACAATGGATGGATATTGACATTTGCAGTGTCTATAAACTAGCTACCTAAACATAGGTTTTAGAGTTATCCTTTGATGTAGAACCTTGTGGCTCCTATAACTGAATCTTTATCATCGTACAACAGATGGAATAAGTTCAATTCATTGCAATGAGCCTGAAGGGACTGTTCTCCTCAGTATCTCGTTGTTCACACACATAATGAGAACCTTAGTGGATACAGATGAAACTTTTGTGCATTAAATGAAAGAGCCACAAAGCTGGAAATTCATTAAGGTTCATCAAAAACAATAATATTTTCCTATTCCATTCCTCTAGGTGGATGTCAAAGAACATTATTTAAATTTTAAGATGGATTTCAGGATAGAAAACAGGACTATAAGAAATAAGTGCAAAATTAGTCCATTTAGCCCATCAAGACTTCTCCCAATTCTATCATGGCCGATTTATTATCCCTCTCAACCCCACTCTCCTGCATTCTCCCAGTAACCTTTGACAATCTTGCTAATCAAGAACCTAGAACACCATAGCACAATACAAGCCCTTCAGTCCACAATGTTGTGCTGACATTTTAACCTGCTCTAAGATCAATGTAACCCTTCCCTCCTGCATAGCCCTCCATTTTTAATTGTCCCCAGTTGATGTAGTTGAGTTGTGGACATGTCAGACAAACCTGTACAAAATTTCATTATATTCTTATTAATAGCACAAAATTAGAAAAAAGGCAAATTCAGGGAATTAACTCAGCTGAAAGCATTTTATGCCTGTTTGTAATGCTGCTATCTTGTAACTCTTACTGTAAACCAGCTGCTGATCATTCACAACCATTAGCTATCCATTAGAGAGTGGAAAGATGTAGTCAGTGGGTAGATAGTTAATACGGGAACAACTAATATAAACTAGAACCAGACTTCAAATGGTTTCCATCCATATTGATACTACAAGAACTGAACCATTTTGAAATCTCAAGGTACAGCTGTATAAACAAAAGTCTGCTCTCTATGAGAAATAGCAGCTATAATGTTACACAGCAGGCAACCACTTAACGTAAGTGGTCTGGAAACTTATCACTTTATTTATACAGATAATGATTGGCCCCTCAGTATGTTCATGTATTTATATATAAACACACTTTACACTTTATTCCCCAACATCCAACACATCACTCTCTGCAACTTCCACCATCTTCAATGGGATCCCACCACCAAACACATCTTTAGCTCCAACCCTGCCTCCCCACTCCCTGCTTTCCGTAGGGATTGCTTCCTCCATGATTCCTTCCCCATGCTACACTTGCCCATTGACTTCCTCCCTCACCTCCATTCAGTTGCCACAATGAGGCCACTCCCAGGGTGGGGCAACACCTCATATTCCATTTAGGTTGCCTCCAGCTCGATGGCATAAACATCAATTTCACTTTCAGGGAATTTTTTTCCTCCTCCTTCCCTCTTCTTCTATTCCCCACTCCAGCCTCTAACCTCTCCTTCTCACCTGCCTATCATATCCCTCGGTGCCCCAAGTCCTTTCCTTTCTCCCGTGGTCTACCCTCCTTGATCGGATTCCTTCTTCTCCAGCCCTTTGCTTCTTTCTTCATTCCCCCCCCCCCCACCCACCTGGCTCCATCTATCATCTTCTAAGCTTGTCCTCCTAACCCTCCCCTCCCTTTTTATTCTAGTATCTCCCCCTTCCTTTCCCACCCCAATACATGGACTATTTATTTATTTTCATAGATGCTGACTGACCTGGTGAATTCTTCCAGCATTTTGTGTGTGTTACTTGTATTCCCCCACTCCCCACTCCAACCAGGAAGGCCTCAATGCTCTCCACTTCTTTGTGAACAACAGACCTAACTATTTTCCCTACAGCACTACCCTCCCCTCCGCATCTGGTGGAACTAGTTCTTACTCTAAACAATTGCTCTTTCAGTTCCTCCCACTTTCTCCAAATTCAAGGTACAGCCAGCAATCCCTGCCTTTTCATCAGATATATGGAACAGTCTATGTTCTAAGCCTACCCTGGTAATGGTCCCCAATTCTTTCTATGCTGCACTGACTACGGGATTGGTGATGTCATTGATTTCTCCTCCTGCTCTCTCCTATGCCTCTCTTCATTCTGGTTCCTATCACCTCTTCCCTTCTCCTCATTTGTCCATCTCCTCCCTCTGGTGCCCCTCCTCCTTCTACGGTCCAATGACCTCTCGTATCAGAATCTTTTTTTCTCCAGCCTTTACTTCTTCCATCCATCACCATGCAGCTTCTCATTTCATCTCCACTCTCCTACTCACCCATCTTCCCCCTCACCTGCCACGTTATGTCCTTCCCTTTCCCCACGTCCTTAAGTCGACCAATGTATTACAGAGAGGTGGGAAATGTACCAGCTGATTGAGAACAGCGACAGATAATCTAAACGGTAAATGACTGTCTCACCCAACTCAAAAAATAAAGTTATTAAATAAACTTATTTAAAACCCCTTAAATGTTATAAATTAAAAACATGATACAAAAGAAATTCCACTCAGCTTTTCCATCCAGGTCAGTGATGAGACTGAAGTCTGATTTTAAGGTGTACCCAATGCCTTGACTCAACACAACTTAACTTGGGCATACCGAGTCCATGGCAAAGCGAAGCTTGGGCTGGGCAGCACCTAGCTCCAGAAAATCCTGCACTTCCCTTTTTAATGTGTGAGAATCAAAAATGCAGCAAACCACACAATGCACTTCTTTGGCAGATCGCTCAAGAACTGCCCACTGAAGAGGACATTACTTGGGCCTGGAAATGTACTTTGGACCAAGGTAGATACTTTTAGCTTGAATCTCAAGATCAACATTTTAGTAAAGGACATATCTTGTCCTTTAGCTCTTTAGCCCTCTTCATCAAATTGGATACCACAGATTATGTGCAGATCAAACTAGGCCATAAAAAACCTTGTAAATGTACCCATCCTTCTATCAGACTGAAACTTTATTCGCCCATGGAGACTGAACCTCCAAGATTTTCAGTCATTATGTTTTTTCTGGATACCTGGGAGTTAAGAGCAATGCCCGGTTAACCTATTGATTTTCACCAAAATCCATTAGGTTAGGGCAATGGTCTCATAAATTTAATTCTTATATCCAAGGAGGCAAAAAAACCAAAAACAATAATTTCTACCAGTAAACCACAATGCAAGGCTCCTTTGCCAATTTGTTAAGTACACAGAACAAAAGCACCTTCAAATTAATAATTATCCCAACCCTGTTGTTCTTTGAAGGTTTCACAGATGATTGGAGAGGATTCAAAATTCTTATAGAGGAAAAAAATATCAGGTAGGAAAAAGGGAATGAAAAGAAAATTGACAATTCAAAATTATAAAACTTCTCTTGCGAGTTGTATCATTGATTTTGAAAAAATATGTTTGCTCAGATACAAAGAATTTTAGTTCCTTTTAAAGAGACATTACAGGCAAGTTGTACCTGCAAAAAATACAAATATTTCAAAAATACATTATTTTTTGTTCTTATTATTTGCATTTAAAATCATAAAAACTCACAATCCTGCTTTCAAACTCTCATGTTAAGAATGGTGAAAAGCAGGATGGTGCTGAGTAATGGTTCAAAAGTTATGATCCAATAATAAGTTTAAAAACACAAATACCTTGACAGCAGTTTGGAAGGATTCCTGCACTGCAGTAAAGCAGTACGTACAAGGTGCTGAATATCAGATGCCAACATAACCAACCTCCTACTTTCACTGCTGAACTCCAGAGGAAGAACACAATTTTTCTGTGCTGAGAGACCAAATGTAATTTTGGACCTAGTTCCTCTTTATGAGAGCCCCAATGGCATAGATAGGGCATCCACATTGATTTGAATAGGGTAACCCAGATTTTTGAAGGTCCAGGGGTGGATTCAAATTTCTGTTATTTAAGATCTAGATGAGGCAGGAAATTTTGAGCACCATTAAACGTTGGCGTGCCACATGGTCTAATGGAGATCATCGGGGAGGAGAGAGGCGAAAGTGCAATGGGAAAAGAGTACAAACTGGTTCAAGCACAATAATGCCCGATGATATTGCTGCTGTGATGTAACCTGTCACATGCTGTCCGGTACCAGCAACACAGTAAAATGAGCCAACTGGCCAGAAGCCTGCCTTGAAATTTTGCCTACACGTAAAATCCTGTTGGGTCTGGAGAATCAAATTAACCTTAGACCTCCCCCAACAGTGGAAATGCCCAATTTTTTGGAATTCTGAATTAACAGCATTTCAGTCATCTTTGTTAGAAGGAAGACCCACCTCTCCACCCCATCCACACAGCTGATTTTAAAGGGAATCCTCTCTACCAAAGACCCTACAGCATGAAAAGCCAGAGGAAGTAGTGAATCCAAGGCTGGTTATTATATGGCCCATGTGAAAAAGGTTTTCTTTGTAAAAACTTTTTATGATATTCACACTAATCAACGAGAGCTCAGTTACAATTGCTGAGAATTCTGTCTCTTGCATTAAGTTGTTTGAAATAAGTGGGGCATTTCCCTAGATGAGCAATATCTATCAGCTCTTCACAGCATGTGGGAGAGTGGACAAGGGTTTACCTGGGATACCTCGTGACCACAATAGAGGAGCTTTGCTGGGGACACGATTGTGTACAGTGAAATGGGCAAGAGGCCACGGATTGAAGTGGATTAGTATTATCAATTGTGGAAAGTTAAGTGGGAAAAAACTCAACAGAAGTAATGCAGCAGTTTGTAGAATTAATGGGGGAGGAAACATTTAATGCTAGCTTTGAATAAATTGTAATTAAACTTGTAATCTCACTTTCTCCTGATAAGAGTGATTTGCAAAATTGTGGCTTTCAGTGTTTAAAATTGTCTCCCTTGAAGGATATTTGCTAAGTAATGGGAAATACCTTTTTGATGGGACGACAGGCTGACAAACCGAATTCGGAGGATACTTTTGCTTACATGGAATGTTTGAAGGTCTCCGGCATTCAGAGTTTTAACAGTTGGTTAACAATTGAGAGCATGATATCAAAGCACTTCTGAGTGGCTAGGCTTACCACTTTAATAATACCTATATAGTAATATTTCAGATCTAGGAATATTTATAATCTAGACTGACTGGTAAAACTCACATTCTTTTGGAAAAAAACTCCTCTCAAGGTGCCTGCCCACCAAGGTTTGGAATACTCCTAACCTAATCTCACCCACAGTGTAATAACATTTCCATCTGGCCCACCGTAATGATTGTAAAATGTCATGTCAAAAATAACGGTGCACAAAATGCTCCAGCTAAATTCTGCAACGTATAAGCATGCGGACCACTGCAGGGGAGCAGCAGGAACAGGTGACTCACTGTAAACTATTTATCCACCTGTACTGTCTGCCCCCAACCTAAGCAGCATCTAAAAGGAACCAACGTTTAAGTTTATTTTCTGGGAGAAAACTACAGGTGTGCGCCACGTAACGTCCATTCGGACAACGTCCGATTGCATATATGTCCATAGTCCCGATCGGAGAACGTGACGTAGTGGACGTAACCAATCTCGTGTATTGCACATCTCTTGAGCGTAGTAGCGTTATCTCTGTTCAATTTTCTTACAGTATACAGTTTTAGTGCAAGTTCTTGGCTATTTAGTCAATACAGGTACACTACAGTACTCCATATAGGTTTGCTAAGTATATAATATGGTGTTCGCACAACGTCCAAATCATATAACGTCCGATTTCACAGAACATATCATGGATGTTAAGCGACTGCATACCTTCTTAATTGCATTGCTTGTTATAAGAAAGTATTGTGCAGATGCATTTAATATTTATTTTCCTCCAAGTATAAAGAAACACCAAATCTTAAAATTCATGAGAAAAACTTTGGTGGGGTGTTTCTATTCCTTCGACAGCTCAGCTGGTGGAGTGGAGGACTCTAGGGGAAATGTAATCATCCTTAAGTTGCTGGTCCGACTTCTTCTCAAAGGAGTGGCTGTTCTTTTTTGGGGGTAGCGCAATAGCATAGTGATTATTAATGCAACGCTTTACAGCAGGGTTCAGTTCACGCTGGTGTCTGTAAGGAGTTTGTATGTTCTCCCCATGACTGTGTGGGCTTCCTCCAGGTGCTCCAGTTTCCCTCCATGTTAGGGTTAGTGAGTTATGGGTGTTACAGTGAGGTTTTTTTTTGGGTAGA
Organism: Mobula birostris; assembly: GCF_030028105.1. Taxonomy (NCBI): domain Eukaryota; kingdom Metazoa; phylum Chordata; class Chondrichthyes; order Myliobatiformes; family Myliobatidae; genus Mobula; species Mobula birostris. Next base: position 89,538,887 of record NC_092380.1, on the reverse strand, counting down.
TGATTTGTTTACACTTAAATGACTTTGGCCACCAGACTTCTATTTTAACTGTTTGACAATGTGCTTCCTAAAAGGGTGTGAATTCCAGATGCTTCTGGCACCGTAGTTTGATCTAATGCTGTAGTTTCGAAGACAGTATTATCTATACATTATAAATATTAATTGTCTTCTATGTTAGCACAGGAAATGCCAAATAAATGTATCGTAGACTTAACTTACATTCCTAAAGGCTGTGGATACCAACTCAGACATGTTGGCATCGGAAGGATGGTGTGATATTTTGTATGTAGCTTCAATAGGAAGCATTGTCTATAACTTTTTAAGCAGCAATTCCCTTTGTGTTTAGCATATAAATATCGAGCCCACATTGAGCTAGCAGACCCTTCTGCGGAAAGTGTCTCCATCCGTAAGATGCCTGCTGTACCTTGTGTCGAATAAAGAAGCTGCTTTGTATCTACCAGTGACTCTGTCTCTCCGGTAATTTCATCCATGCTCCAACAATGGGCATACTATATTGGTGCAAATAGCATGGTGATACTTGCAGGCTGTCCCCAGCGCAATCCTTGCTGAGTTGATTTGATGTAAGTGATGCCTTTCACTGTAAGTTTCAATGTACACGAGACAAATAACTCCTATCCTTCTCTCTTGTTCAGGAGAAGGCAAATTTATCCAGCTTTTCCAAATGGAAGCATACTTTATTTTGGACTCCAGACTTTAAAAGAATGCCTGAACATATATTTCTTTATATTGTGGTGAAGATCAAACAGCAAAAACTCCTCATCATGTTCATAATGGTGCAATCACTGCTGGAGGTAGGATGTACATGGGAATTTAGTGAGAAGAGAATCAGGTTCAGTAGCAATGCCTCCAACAGTTCAAAGGCAAGCTGACGGTAAGAATGCATTCATCACTTGGAGAAGATAGCTGCAGTCGCTGAGGCCCATCTTTCAGTGAGGAATTAATAGGCACTTTGACATTGCAGAAAACCCACAGCAGTGCTACTGGTTTCTCACGTAGCAACTGCAAACTAAATGTAGAACTGACAGACAGGCAAACCTGGTTTTCTGAGCTTCCAGTCTTGGCGAACTCAGCTACACTAGCCTGCAACACCAACGAGGTACAAGATCATTTGACTCTTTCAAGACTGAGAGAAAAAGAAAAATGGGCATGAGCGTTAAATGCTGGCTTTGACAAAAATTCGTACATACATTTTATTTAAATTGGTGAATCATTATACAAGGTTAGTGTGTCTCACGTCACTGTAGATCAATATTGAGTGCATTTTGCCTGACCCAGTGTTGGATCTCACGTAGATCATCTAAATTCTGTCTGTTTGGCCCTTCTATCTGCAAAGCGGCAACCAGCCAAAGAGAATAGCTGCACAATGCTCATGAATTTTACAAAGTATTTCAAACCACAATTCCAAAGAGCTCCTTTAGCACACCGTCATAGATACAGCACAAAAACAGGCCAGTCAGCTCATCTAGCTGAGCATCAACATACATCATTTATATAAATCCTACATTATAAGAAAAAAGGTAAGTTTGTATAAGGGTATGAGCAGGGCTACCATTGTGCCCTTGAAATCCAATCAAAAGAACAGACCCCTGCTTATCTCCTCATCAGATTCTTAGTAACTTAGCCATTTGGATTCAGAATTGAGCTGCTCAGAGAAGATCAACCATAGTGGACAGTAGGGCTTATTCTGGCTGAAGGTCCATGACACAAGAAATTCATCCTGGGACCTCTGCTATTTGTGGCATAAATGACCTGAATAAAAAACGTTAGTAAATTAACGTGTGATACAAAGATTGGTGGTGTGGTTGTAGTGTAGAAGATTGCCAGATGACACAGCAGGATATAGACTGGTTGCAGGTACAGTCAGAAAAATGGCAGATGAAGTTTAATCCACCCAAATTTGAGGTGTTGCAATCTGCGAGATCAAATGGAAAGGGACAGTACACTATTTTCTCCAGAGCAGCTGAGGCAAGGAGAGGCATGATAGAAGCTTATAAGATTATGAGAAGCAGAGATAGGTAGACACCCGGTATCTTCCCCCACCGCCCCCACCCCCAGGGTTGAGCTATTTAATACTAAAGACATGCAGTTAAGGTGAGAGGGGGGTAACTTCAAAAGGAGATGTGTGGGCTAGAGCAGTGAGTGCCTGGAATGCATTGCCAGGGCTGGTAGCGGAGACAAATATGATAAAGGTGTTTTAAAGGCTCTTAAGACACATGAATCTACAGGAAGGATATGGACATCGGGTAGGCAGAAAGGATTAGTTTAGTTGGGTATTTAATTCAGCACAATATCATGGGCTGAAGGTCATGTTCCTGTGCTGTAGTTTTCTTATCCCAAGTTCCTTGCCTGACAAAATTGTTTAGCAAGTTCCTAACTCACCTCTTCTGCGGAGCTTCTCTCATCCAACAACCTAATAAATTACAACATGACGTCTTAACCCACAGAAATCCTGCAAGGTCTACTTCTATTTTCCCCAGCATAATGTTCACCTGAGCACCATAACAGACGTAGGTCCAAGCAGACCTCACAGAAAGAGTCCATGTCATAGTAAAAGACGAATAATGGGAAAGTGACAACTTCTCAGGAATGAGTGTTGACTATTTTCAGCCAAAGCAACCAGTCACAGGAGGACCTCTCTAACCTCCATTGTTCTGTCTCAGAAACAAGTCACATATCTCACTCCAGTAACAGATGGAAGTGCTGCTGTGCTGAACTTCATTTGCTAAAGTGAGACCCCAGAAATTGTGACCCTAACATAGGTTGTTTCTGAAAATGCAATGGCTTCCAAATATTTTGGCTGAAACTTTTATGGTTCCTAATTTTAAAAAAAACAAATGAAACCATTTTATGACTGCATCAAAATTAAAATCAGGGAACAATTTTAAAAAAAAATTTTTAAACTGACATATTGCTACTTCTTCAAATTCTTACAAAATTCTTGACGTAACTTGTTGCCTGGATGCCTTCATTGGAGCTGGCATGATGATAGGTAAATGAAAGTGGTTAGAGATGCATTAATTTTTATCTCCAGCTTGTCACGAGATATCCCCTGAAACTTGTAAATCAGGGTAAGATTGCCTTCATAAAAAGAGGAAAATCTAAAAATATCTCTGTGCGATATATGCTTCTTCTAACAACTTTTGCAAAATACTTCTCAATGCACACAGTAAAGATCTGTAGAGACTTTCTTTTGCATCTTCTTGAAAGATGAAGTGAACTACAACCATAAAAAGACAAAGTAATCTTGAGAAATGCAAGTAACCAGTAGACGGTTTTATGAAAACATGGCATAGATTAAGTAACCTCCCTATTTTGCTTCCTTCTGGTGGAGAGAATTGCAGCTGTAGCTATTGAAAGGTTTTACCGAGGATTTAAAAAAATGCCTTCTGGCATAATAGTGCACTTCATCAAAGATTAGAAGAGCACCGCATGATTGCATCAAATCCAATTAATTCTGGCCTCTTATCAATACTAATAGGCATGAAATAGATCAGACAACCATATTCAAAGTGGGTTAGGGTCAGGGGTATTCATCAAACATGTAATTGAGTAATCGCTTGCCTCCCTCTCTCCATAGTGGTAAAAATAATCTGCCCAAATGCACCATATCATGATCTGAGAAATGTGCGTCCCTCAAACAACAATGAAGAAGCCACTTTAAAGTGGGCTTCTCAATCATTCAGATTACATGGAAATTAGGATCCAAATGTTTTACACTGTAGCAGGTAAAGGGCATTGTTATTGAACAATCAATTTAAATAAAAAGTAGTTGTTAAATTTGGCCCCTGTCTTTTTCAGATTCGGAAATCACGATAGAGTGAATATAATAGCACATGCACAGATATGCTCATTGAAGCCCGGTGAAGACGTTATGAGGAAGGAATGTGGGCTAAGGAGGCTCTTCCACCATTGGACATGGAAGAGCTGGACACTTGAGTGCCAGCTCCTCAAATGATTCATGAGTGCATTGTTTGCAGAGAAAACCTATGTGACATTGACACTGTTACGCTTCGTAACTCCAAAACACAAAAACTAATTGAACAAGAAATATGGAGGCAGGATAACGCATGTACATTCTTCATTTTACTTTCAGCGAGATGCTTATTTATGATGTGGTGACGAGATGATGTATGCCATTCACATACTTCTACATATAAGCCACAATACATTCAGTAAACAAAAAATGCTTAATCAAACAATATATTTACAATATTACTGAAATATTAAATACATAACAGACTCCTTGCAAGAAGATGCACTGAGTTGATGGTACAATGTACATGGAGAAAGACATCCCAATTATATTTATTGTATATATTATGAATAAAGTGCTTGGAAAAAAACCTCATTTCCCTGTTATATAAAGGATATATTACCACTGATGAAAGTGCTGAAATTATTTACAATGACAATGGAATTATGAGGTTGGGACTATGCAGAAAGTTTAAACAGAGTGGGGCTCTTCATTAAAAGAGAAAGCAAAGGAATGATCAAACAGGTATCTGCGTCATCTGTGGAGAGGAACCACTACAATAAGAAATTAACTTATAACATTCACAAGGAATTCAAGAAAAACATCTTTACCTGAAGTGTCTGAGCTGATTGCTGCAAAGTCTATAGGATTACTTTTTTTTAAGTTCACACTTTTAGAGGATGTGGACATTCCTGAAATGCTGGTGTTTATTACCACAAACAGAGGAGGCAGCTGTCAGTCTCCCAGCTATCACCTATCAGCTTCCAGCTAGCTTCTTTCCCACACCCCCCACCTATTTACTCAGGCATCTTCCCCATTCCTTTCCAGTCCTGAAGAAGGGTCCAGGCCCGAAACACCAACTGTTTACTCTGTTCCATACATGCTGCCTGACTTGCTGAGGTGTGTGCGTGTGCATGTGCATGGGTTTGTGGGTCAAACCTCCTCAAATAGATTTACAACAAAGGTTAATCTGAAGTTCACAATTTACTCAAGAGCCACATTCAGATGGCCATTTTTTCCAAGAATTCAAATTTCTATCTAGTGGAAATCTGATACCTTTTTTCACCCAGCTTTTTAAAAAATCTCTCAATCAGCTCACCGTCTATTGATTTACCCACCCCCTCTACTTCAACAGGTCTGCTAATCTCCTCTATTAAAATCAATGGTTCATGCTGATTTATTTTCCCTGTGTTATTGCTTTGGATACTTGAAGTCATGCAAAATTTCAAATGATAATACGAGGACACAGCAGATAACAGCTTGGGAACTCCTGATCAGAATTTCCTAACACGGGAGACAGAAAGTAAGGTGTGGGGAGTTGGGTACGGCATTGTAATGGAAGGGAAGATGAGGCCAGTTCTGAGTAGGCCTGCTGATTTACTCTATATATGCTACACTACGGCCTGATCATGGAAAAGGATGCACTCATGAAGTATTTTATGTGCCACAAATTCAGTTTGCTTTGTGATTTTACTATTACTGGAGAAATAGCTTCTTCATTCAGTGTGCAGTCCTAAAGAACAATGACAAGGCAAATTAATATCAACAATTCCAGTCATGAACATGAATAGTCAACTGGGCCTGATGATCCTAATGGTTAAATAGATGGGAAGGGATTAACTGCATGCTGTGTCAGTTTTCAAGATAGAATATCACACCAGATCACCAAAGGCCGAAGAGTACTACGTATAATGAAATTCAGAAATGTGTTTCAGCATACCGACACCATACCTTACAATACTGTCCCACATATTAGAGATATAAACATTGAATGGAATGCCCAAATGTAAAATCTCTCTCACTCTGTCTCACACTGCATTCTCATCTAATCTTATATGAATCAGGAACTGGAATACAGAGCACAGATAAAACATAGGTTATCTCTCAGCTTCTTGACACTCAAAACCAAAGAGTCTTACTAAAAAAAAAATCAATAGAAAGCAATATGTAAGATTTTCAGAATCTCATTTTGTTTTGTGGATTGCACAAAGCTACCACCCACCCTATGCCATCCTCCTCACAAAAGAAAGCAGCCTTTTTCAGCCTTGTTACTGTGTTGGTCTCTGGAGAACTTGAAATACTCATTATAACAATCTGAAGGAATCTGAAAGAATTGAAAACAACAAACTCTCTAGGATTCCCTTCTTAATGGATTCAAGCTCCCAAGTAATCACTGGAACAATGCTCAACTGTATGATTCAGAGAGAAAAAAAACAACCGATTCCCAAGAATTATATCATTTACTCCCTGCTTACAAAGCTTAATCACTAGTTGGCACTCATCTAACTATGTATTTGTATCTTTTTTTAATCTTTGCTGCATTTCTCCTTTACTGTTCCTTACATTATTCTATCTCTGTGGTATCATTTCTTTGGCTGGTCTCTGTAAGGCACTGATTTTTCAGCTGCTGATGATAACCTTTCCAACAGGTGAACTACAGCTCCTCATGCCTGACTAACTCTGCACGTATCCATGCCAACCGTGACTTGTGGAATTCTATTACCAATCTTGGAAGCTCTATATTATCTTTAAATAGCAGAAATGAGATGGTTTAGTAGTCTGCCACTTATTATATTGACTCTTCACTGGCTACTGGTGGAGTAATCATAGAATAATTTACAGCACAGAAGCACAACCCTTTGGCTAGACCAGTCATTCTTCCTGAACGTCCCAGTTACCCATGTTCAACCCATAAATCCCCATGCCCCTTCCATTCATGTACCTATTCAAATGCCTCGTAGATGCTGCAATTGTACATCTCAACCACTTCATCTAGCAACTCATTCTGGGTATTCAATACCCACCGTGTAAAGTAGTTACCTCTCAGGTTTCTTTTAAATATCTCCCCTCTTGAATTCGACCCCTGGGGAAAAGACTATGACTGTTCACCTTATCAATATCCCTCATGATATTATGACTTCAACCCTCATTCTCCCACACTCTAAAAAATAAAGATCTAATCTCTCCCTGTAACTCAAACCCTTCAATCCAGACAGTAAACTCGTAAATCTGTTCTGCACCCTCTCCAGCTTGATAATGTCTTTACTGTAACAAGGTGACAAAGCTATACACAATACTCCGCTTACGGCCTCACCAATGACCCACAGAACTGCAACATAATGTCCCTATTGTTCACCTTGATGAAGGTCAGCATACTGAACACCTTTTCCACCACCCTGTCTACTTGTGCCACCGCTTTCAGCGACTGCGCACTCATGCTCCCAGATCCTTCCGTTCTGCAACACTCATCAGTGGCCTGCCATTCACTGAGTTGGGCCTACCCTGGTTTGAATATCCAAAATGTATCACTTCACTCTTACCTCAGACAAAATCCCATTTGCCATTCCTCATCTCAGCACACTAAATGATCAAGATTTCTTTGCAATTCATTGCAACTTGCTGAATATCAACAAGACCATTCAATTTAGTATCATCAATCTTTTGCATTGGGCCCTGTACATTCACATCCACGTTATTTACATAAATAATGAACAACACTGACCATGGGACACAACTGTTCCACTCTGCCGTTTACTCCCCAGGGCCCTGCCAATTATTCTCAAGAGTTTACCTATTTGCCATTTGATTGATTTCCCCACTGTTTTTACAGCCATCGAATTGCAGATCTACTCAATATGTGAAATAACCTTCAGCTACTCAGACACCCTGAGGTCCTGTAATATTTGTAACCAGGGTAAGTTTTGCATTTACATGAAGGCTTCATCATGAATCTCTGACAGCATGCAGCACATTAAAAATGCCCATTTCTTAAGAGCTGAAATGCTGCAGGATACATCCATGTTTTTCATTCCATTTGAAAGGACACATTATGAAACCTTTACTCCATACTTTCAACACAGCACAGTCAGTTACAGTTTCCACAATGGTTTAATTTGCTTTGGGTACCTCCACCTATGCCCTCCATTTTGTTAGCTCGTGGGTGGACATCAGTTTCCTGAGCACTGACGGCAATACCTAGATAGGAAAGCTGGAGAACAGTCTGTAACTGCAGACACTTGTTGGTGAATGGTGGTCACATGATCAGGGTGCCAAAGCATCAAACGGCAGCATCAATTTCCCTCATAAGTAGACACACAGATTATAGACGAAACACACTTCTGCAAGTGCATCCCCCAGTATTGTGCATTCAGCACATTCAAAGCCCTGAGATCACATCCTATCCTACACCAAGTTCTAGATAGCCATTCTCGCTGACTGACAGTTATGTGTTTCCCTAACAACATGAATCCATTTTTTTATTCCTAGAAAATCCTTTCAAGCTTTTTCCATTGCTAATCTTTTTCAGCTCTACGCCTCAAGTTAGCTCAAGACAGCATCGCGACCTCTAATTTTGTCTGGAGTTTATATGTTCTCCCTGTGGTGGCACCCAAGAGTTCAGCACTTTCACTAATCTATAACCTATCCACTTGAGAATCTGCATTCCCTTATGCATGAGATCATAATATGGGATAATATTTATTTATTAATTTAATGATACAGAAGGATACACAGAGACTCCTTACTGAATGATGGCAGAATTGAACTCTGAACTCCAGAATAATGGTGTTGCGCTAACCGCTATGTATGATAATATTATCCTACTACAAGCCTCTTCATATGTCCTCCTTCTATAACTTTCTTAAAATTATCATTCTTTTTACAGGCTGTTATTCAGCCTTCCGAACATCCATTTCTTTGACCCCCCCCCCCCCCACCGCCACATCTACTTTGTTTACATGTGAAATACCCAGCATGTTAAAACCATGATGCAAATGCAATGGTTAGCACAACGCTTTACAGTACCAGCAACCTGAGTTCAATTCCCACTGCTGTGTGTCAGGAGTTTGTAAATTCTCCTCGTGACCACATAGGCTTCCTCTGGGTGCTCCAGTTTCCTCCCTCTGACCAAAGATGTACTGGTTATTAGGTTAATTGGTCATTGTAACTTGTCCTGTGATTAGGCTAGGGTTAAATCAAGGGAGGGATGGAGACAGTTACTGAAATTTTGATGCGTTACGTTGTCTCCTTTTCTCTTCGTTCATTCCCTCAAAATTTAAAGCAGTTAATATTTCTGTCTGCTAAGTGAGCACTGCAGCAAAAAAGGTCATCGTTGTTTGCCAACTTGAATTCTATGAAATATAAATGAAATGGAATGGTCCACTGCATTTTGGTGAAAGAAACATCTTAACTTATCTGGCACCTTTTCATGGAGCTGCAATGTTTCAAAGTACATTACAGTCAAAGAAATACACTTTGTACATGTGCTCACTCTTATAACGTCAGGAACAGTGGTCCAGTACTCGACTGTCTGGAATCGATTTGATTCACAGGGTTAATTACGGACAGTCACAATCCCAGCTGCAAAAGGGTTGGGCATGGGGCTAGCAACCCCAGTCCGTAAAGACCTAGAGCTATAGAAACAGCAACAGAAGCACCAAAGGCATCATCCCTGAGAGAGGAAGGATCTTCATATAGAAGGTGCATGAAGTCATGTGGGGAAAGCTGTACGTCTGTGGAAACCACAGGGCAGATAATCCTTCTGTTATCCAGACCACTACCATTGGACCATGAAATGTAAAGACCATGTATGCAAGCGGAAAGACAGCGCAAGTGATGGCCAAAATTAAGAACAATAAACTGAGTCTGCTCGGCAGGCGCAAGATGAGATGGACGCAGTTTGGACAGAGGCTGACCATGCTTTCTGAGGGCATTACGAAGATGATGCCTGCACACATAAGGAGTGGCATTCATGCTATCAAAAGTAGCGTGGAAAGTATTGATTGAATGAGAAGCCTATGGTCCCCATATCATCTTGACATCCTTTAGAACAAACAAAAAGACCGAAATGAACACCATACAGTGTTATGCACCAACCAATGACGATGAAGAAAAAACTAAGGACACTTTCTACAACAGACTCCAGGACATCCTAGAAGTGTATCCTGAAAGACAGATAACAATATTCTCACAAGAGACATCAATGTTTCAGGCTCAGACCCTGAAGAATGGTCTTGGACTGAAACGTCAACTGTTTCTTCACTTCTATAGATGCTGCCTGAAACTGCTGTTACTCCAGCATTTTGTATTTGTTGCTCTGGATTTTCAGCATCTGCAGAATCTCATGTGTTTATAACGTGAACCAAACAGACCACATCTGTGTATCCAAGAAATTCAGAGTGAGGAGAGGAGCAGGTGTCACATCTGACCTCTTGGTTGCGATGCTAAAACTCAAACTGGAGAAGAATTGAATGGAATGAGCATCATGAGGCAGGCATTCAACGTTAACCTTTTGAGAGACACGCAGTCCCAAGAAACATTCAAATTGGTCCTCAGCAGCAAGTTCCAAGTAATACAAGAGGAAGAGGATCAACACAATGAATGGGCAAAAGTTAAGGAGATGGTAGATGCATAGGCTGGATCAGGAAGACATCTACAGTGCCAAAATGAGTTCCAGAGGATCCTATGGAAACAACTGAATGATCTGGACTTCACTGATGATATAGCTCTCCAGTCCCATGCCAACACTGATCTATGGTGGAGAACACACCAACTAACAGCACAAGTAATAAGGAAAAGAAGGTGGGGATTGATAGGCCAAGTACCAGCATTACTAGGCAAGTGATAATGTTGAATCCCCAGGGAAAGCAGACGAGAGGGCAGCCAAAGAACACCTGGCAATGCAACCTTGAAGATGACACCAAGAAATGGACTACACATGGGGACAACTCGAAAGACTGGTCCAGAACAGAGAAATCTGAGAATCTGTTGTCAACAGCCTATGCCCCAGTAGGAGTGATGGGCTTAATTAATTAACTTGTGAAATAAAAACTTACAAAATGCTCAAACAGCTTTAATTGTTCTGCAGATAATGGCAAATTATATTTATTTATTTTTCTTTTTTTCATGATTTTTGTCTAGATATTTTCTTTTTGTCCTGTATTATTCATTGGTATCCTATATGATCGGGAGTTTTGTCAATTAAATACTATTTTGTTTTATGATTACTCATGTTAAGTATAACAATGTATTCCCAATAACCTTGTATTATTGCTATGTTATGTTTATATTCTATGAAACTAATAAAAAGACTGAAAAAGAAAGGTAATGGCAAATGTTTAGTCCGTGTTACTTTAGAGTGTTATTAGTTAGCAGAGGCAACCACTTGTTACACATGTAACTAAATAATTGCCGATTTTGAATACAAGAACAAAGACTTGGCAGCAGAATCTCAAGTTCGCCAAGTGCTACAAGCAAAAAAGAGCATAAGTTGGCCATTTGACCCCTTGAGCATGCTCTGCAATTTACAGGATCATGACTGTTCTTCCACCTCACTATATATTCCAGAAGACCATACTATTCCTATCCTACCCTCATATTTTTCAAATATCCAGAAACCTATCACTCTCTTTTGAATGTCCTCAGTTACTGAGACTACATAAACTTCTGATGTCAATTTGAGAAATAAATTTCTCATCTCAGTTCCAAATGGCCTGTTCCATATTTTGAGACTGTGTTCCCTTGTTCTAAATTCCACAAGCACCTACCTTGTCAAGCACTCTGAGAATATGAGATGTTTCATTGAGATCACCATTCATTCTCCTAATAGCCTAGTTATCTGAACCAGATATGACCAACCCATCTGAGAGGTCAGTCTGCTGAATCTTCACTCTGCCTCCTCTATAACCAGGATATCTATTTTATTAAATGGAAACCCAAAATTGTATCTAATTTCCCAGTTGTAATTTCATTTAGCGATTATGAAATAAGACAGTCACCTGACACACCAATCCAACAATGCCTATGATCAATTTAATTTCTATTAATTGGCTTGTTACATACCTCGTGGGTAGCTTGTGACTGTCTTATGCCCATGATGTAATTGAGTATCTTGTGAGCATGATTGAATGGTCTTGTGATGGTGGGGTGATGTGATTTTCCTGCCAGTGTGAGGTCACGTGATGACATGTTCTCAACAGGTATATAATGGGAAACCCCTGTTGTGGCGCAATTAATTTTCGTTAGTTCGTCAGTTACTCCGTTATGCTGCGTATTCGTCTTATGACGCAGTTTCGTTTTAAAGTGGAGTTTTACTTTCTATTGTAAGATAAAATCGTTGTGCTGGCAGTTTCACCAATCGCTGCCAGTTTTGTTTGGGGTATCTTTGATTTACCTTTACAGTCTAGTATTGGAGAGTTTAGACCTTACTAAAGTACGGGAACCTGAAGGATTGAGTAAAGTTGGTCTCGTTCGGCAGTTTAATGCAGTATCAACCTTATTGAATCTTCATTCAGAAATAGTGACCTGCATCTGAGAAAACCCCTGTAAGATCAGGAAGGTTTTTTGCAGTTTTCATTCGCCAGGAAAAGGTCAGTTCCTTTAAGCTATTGTAGTTCCTTTGTCGTGAATCCTTTGGACAGAATCAGCAGTAACATCACGTCTTCGAAGAAACCCTTTTCCAGAGAAGTCTCTCCTTATTGACTGTGTAAATAACTTGGAATTTCGAATTTACCACATTAAGACTGCGTTTGAATTTACCACTTTAAGAACTGTTCCAGAGTTGCCGAATAGCAGTTAATTTCCAGTTAAGTTAGTCATTTGAATACTTTTTGCTATTGTTGAGCAGAGCTTAATAAATGTTTGTGTTTGTTTTTTAAAACCTGACTTAATTCTATATTCATTGTTGCTGGTCATGTGACAGCTTTCATCAACTTCAGTTCATCTGCGGTAGAAGGCAAATGAGGAAAATTCAGTAATTTCCTTGCTCCTACCAAAAACAGTTAATTAAAGCCTCTGGGATATTACAAGAGGTTGTAGATTCTGAAATATCACATAAAAGAAGAAAGAGTTAACAATATTCAATGGGTCAGATAGCATCATGGCAAAAGTAACAGTGTTCATGAATTATTGGGAAAAGTCATCAGTTCCACACCATATCCTTACCAAACCGTGGTTCTACCAGGGAATCTGCCCACTGAATACAAGTCAAGTTTGATCTGGCAGAGAATCCATAAACTTACTTGTTTCAGTGAAGAGACATGCTTGCAAGATAGGATTAAATGTGAAGGGACTTTTTTTCCCCTTTATTACATGAGGTTTAATGTCATTAGTTGTCCTTTAATTGTTTAAAATTATTTTTAATGACAATCTTAAAATCACCAAAATACTAATATTTCAATCTTTGTATTAATAGTTTTATTAATTGTATTGCAATGCTGTCACTCATGTCGTAGTATTACAACACAATGGCTCAATCTCAAAGCAAATCAGTACGATGGGATCTATTCTACAGTAATAGAAATGCTTGATTTCTCCAAAGATGCTGCTTAGTCTTCTGAAATTTTTCAGCATATCCTATGGTTCATTAAGTTTGAGTCATCATGGATAACCCAAATCGGCTAAATCATTCAGAAAGCATAATGTGCAACTATAAAGCTCCAAAGTATCATCAAATAATTTCACTTTGTCACTTTCAATCCTATTCTCTCAATCAGCGATCTCCTGCACTCGTTCAGTCATGATATACAAGGTGCCTGTGTCTTATTTACATTTTAAATTAGCTCACAGGACAATAATGCAAACTGAGGAAAATGACAATGATTCTGCTACAGGATAAAATGGTTGGTTTATAACGCAAACAGTGTGAACATGCAGCTAAAGCTGGATTCGAGTCTGCGTCAAATACAGGTTCACTGTCATGTATAATTTATGTATGATTTATGCATAATTCATCTTCTGTGTGTTGTCTGAATCTGCATGCTTATCATGCTGCAAACAAGTTCTTCATTACAACTGCATTTCTTTGTACTTGCTCATACAACAGTAAACTCAACCTGAACATATCTGGAAGGCAAAATTCAAATGTCTAAAGTTCTAACATTTAAAGAGAAGTTTAGTTCTTATGGCCGTGGTTGATATGATGAGAGACTATATAAAAGAATCACCCTGTTTTCCCTGAGACGCATAAATCAGGATTAAATGTGGATTTAAGAACATTTAATCGAACACCACTTCATTAATTTTCAAAGGTTACATTAACCTGTCGTTGCATTATTAAAAATCTAATGCAGAAACATTTAAAGAAAAAGAACAGCATTATGATTAAGGTATTGAAATTATCTCAATATTTAAACATATTTACTGAGAAATATCTTTAAAATTCTGTTTCTATAGTTGGTCTAGTTTTTGTGTATGGCAACTGAATTAATTTTTGAAGTCAATTTGAAACATCCAGTAGCTGTCAAAATACAATTTGTAATTGAAACTTTCTTACAATGGATTGAACACCAACTGTATTCCAAGACTTATTAGCTTTTCATAGCTAATGGACAGTTGGGGGGTTTTCTATGTTGGAAGCAAATCTGACTGGGCACTGCCAAACCAAGAGTCGACACTACTTCCAGACAAAGTTGAAGAATGTGTTCCCTGAGCAGAGGGACTTGTAATGTCAGAGTATCACCAAGTAAGAGCATATTAAAAAGATAAGTATGGGCAAGAACCAAGCTCACTACTGGCTGGCATATTTTTAAGTTAAATTAATGATTTAAATCTTTCTTTGCCCAAGTCTTCTGTTTCTCACAATTCTGGCTGCTAAACTTTATAACATAGTAGTTTATTACTAGCATTATCCCGCCTTCAGTTTGCATGCAAAGTATTATTTTTCACGTGAGCAACATACACAAAATGCTGGAGGAACTTAGGTCCAGCAACATCTGTGGAAATGAATAAACAGTCAACACTTCAGGCCGAGACCCTTCATCAGGACTGGAAAATAAGGGGGAGGACGAAATAAATGAGATGTTGTGGAGCGGAAAGAGGACAAACTAGAAGGTGATAGGTGAAGTCAGGTGGGTGGAAAGGGTACAGGGCTGGGGAAGAAGGAATCTGGTAGGAGAAGAGAATGTAACATGGGAGAAACAGAAAGTGGCAGGGCACCAGGGGACATGATAGGCAGGTGAGAAGATGATGAGGCCAGAGTGGAGAAATGAAGAAGAGGGTTGGGGGAGGGGGGAAACACCTGAAGGAGAAATCTATGTTCATGCCATCAGCTTTGAGGCTACCAACATGGAATATGAGGTGTTACTGCTCCACACCAAGTATGGCCTAATCATGACAGAAGAGGAGGTTATGAACCAACATGTCAGAATGGGAATAGGAATGGGAAATTCCACTTTTGGAATTTGCAGCAGAGGTGCTCAGCGAAGCAGTGCCCCATCTGATATGAGGTCTAGAGGAGGCTGCACCAGGAGCATTGAATATAACAGAAACCCTAACAGATCCGCAGGTGAAATGTTGCCTCACCTAGACGGACTGTTTGGGGCCCTGAACGGAGGTGAGGGAGGAGGTGAATGGGCAGGTGTAGCATTGCTATAACTTGCAGGGATAAACACCAGGAGGGAGACTAGTGAGGGGGGGGGGGTGAATGGGCACGGAATCATGGAGAGACCGATCACTGCAGACAGCAGAAAGTGGGGGGGAGTAACAATCTGTTTGGTGGTAGGGTTCCTTTGAAGATGGCAGAAGTTGGGAATAATGATATGTTGGATGCTGAGGCTCATGGGGGGGGGGGGTGGGCGAGGGTAGGTGGAACTCTATCCCTGTTAAGGTGGCGGGAAGATGGGGTGAGCACAGATGTTTGGGAAATGGAGGAGGTGCGGGTGAGGGCGGCATCAATTGTGGAGGCAGGGAAACCCTGTTTTTTTGAAAAAAGGAGGACATTGCTTGTGTCCTGGAAAGAAAAGCCTCATTCTGGGAACAAATGCAGTGGAAACGAAGGAACTGAAAAAAGAGAATGGCATTTTTACAGGAGACAGGGTGGCAAGTGGTATAGTTAAGATAACTATGGGAATCAGTAGGTTTATAAAAGGTATTGGTAGATAGTTCATTTTTCATTTGGGGCAACCTGGCTACTTCAGGATTTTAACATTCACAATCAACGTGCAACCTAACCTGAACAAAAATATACCAGGTAGGACTATACCAAGTCAAATTTATTCCTATCATTGCTTACTTTTAGCATCCCAAGAAAAATGATCTCGAAGTTGAGGAGCGTCATTTTGTTTTAATCTCAAGGCCAATTCTTGGAGCTCTTGGTGCTGTGATGCTGTTATTATTAACAACATGAAATTTATAATGACAGCAAGCCCAATCATCAAGCCTCTCTCTGTGGACTTGTTGGAGCCAAATAACCAAATCTTGGCAGGACTCACCACTGGATAATGCCTCTATACATCTAACTCCTAATTAATTCTCACTGACGTGTTACTTATCTGAACAGCCAATACTGAAGAATGGTCATTTATATTTATGTTACTTTAAGTTTACAGTAACTTATGCAAGAAAGCTGATTTTGATAGGTAAGTTTATCTACGACAAGGAATTTGAACTTGAATGTAAACCAATACTGTTTGAGTAGTAAATACTGGGGTGCTTTTGGATCTATCATCAAATAATACAAGATGCAAGGATTCCTCAAGCAAGCTTATTTGTAGAAACTAGTTTTCCAAGTGTAGTATTATATGGAAAAGTCAATCAACTAATTTAACACTTTGCAGTCTTACAAAAAAAAAGCACTTAAGTAATTATTGGTAAACAAATAATAGAAAAGCGAACTATAACAATGATTTTGAAGTAAATGTGGCAACAACAAAGGACGTCCTCATGAGTAGTCTAATTTGGAGGTAGATGTGAAACATCACATAGCAAAGTGATGTCAGATCATGCAACTTGAGGTCAATGGGAAATGGCAAATGGTAGAAATTCTTATTCCAGTTTAGCGATTAAAAACAGATCATGCAAACTTGTCAATATAATTCATTTCATGACGAGTGTGACCATAAAACTAATCGGTGAATATAATTGAAAAATAAACTATAATAAAGGCTTCGAAACCATTTCTCTAACAGCAAAGAGCATCCCCACGAGCAGCCTAACTTGGAAGTAAAAGTAAAGTTAGCGCTGTGTTATTATAGCTCGGGTGTCAGAGTTCAGAGTTCAATTGCTGCATCCTCTGGAAGCAAGTCCATACATTCCTTTCCATGTGTGCATGGGTTTCCCCTGGGTGCTCAGGTTTCCTCCCAGTCCAGAGACGTACCGGTTAGTAACTCATTGTAAATTGTACCACGATTAGGTTGGGGTTAAATCGATGGGTCGCTGGACAGCATGGTTCAAAGAGCCAGAAAGGTCTATTCCATGCAGTATCTCTAAATAAATAAATATGAAGTCAAAAAGATGACAGTATATTGTTTACAGGTGCATAAAGAGGATACACAGGCACCTGTTAACACTACAAATGCAAAAGCAGCCTGTTAACAGGAAATTAATTTTCATTGTCTTTCTGAGCTGTCATAATAACATGTTTCTAACTGATTGACTTGACTGTCAGAGTGAGTGACAAGCTATGCAGGCTCAGAGCTATAAATCTCCACAGCTCCGGCACCTGAGGGTGGAAATGAGAAAGCTGAACTGGCATTCTGCAATGCTCAGAGAGCATGACACACACATCCTCTGCCTTCTCACAAAAGCGAGGAGGTCTATTTGAGGCACTCTCATTAATGACTGGCTTTCTTTTGTGCTGTTAATAGTGAACAAAGCCAGTTTAAAAAGGTATTGAACAAAATAGAGGACAAAATACCCTAGCTTCTTCCAGCCTCTTATTTACTCAGTTATTTAAAGATACAGCACAATAACATGCTCTTCCACACTACCCAATTACATCCATGTCACCAATGAACCTACCAACCCATACATCTTTTTAATGTGGGAGGGGAAACCAGACCATTCAGATGGTTTCCCACATGGGCACAGGATTCTACACTCCTTTCAGTTTGTATAATAACCATCTGCATAAAGATTCCTGCACTTAAATATTAGACCATAAAGACCATAAAACATAGGAGCATAATTAGGTTATTCAGCCCACTGAGCCTGCTCCACGATTCCATCATGACTAATTTATTAATCCTCTCAATTCCATTCACCTGCCTTCTCCCCAAATCTTTGATGCCCTGACTAATCACCTCTGCTTTACATATAACCAGTAATTTGGCCTCCAAATTGGCTTGAGTATTAAGATTTTAATAACCAGCAGCAGGTTATTACTCACCAAAGTCAAACACCTTAACGTCTGGGATCTAAGGGCATCTTGATTCACTGTTGACCCTGTTCTATTGGAAATGCAGCAAAAGTAGAAGAGAAGCCACATTGCATGATGATAAAAAAACCCAGTTTGATTACGTGTATGGGAGGAGGAGGATATAAAAAGGTCTTCAAAGTGAAGAGGACAAGCTGGGTGAGTAGCAAGAACATGGCAGATGGAAAAAAATGTGAGGTTATCTACTTTGATGCACTTAGTAGAAAAGCAGGGTTTTTTTTTGTAAAATAGTGAGAGGTTATGTTTATAACAAATAGAACGATGACCCTTCAGAACAGGGATGAGGAGGAATTTATTTAGCAAAAGGGTGGTGATTCTGTGGAATTCTTGCCACGAACAAATTCCTTTTCACACTCTTGCTTAGGTACTTTCACTGAGAATGGAGCAAATGAAGAAAAGCAAGAGTTTTGTTGCTAATGGTCGTAGTTTGAAGGAAGACATAATGAAGCATCAAGTACAGTTTGTTGCCAGTTGACCTCGTATCAGGGATAAGGAATATGATGAAATGCATTCTACGTTCAATTATGTGCTTTGGAGTGTTTAGAAACTCATTTTGTGGTTGGGACAAGCTCACAATGGATTTAAGAAAGGGGAAAGTCCTTCTCAAAGAATTTTTTGATCTTTGTATCCTCATCACATGTGAGATCCCAGAGAACTGGAGAATAACCAGTGTTGTACCTCCATTCAAGAAAGGCAGTAGAAACAAGCCAAATTATAGGCTTACGTCAGTGGGAGGGAATTATTGGAGAAGATTCCTAGAGATAGGATCTACCCACATTTGGAAAAGCATATACTTACTTGGGATCATTAGCATGGCTTTGTGCAGGGGAGGTCATGTCTTACAAACTTGATCGGGTTTTCTGAGGTGGTGACAAAGATGATTGATGAGGCAAGGCAGCGGACACTAGTAAAGCTTTTGACAAGAATCTTCATAGTAGGTTGAAGCAGAAGATTAAGGTTCTATGGACTAGATCCAAAACTGGATTAGCCATAGGAGAGAAGAGCAAGTAGTAGTAGAAAGGTATTATCCTAACTGGAAGGTCTGCAACCTGTAATATTCTGCAGGAATCAATTGATTATAAAACATACAGTACTGTGCAGAAGTCTTGGACACATATAAACCTTGGGTGCCTCAGACTTCTGCATAGTACTATAGTAATTTTATGCATTGCACTGTACTGCTGCCACAAAAAAATACACAAATTTCATGAAGATATGCGAGTGATGATAAACCTGATTCTGATACGAGTCTCTACTGTGGACTGAGAGTGAGATGAGGGCAGGGAGAGGGTAATCATGGTTGGGGAAAAAGGAAAGGAGGAAGGGAGAGAGCAGTAAACAGAGAAACATTCTGTAATGATCAATAAGCCAATTGTTTAGAATCAAATACAATTGCCTGGTGTCTCAGGCTGAGTGTGCCTGCACCTTTCCCACACCGGTCCTGCGGCACTCCACCCTCGCCATTCCCAACATCCTTTGCTTCCGCCCGATTTATATCTCACTCTCTGCCCACATCAACAAGTACAGTACTGTGCAAAACTTTTATGCACCCTAACTATATGTGCCTAAGACTTTTGCACAGTGCTGTATATAGATAAATAATTTGAACAAAAACATAGGTGGGCTAATTAGTAAATTTGCAGATAATGCAAAAATTGGCAGAGTTGCGGATAGGGAGGAAGCTTTGTCAAGACCAATTTCGAATGTGGGCAAAGAAATGGCAGTTGGAGCTTAATTCAGACAAGCGTGCTGTTTGGGAGGTTAAATGTAATGGGAGACTATACAGTAAATGGCAGGATCTTTAGGAGCACTGATGTACAGCAGGGTATTCAGTACAAACACATAACTCCGTGGAAACAGCAGCACAAGTGGATAAGGTGGTAAAGAAGATGTGACAGCATTCTTGCCTTCATTTGTTGGGGTGTTGAGAAAAAAAAAGATGAGAAGTCATTTTGTGAAGACCAGCAATTATCTGAGGGATGGTTTGCTAGCCCCATTTAGACTCGTGTTAAATGTTATCTTCCTAATTTCCTTTTGACATGAAATGATTATTTGAAGTAATAAAGCAAACAGAACAGTGAGTATAATTTGATTGCATCTTTCCATCAATTGTAAAGCTATTACAGCCCTGATACTGGGAGCCTTGGGTTGGGACAGAATATCAAGGATGGTTAATTTATCAATAGAATTGGTGACTCTAATCTTATGCTGATTAAACGTTAATTAAGAAAAACTCTGTTGTGGTCAACTGGAGATATTTTAGTAGCACTCAATGGACTCAGGGTCTCAAGCCGCGGGGCTGCCTGCTTTACCGCAGGAAGGGGAGAGATGTCTGAGCCGGTGCACTCCACTGGCTTTGTGGGCTGAAGATTTCAATGCAGTGAAGGGTCCTAACTACATACATACACATTTTATGTGGTTGTATTTTACTAATATTCTACACGTGCTTTTATATACAAGGACTGAGCCTCAACCCAAGGTGTCACCTGGCGGGCATCGAGGCTGGTGCACTCTATTGTAGTCGACTGATGATCTTGATAGGCTGGAGGGTTTGGACTATATATATGCATATTCTGTAGTTTACTGATATTCTTGTTGTCTTGCACATGCGAGGATTGGGCCTCAAGCCACAGGGGTGGGGGGGTGAGGGGGGCAGTATCGTCAAGGCTGGTGCACTCCACCAGGGTCAGTGTACAGTCTCCAGTCTGGAGTTGCTGCTGCCCCCACCCCCCCGTGTTCTCTTGGTGAGAGATGGGCTCTATTACGGTCAACTGTGGATTGATGATTGTGATATACCATTCATGCTTGTTATCCTGTGTGTGACTGTTTGTACCTTGAACCCAGAGTAACACTGTCTCATTTGGCTGTATTCGTGTATGGTTGAATGATAATTAAACTTGAATTGAATGAAATTAATCTGCTCATTGATATGAACAACGGATAATTTCTATTCCCTAGATTCCTGCATGTTTTCACCTGTAGATCAAAATATTTGCATAATTGACACCTTGTCAACAAGAATGAAAGCAACCAAATCATGATTAAATGTCATGCAGTCATTCTCAGAATCAAAATCAGGTTTATTATCACTGACATGAGTCTTGAAATTTGTTGTTTTTCGGCAGACTATAATAGACTATAAATTACAGTAAGAAATATTGTCACACAGAGTGCAAAAATGTGGGTAAATATAGTGGTGAATCATAAACCATTCTGAAACCTAATGGTGGAGGGGATGAATTTATTCCTCAAACATTGAATCTGTCTCTTCGGGCTCTTGTACCTCCTCCTTGGTGCTAACTTCTTGAGTCATTGTCTTTTGAGATGTCCAGCGCTGCGGCAGCTAGTGTCTATGATGGAGCTAGTTGAGTTTGTAACAATTCTGTACACTGGCCTCTCCATACCAGGTGGCATCTCTTGCTATATGTGATGACATTTTACTCCATTTGCAAGAATCACTATGGCTACCATGTGTAGTATAGTGCAATATATTAATGACATTGTGAATATCTTATTCTAATAAAAGATCTCTATTATACTATAGTGCTCCCTTTTCCCACTACACCATGGGCAGCCACACACCCGGCTGCAAAAGGAGGTTGGTCATGGAGCTAGCAACATTGTCCTGTAAAACAAAAACAGCGTAACTGAAACACCAACAGAAGCTTCAAAGACCTCATCTCTAGGAGAGGAAGCATCTTCAACAATGGGCTACACCTGGTGGTAACCTAAAAGATTGACCCAGGACAGAGCATTTTGATGATCTGAAGTTGGCAGCCTATATGCCAGTATGGGCTTGAGAAGAAGTCTCCTCTTTCCCACACATTCAGACACTAAAATTTATTCTAATCTGTTACTATGTGAATTACTTAATATTAATAGAAAACACAGAATGTTCAAGGAGAAATACATGTTACAAATAGGAACAAAAGCTATGTTATCAAAATCAATCACATTCACTCCTCCCCCTCCAATCCTGCGAAATCTTGGGTAAGTAACTTTGTGTTGTTTCAACAGCTGCAGTCATATATGAGTCATGAGCTGACATACACAAACACTGAGATGTCATGTCATTGCCCTTATTGTCTTTATAAGTGTTTGAAGGGGAAATCACCAGCCATTTTCATTCACAAACTGCAGCTGCTAAATCAAACCTCACTTTTGCCTCATATTTCTATAGGGAGCTTCATACAGGGACATTTATATCTCATACAGGGACAAAACGTTCAATCACATATTGTTTCCATTCACTACTGCTAAAGTCGTGGCCACACTAAACCCAAACAAACTTCATTGCTAGTTACTCACTGACCCATGTAATCTACATGTCCAGTGATCTAATCAACTGTCATCAATTAGGCATGTCAATCTAGACAGAAAATACCAAAGGAATCTTGAAACTGGAACAAATCTTTCTAAGTTTTTTATGTTAATTTTAAAAGAGAGTCTGACCACTTTCCCAACTCCCATCCCCCCACCCCCCCACCAAAGGCATTGATTTTAACCAACTGTTAAGAATTACCAATAAAAGCAATCTCAGAGTAGAGGCTATTCCCTTCCCTAAAGAATTATGTTAATAGGTAATTAAATGTTGGCTTAATGGCATGCACAGAACTTGAGAGGCTGCTCTGAATGCTTATATTTGCATTGAACCTAAAGGGCTTGAAAATATAAATATTTGCATGCTCTGCCTGTCCCAACAAATGGGTCTTGGGAGAAAATTGTATTTAGCTGAAACTAGAGGTTATTAAGTAGGAATAGGTTTGGGGACTTGGTGGCATGTGGCTGTGGCTGCTCTATTTTTATACTGGAGGGGAATGGATCAAGGAAAAGAATTGCCATCAAGTGCATTTGATCCCTTGTTCAGTGTGGCCCATTCAGGTGGCCATCCTCGATTTCCTTGCAAAGGATTCTGATTAATTGTGACACATCAGGATCAGTTACACTTCGGCTCAATTTAAGCAGCTGCCCTGTTAGCTGAAGTTTCATAGAAAAAGTTAAAAAGGTTTACAACAAGACCAAGTGAGTATCAAGTTGTCTATTTAAATAAAATACAGAACAAATAAGAATACTGCCAATATCACTGCAGAACTAAAAACTGTGTATTAGTTCCTAATACTCATTGACAGAGGAATTCATCTGTGTCACATTCTTTTGACTGTTAATGAACAAAATCAGCGCAGTCACCTAGTGCGCTGCCTTCATACAATGCTGCTGACAATTACATCTTCCAAACCTTCATTATCATTGTAACATTCAAGATGATTGTCAACACCTTCTAATTCTTTGGGTTCCTAACTTGTTAAAGTAATGAAATCATTTCATTTTCACTCCCAACTATCTCTGGCTTTTCCAACCCTGAATGTGTGAAACCACAGTGAGCAAAACTGTTCTGATTTGTCTTTATTTCTCACCAACTATCAGTGACAAAAATTGCTTCTTTTTGAACAAATACACACAGCAAATGCTATTTAAAAGCTGTTTTCTCAGAGCATGGTGTAGTGTCTAAAGGCCACACAAGTGCACATAATCTACATACTTAGAAACTGGTTGGCAACAGCCTCCTGCCAAAATTCATGGGCATAGTGTCCCAAATAAATGAAGGGAATCCCAGATATTTTCTCAAATAGATTTTGTTCTTTAAGTGCTGCCCCAAATAAGCAAGTCCCTCAATTAACTGATGACCCTATTAACTGGAATCCCCTGTATTATTTTTTTTTAAGGCCAGTGCAAACACTGATCCATAACTAATAAAGTGTAACTCTATTGTATAGAATTGCTATTTCAGAACTTGAGTGCAAATACAAATTTGCAGACTGATTGAATGTGAAATGGTAGTTGGAACATCTTCAGATTCTCCTTTTCTTGCCTTCCTTTCCATCACTATTTAATTCAAAGACGACACCCTTCAATACGTGGGAACTTCGACCATTGAATTGAAGGGAGAACTCTAAGCTCCTCAATTCAGCTATCTTGATGATGTCACAAGAAGGTTGCTATGATCATAATTCATGTTTCTAGTGAAGTTATTGATCTGAAAGGGCATCAGAAGAGGAACTTGCTGTCCTGCACTCTCAAGTATGTGAGAATCAAAACATTCACAGGTAAGAACACAGAATGGAAAGGCACAATACAGGCTTTTCAACCCACTATGCGCTGACCTTTTAACCTATTCCAAGATCAATCTAACCCTTCCCTCCCACACCGCTCTCATTTTAATTCTTTTATCCATGTGCCTATCTAAGTTTCTTCAATGCCCCTAATGTATCTGCCTCTATCATCACCCCAGCAACATGTTCCATATACCCACTACTCTATGTAAAAAAAAATCTACTTCTGATATCTCCCCTATATCTTCCTATCACCTTAAAATTATGCCTACTTGTATTAGACACTTCTGCCCTGGGAAAAAGGCTCTGACTGTCTACTCTTTATCTTCTTACACAACTCTATCATATCACTTTTCATCCTGCTTCACTAAAAAGAGAAATGTCCAGGCTTGCTCAGACTTTTTTCATAAGACATGCTCTCTAATCCAAGGAGCTTCCTGGTAAAATTACTCTGCGCCCTCTGTAAAGCTTCCACATCCTTCCTATAATGAAGCGACCAGAACTGAACACAATACTCCAAGTGCGTAGTCTATAACTTAAAAAAAAACCACAAAATTTAACTTCTCAATTGTAGCTTCTCATTCTGACAACAGATTTTTGACCCGAAATATTAATGCTGTTTATTTTCCCTAAAGATGAAATGAGATATACTAAGCACTACCAGCAATTTAAGTTCTAATTTTACACGTTCAGGTCTCACTTTAACACAGAGAACTTCTGGAACTGGAGGGAGGAAGGTTATTTGGCTGACATGAGTCACATTATTGCGGAAAGGATTACCAAAAATAACCTAGGAGTCCAAGTCATCGGATATATTCAAAGTGGAAGGTGATAGGTTCTTGATTAAGAATTGCTTCAAAGGTCATGGGGAGATGGCAGAAGAAAGGGGTTTCAAGGGATTAATACATCAGCCATGATTGAATGGCAGAGCAGATTTGACGAGCTGTGACTCCTATAGGAGATTTGATCTCCTATGGCTTTTGATCATTGAAAAGCAAAAAAAATCCTAGAATTCTGAAGCAAAGCAGAATATGACAGAGACACACAGCGGATCAGATAGATTTTGTGTTAAAATTAAACCAAAAGATGCTGTAATTACTCTGCAGGTCAGACTGCCTCTGTGAAAAAAGAAACAGACTTTATTTTGCCAGTTGAATCAATTTGTCTTACTGACACAGGGGTGTAGCTAGTAGTGCAGCTACCTTACAGCTTGATGAAATCCTGCTGAAGGGTCTCGGCCAGAAACGTCGACTGTTTACTCTTTTCCATAGATGCTGTCCGGCTTGCTGAGTTCCTCCAGCATTCTGTGTGTCACCCATGTAACATACTGACTTGTGTTATTGCCTGTGGTGTTTACACACCTTCTCATAACTGCAATGAATCAGGATCATGCCGAACACAACCAGCAAAAGTCATGAAATCTGTTGTTTTGCAGAAGCAGTACACTGTAATACATTGTAATAAAAACTAGAAATTACAACGTTTATATAAAAATAATTAAATAAGTAGTGCAAAGGTGCAAAAAAAAAGAAAATACTGAGAAAGTGTTCATGGGTTTATTGTTTGTTCAAAAATCTGACTGAGAGGGGAAGAAGCTGTTCCTGGAACATCGAGTATATGTCTTCAGGATCCTGTCCTTCCTTTCTTGATGGTAGCAATGAGAAGGGGGCATGTCCTGGGTGATTGGGGGCAGGAGGGTCCTTAATGGTAGATGCTGACTTTTTGAGTAACTGCTTTTTGAATGCCTCAGTTCCCTCCCACATACAAAAAATGATAGGTTTGTTAATTTTGGCCAGTGTAAATTGTCCCGGGTGTGTATGGGAGCAGAAGGATTTGAAAAGGAACTGTTGGGAGCGTGGACAAAATAAAATGGATTAGTGTAAAATTTGATGTTTGATTGTCAGTGTGTACTTGGTTGCCAAAATATCTGGGTAGGCATACCTTGAAGAGACTTCGCAGCGGAGTAGAGAATCGTCAACACAAAATACTCCGCAGATGCTGGGGTCATAGCAACACGTACAACACGTTGGATGAACTCAGCAGGTCAGGACTGTCGAAGGGTCTCGGCCCAAAACGTTGACTGTTCGTTTCCACGGATGCTGCCCGACCTGCTGAGTTCCTCCAGCGTGCTGTGCGTGTTGCCAAAATATCTGTAAGTGTGCTGTATCGCCATTTGATTATGACTATGACTCTAAGCACGACCAGAGTGTGGATGGCATAATTCCTCCATCAAGAAATTAAAGTTTCTTTGTAAAACTTATCACCTTTATTAAAAACTCATTTTCATTCCTGGAGAATTTCGCAGAGGGATTTGCGCTGAAGTGGCAATAGAAGAATTTTGCACACAGTATCTACCAACATCAGTGTTCAAAGATCAGTATACAGGGAGCCGAATCACTGCTTTCCCTTCTACGTTCAGAGCCTTTTCCACAGTGTTCAGAGTTGCACGCTGTGGCCATGGCCTGTCAATTATTTGAGAGCTCCTGTAAGAGCTGACATTGACCCAGCAACTGTGAGCTCAACACAAACACAGTCCGAGACAATCGTGAGAGTGGCATATGTTACCATGCACTACCTTTGATTCATTTCTTGCAGGCACATAGGAAAGATAAAGACATATAATAACAAATAAAAAATAACATACATAAACTGACATAAAACCAATTTGCTAAAAAGACAAAGTGCTAATAAAACAATATTGAGAACAAGTTGCAAGAGAGTCCTTGAGAGAGACTGTAGGTCGTAAAATCAGTTGAGCCACGATTATTTTAAATACTAAGTACAGTACAGGCCTTTCAGCCCACAGTGTTGTGCCAATCTGTTAACCTCCTCTAAAATCAATCTAACTCTTCCTTCCCACATAGCCCTCCATTTTTCTTTCATCCATGCGCCTAAGGGTCTTTTAAATGGCCCTAGTGTATCTCCCTCTATCACCACCTTTGGCAGTGTTTCCTGCACTACCACCACCCTGTGTAAAAAAAAACCTACCCTTGATATCATTGCTGTATTTTCCCTCCAATCTCCTTGGAATTATGCCTTCTCGTATTAGCCATTTCTGCCCAAGGAAAAAGGTCTCTGTGCAAATTATCACAGCGCTGCTTTAAACTTTATTTTGCCTAATTCACAAATCTTCTCAATTTTTGAAAAAAACATTAAGTGCATCAGAATGGGGTGAAATTTCCAAGCACTTATGTTTGATAAGAAACAGATTTTATTTTTCATTTTTACTGAAATGTGTGGCTTCCTGTATCTTCAAATATATCCATGAGTGAGGTCAGGGTCATTTTCACTGAGCTTCTCAGCCGCAAGTTCATTCTAGGTTGCCCTTGTTGACTTCTGTCCCTTTTCACAGCCTGCTGTCCCCTCCTGCATTCTGGAGGTCACTCAGACTCTATATGCAGGATGGAGACAACTTCTACTTTTTCTTCATCCGACAAATATCAGGCAGACAGTGTACGGGGGTCTCCTGCAGGGTTCTTCAAAACAGAAGCATTCAAGGACTTGACATGCTTCCTATAGAAACCATCCTACCAAAAGATTCTGCCTGGACCCTAGTTCTAATGAAAGCCTCCTGATGACAAAGATCTTCAGCAGTACATGCAGGCCCATTCTAATCCTACGGAGCCATGTTCCCACCACTCCCTCCTACCATGACAGCATCTATTCATTTAGTTGTAGCAAGAAAAGTATTATTTCTATTGTGGAATGATCCCTAAGAGATGTCTGTAGAGACTCCACCGGCAAAGCTAAATGCTGACTGTGAAAAGTTGCAAGAGTTCAAAAGAGAACTAAGATAAACACACAAAAATACTGGAGGAACTTAGCAAGTCAGGCAACGTCTACAGAGGGGAATAAACAATGTTTTGGGCCAACACACTTCTGCTGTCTAATTTGCTGAGTTCCTCCAGCATTTTGTGTGTGCTGTTCAGGATTTCCAGCATATGCAAAATCTCGTGTCTAAAATTATCACAGTTGGTGACAGGATGGTGATACATGTAGTTCTATGAACCTGCCAGGTGACAATCTTGGCCAGTATGTGACTTTCACAGATGGTATTCAAATACAACGTTCATATACTATTTAAAAGGAAGTGAAGAAAGTGAAGACAGTCATTTTCAAAAGTGCAATACAGACATCCCATCTCTCCCGGAAGTTCCGGTAGTCTCCCACATATTGATAGCGGCTCCCTGATGCAAATTATATACAATATCCTAGAAATCGCTTTAGGGGGAGGGGGAGGGGGAGGGGGAGGGGGAGGGGGAGGGGGAGGGGGGGAGGGAGAGGGAGGGGGAGAGGGAGAGGGAGGGGGAGAGGGAGGGGGAGAGGGAGGGGGAGAGGGAGGGGGAGAGGGAGGGGGAGAGCATCCTGATTGGTCTCTCTTTGTGCTAAGTAAACCTATCAGTTTTCTCTGTGGGTGGGCTTTACAGTCAACCTCTCTCTTTCATTGTCCATCAGTTCAGTTTAGTGTCCTGCAGCGCCATGGCAGAGTGTTCCAAAAAAAAGAAAATATAAAACATACTTCACCCCAGAACACACTAAAGTGTACCCCTGCCTAACAGGGGTCAAAAATAATGACAGTGTTCTTCGCTGTGCTGTTTGCAACAATGACCTTTCTATTGCCCATGCTGGGTTAAATGACTGTAAAAGACATGTTGAGGTGAGTCCTGGATTATGTCTCAACTAACCTTGAAGGACTGGTGCCAAACTACAAAAGTTTGCCAGTTGATTAAGTTCTGGGGGAAGCTGTCCAAAGTAAGATCTGTGACACAGGGCAGTTGAGATTCAAAGAGCTCTGCCAGTTGATGAAGCTGCTTTTGGTGCTGCCAAATTCTAATTGTGACGTAGAAAGGGCATTCAGCATGGTGTGTCACATTAAGACAGAATTCAGAAGTCATCTGTCTCTCAAAACAGTTGTGAATCTGATGTCTTGCAAAATTAACAAATTCATTGACACAGACTGCTATAAGTTTGAGACTTCCGGTTGAGACCTCCCTGAAATGAGGCCCTGAAATGAGTTTTTGCAGGGTGGGATGTCTGCTGTAAAGTCTGTATTGCATTGAAGTGTCAGCCTAGTTCATGAGCTTAAACCCCTGGACTAGACCTGAACTTATTTACCTTCTCTGGC
Organism: Mobula birostris; assembly: GCF_030028105.1. Taxonomy (NCBI): domain Eukaryota; kingdom Metazoa; phylum Chordata; class Chondrichthyes; order Myliobatiformes; family Myliobatidae; genus Mobula; species Mobula birostris. Next base: position 89,509,509 of record NC_092380.1, on the reverse strand, counting down.
AAAGCCAAGAGTGCTGTCTCAGAATTAAGGCTGACTGCCTGAACAGAAATACCCTGTATCAAAACTCAGTGGCCACTTTATAAAAATATCTTCTGGACCCAATAAAATGGCCACTGAGTGCATGTATGTGGTCTTCTGCAACTGTAACCCATCCACTTTAAGGATCAACACGTTTTACATTCAGAAATGCTTTGCTGCACACCACTGCCATAACGTGTGGTTATCTACATTACTGTAGCCTTCCTGTCAGCTTAAACCAAATGCGGAAATCTGAAATAAAACAGAAAATTCTGGAAACAATCAGTAGAGCCAGCAGCATCTGAAGAAAAAGAAAGAGAATCAAAAATTCCAATCAAAATCTTGTGGACCATATACATACTGAAAACTTGGAAGTACTGGGAATATGGTTAAAAATATTTATCCATCAGTGGACTCCTGGTTTTTGCCTATATATGCCAAACTCCAGAACTTAAGTAAGTTTACACTACTTCAAAAAAAACACAAATCCAGAAAAAAAAAACCATGACAATTCAAAACTGCATGAAGTGTAAAGAAAATTCAATGATGAAGTTAGGTAAAGGTGGTGATCTGAGGAGAGAAAAAGGGGGAAAAAAACAAGGTCAAATCATTAAATCTCTCCCTGGATTGACATTGCCATCACCTTTCTCTCCAACTTCTTCCAACAAAGCATCTGGAAATTGCCATGAGGTTAAGCATTGCTTGAGCAAAGCATGTGGAAGAAAATGAGAAGGAGCTTGCAGAGTTTTTCTTCCACTAACTTACGGAATTTCCTCTCCGCATCCTGCTTCTGTCAAAGAGAGGAATTTCTCCTTCATTACCATCATATTACTGGATGCCAATGCCTGTTTAGGTTCTTTGGATCTCAATAACTTTAGTATCTGATTGTTTTTGTAGATGGAAATGCCAGACCCTCTACAGTTCCCAAAACCTCTTCCAAAGCAGGTCTCACAACTTGCTGCAAAGGTCAAGTTGCCATCATCTCCTTGGAGAGAGAGATTTTAACATGATTACCTGCAGAGAAGCATCACACCAAGCGATGGCAAACACAGCTGGCAGACTGAAATGACAGCAAGTACTGGGAGAAAGCCACACAAACCCCTCAACCACTGCATTATTTAGACAGTCACAATTCATATCACAATACATATTCAGTGGAAATGTCATTTCTATTCCAACTACATTGACTTGGACTGCATTGTGAAATATGTAAACAAAATAATGGATTGTTTAGAGAATAAGATTTCTTTTACAGTTTCACAAAGGCAGCCTCACTACTTGCTCAAATCAGCAAAGGAATAGTTCACACCCAGAAACAGACATTAAAACGGTACATACAGTATGTGGTTCCACAAGGGACCAGGTTCATAGAATACATCCAATAACATTTTGTTATGCGCCAGCTGCAGAAGGTGCTGTCGGCACAACAGCAGCTACAGTCAGTTAACAACATATTATGTCTACCTTAGGGTAGGGAAAGAAGTGAAGGTGGGGGGAGAAGAAGAAGAAAATGGGGGTGGGGTGGCAGAGGGCAGTCAGCATAAATGGAGACAGTTCCTAGAAATGGATACTGGTCCTTGTAATGTGAATACATGCCCAGAGCACTGCCTTATCTTCCAGATCCATCACGGCATCATCAGAAAGATTGGGGGGAGGGAGTTTGAGCCTGTGAAGGAGTGAGAATCCCCACAAAATGGAGAAATGGACAAAAAGTTTCACATCCTATCTTGATATGCAAATTATAATAACTCTAAAACTAACAAACTGACAAACGAAATTTTCTTGTCATGATTCCCTCCCACTTGATATGATCAGCAGCAGATCATTTGTGCTGTCACAAAACCATGAAGATGGTTGATCGGGGCACGACTGTGCAAGTGCATGGACGTCAGCCAGTGAGAACAGCGAGAAGAGTTTAAAAGTGAGAAGAATTTAAAAGGAGACGGTTATTTCTTCAGCGGTTTGATCAGGGCACGACTGTGCAAGCGCATGGACGTCAGCAAGTGAGAACAGCGAGAAGAGTTTAAAAGGAGACGGTTAATTCTTCAGCGGTTTGATCGGGGCACGACTGTGCAAGCGCATGGACGTCAGCCAGTGAGAACAGCGAGAAGAGTTTAAAAGGAGACACCTTATAGAGCAGGTATCAGAGGAGCGAGCGTTGGAGTAGAGGGAGACAGAGTAGGAAGGCTTTGGCTCAGCAGGGCTTAGGCAATAACGGTTTGAGGCGAGGTAGGTTATCTGTGCAGAATACAGACAGGAAGTATGTGTGTGAGGCTGATGTTCTGTGCTCGGTTTCAGATGTGGTAAGTCTGGGAGACTCCCACATTATACACAGAGCAAAAGCCGTGGATGGCTCCCCCGAGAACACAGGGAAAAAAACATGGATTCACTGTTAGATTGGTGCGGATGGATACACTATATCATGTTGTGCAAGCTCATTGTCTGGTCCACATGGCCAACTGCATCCATTGGGAGGATGGAGGAGTCTCTATCTCTATGGTCTTGCAGGGGCTGGTGTAGATGCAGAAGTCTATGCCAAACATTCTTGAGGCTATACACGCTTTGTTGCTGTCGATCAACAACAATCCTGTCACATAGCACCTGCTGCGTAATATGACTACACCTATAGAGACATCAGTCAGTGGGTGCCGTCCTGAATCCGCGGTTGGCGGCTACGCACCTCCATCTTCTTCGATTTTGTGACAGCACCGAGTACAGCCTCTCCTCCAGGTTGCTCTCGCTGGTCGCCTTGGCACCGCCTGCCACCGTCCTAGAGCCCAAGTCGGCCTCCAGCCGCGGCCGCTTCTTCAAGCTCGGCCCTTCCTTAGGCGCAGGCCTTGGGCAGGTCCAGGCACACGGTGCAGCGCCCCAGTTCATCATATCTCTTCTAACTAGGTGCATAGCATACGATTCGTAGATACGCAGTGAGGCTTTAATCTCTTCCACGGAAGATGGCCGTTAGCTCACAAGAAGATCATCCGCCCTTTGTCAGGTCTTGTTTTTTTTAGTTCTGCTGGGTGTCCTCACACCCTCCTCACCAGACTAAGCCTGGTGGGGGAGCCGGCCCAAGTTGCTGACCACTCGACCGCGGCCCCCGGCCAAGTGCCAGGCACCCGCTCCCCGCTGAATCTCTTCAAGCGTCCGGCGCCCAACCGAAAATCATGGTCGAGCGGCCAGCAACCAAACCGGAAACACAGCCATCGCCAAACAAGGAACAGCTCACCCCAATGCATTTAGGTCATAGCTGGGGTGTCAATCAGTCTTGTTTGAAGAAATATCTACCTGGTTATCATCAACACATGACCTACAGCACCAGGGGTCCTTACACACTCGATCACTGTTATACCACAATTAGGAATGCCTACTATTCTATGGCTAGACCACATTATGGAAAATCTGACCACTTGGCTGTTTTTCTCCTACTTACATACAGGCAAAGATTAACGAGCAAGGCTCCGGAAATAAGGAAAACAAAGAGATGGTAGCAGGAGGGAGTGGAGTGGCTATGGGATTGCTTCAAGTAAGTAGATTGGGCTGTGGTCAAGGACTCAGAGGATCAGAATGATTACACGACAGTTGTCATGGTTGATGATGAGGTGTGCCCACAACATCATTCAGAATCTTCCATAAACAGAAACCCTACATGAACTTTGAGATCCACAATCTGCTGAGGGCTACATCGGTGGTATTCAAGTCTGGCGCCCAAGGAAGATACAAGAGATCCAGGTACAATCTCTGGAAAGCCATGGCACATGCTAAGTGGCAATTCTGAACCAAACTTGTGTCACTGGGGGATGATTGACAGCTGTGGCAGGGATTTAATGCTATTTCCTGTTACAAACTGAGACCAAACAACATAGATGACAGACAATGCTTCGCTCCCAGATAAGCTCAATGCTTTCTATGCTGTCTTTGACTGTCAATACATGGAGAGACTGTCATGAACTCCCACAGCCCACGATGATGCAGTGACTCGTCTATGGAGCCGTTGTGAGAGGACTCTTCAGAAAGGTGAACCAATGGAAAGCATTTGGCCAGATGGGGTACCAGGCCAAGTAGTCAAGACCTGTGCTGATCAACTGAGAGGCGTGTTCACCAATACCTTTAACCTCTCGCTTCAGCAGTCAAACCCACCTACTTCAAGCAGCCTTCCAGTATCTAAGAACCTGGTAACCTGCCTCAAAGACTATCATAGAGTAACACTTACATCCACTGTAATAAAGTGGTTTGACGGTTTGGTGATGAAACACATCAACTCCTGTCTGAGAAATGACTTGGACCAGCTCCAATTTGCCTACTGGCATAACAAGTTCACAGCAGATGCTATTTCATTGGTTCCTCACTCAAGCCTGGAACATCTGTACAACAAAGATGCATACATCAGGATGCTCTTTATTGACTACAGCACAGCATTCATTGCTATCATCCCCTCAAAACTAAGCAATAAGCTTCAAGATGCAAACAACTGGAATTCTGCAGAGGCTGGAAATTCAAGCAACACACATCAAAGTTGCTGGTGAACGCAGCAGGCCAGGCAGCATCTCTAGGAAGAGGTACAGTCGACATTTCAGGCCGATACACTTCGTCAGGACTAACTCTTAAATAAGCTTCAAGACCTTGGCCTCAATGCTTCCTTGTACATTTGGACGCTCAATTTCCTCATATGCAGACCGCAGTCAGTTCGGATTGGCAACAAAATCCCCTCCACCATCTGGGTCAGCACAGGTGCACCACAAGGCTGTGTGCTTAGCCCCCTGCGCTAATCACTTTATACTTATGACAGTGAAGCTAAGCTCCAATGCCATATTTAAGTTTATTGGCAACACCACTGGCCAAATCAAAGACAGTGGAGAGGTTATTTACCGGTTGCATCATAGCCTGGTATGGAAACACCGATGACCTTGAACAGAAAATCCAAATAAAAAGTAGTGATTTTGGCCATCACAGGTAAAGCCCCCCCACCGTTGAGCACATCGCCACGGAGCACTGTCGCAGGAAAGCAGCACCCATCATCAAGATCCCCACCATCCAGGCCGTGCTCCCTTCTCACTGCTGCAATCAGGAAGAAGGTACTGGAGCCTCAGGATGCACATCACCAGGCTCAGGACATCCCTCAACCAGCTGAACCAAAAGGGATAAGTTCACTCGCTCCATCACTGGACAATGCACACAATCTATGGACTCACTTTCAAGGGCTCTTCATCTCGTGTGCTTGATAGGTATTGCTTATTCATTTATCTTTCTCTTTTGTATTTACAGTTTGTTGTCCTTTGCACACTGGTTGTTTGTTCATCCTGCTGGGTGTGGTCTTTCACTGATTCCATTGTGTTTCCTGGCTTTATTGTGCATGCCCACAAGAAAACAAATCTCAAGGTTATATATGGGGCCATATATGAAAACAAATTTACTTTGAATTCTTTGGTTTTACTATCCTTGTTGTTGTGACACCACTCAGCCAGATTCTCAGTCTCTCTCCTATATGCTGATTCATCTCCGCCTTTTATTCAGCCAATGACAGTTTAGTTTGGGAGTTGAAACAATGGAGAGGGGGTGAATTCCATTAAGTGGCTGAATTATTATCTACACACAACCTCCCAGGAGATGTCCTTATATGCAGGTTAAAGACTTTGATAACACACACCCCATCCCCTCACAAGAGCATTAATTAACTCCATCAATGCTCTCGGACAGTATACTCACCCATATCCCAGGACCAGACATAGAGACTGATCCATCAAATAGCCCTGGGAAGTAACCTAAGAAACACCAACTTAGAACAAGAGCTTCTCATGGGTTATCAGCTACATCTATGTGGACTCATAATGAAAGGTAGCCATCTTCCTGCAGCCAGGCTGCGGACAGAGAGAACACAGAGACTTAGCAGGAGGATATCAAAGATTACATAATATAATTGCAACAGGCCCTGTCCCCTCTAAACCGCGCAGGTGCACAGACGTACTGTAACTGAAATGCTTCTACACACATATCCTTTGCTGCTGCACAGCTGGAACTATATTTTGTCTAAATATAATTTTGAAATTGTTAACAGAATTTTGAAATTATGCTAATATAATCTTGAAATTTATGTTAATGTAATTGTGAAATACCCTGTATTTAATTATGTTAATGAATACCATTACAATTTTCTTTAACTAATAACTGTACCAAAACCTTTACTTTGAAATATTTTAGAGCTTCATTGTATTTGCAGTCTTAGCGTTTCAAGTTACAACATTGTTACAAATTGTAACAATAAACACAGAACGGACATCAGAAGCTCATTGTTAATAAAAACACTAGTCCACTGAATGCCCACGCTGTCTACAAAAAAAAACACTGAAAGTGATACGTAGTTTTCAGGGCATGTAACAATTTCGTGCTCAAGGCAATGGATGGTCCACGCAGCTGTACAAAAAAATTAGAGGGTATGTTGGTGAAAGGAATAAAGTTACCTGGGTACTCATGTTCAGATTCAGCATTTTTTAATATATAAACACTTACATCATTTATTATAACCTTTACAGAACACACTAACACATTTATTTACTTAGGACAAATCACACCCTGTAGTTATGCAAGGATAAGTGACACCGGGGTGGCAGCTGCTGGAATTGAAAGAGACCCTGCTGTTCGTCACCTGGAAAAGCTGTTAATGAAGTGCTGCCAGCAGAGTCACTGCTAAATCACCAAATGTATAAAAGTCTCAGCAGCTAAATGCTGCAGGAAACATATCCTGTTAATTGTAACAACTCTGAGTGTTGGAAAGTGCTGAGCAGCCTGCAACAATTCAGAAGGTGCCCAGTCTGGTCTCCTGATATCACTAAAAACTTTTAATGAAAAGTAACAAATTAGCACAATGTGTACATTAGTGTCCCTATTTAAGCAGAAATGGAGGTGGCACAAATAAATATATCATGAGATACATAACTGAACCCAGAAACACATTCGGCACATTTGTGCGAATTTACCTGCAAATGCCCCACTGGGTTTCAAGTGGATATCCTCTCACTTTGAAACAATTGCTAAAGCTACCAGCTCTGGGTTAACTTAATTTCTACTGGATTTGCTTGAGCAAAATAGACACTAACCGATCCATTTTCATGCCTGTTGTGCTTGAGACTATTTGTTTTAATTACGTGATACTGCATTCTATATACCGTTCTCAAAATTCATGAATAATTCACAATCCTCTTGATGGACCTACAAAGGACCATAAAATTATCAACTTCATTTTAATTTAATGCTTTGGGAAGGCAAGAAATGAATAATTGTCAAGATTTATTGGCAGAACTTGGAATTAGGTCAGCTTAAATATTTCATTATGTATCACCATGTTAGAAACTACCTTGAATCAAAAAGTTCTTTCTAATTTACGAATGGGTTTTCAATGTAAGAAACTGCATAACTGTGGGTTGAATTACAACACACATTAATGTTTGATATGTTGAGAAAAAATGCTGTAAACCCATAAAAAATTAATTACATTTTGGAGAGTTACGCATAGTTAACTCAAAAATTATGCAAGAACACAATAAGTAATCCAAATAAACTAAGGACAATTTTTGCTTATAAGAGTCGCCTCTAAATTTTTGAATCACTTTCTGATGATTGAATAAAACTAATTTCTGAACAATTTCATATAAATTAAATTCTAAGAGGAGCCCGAAAAAGAAATTAAAATGGTAAATTTGTAATGTCCTTGCCATTGTAGTCCAAGCCTTACTGTTAATAGCTCATAGATATCTAACAAGCGAATTGAAAGCAAACTAAAGTGCCTTGTTTTCATTAAAATAACTCTTCTGATCTGTATCTGTTGATGTGAAAAGCCCCAAAGAAACTGCAGAAAAGTTGCAGTCCAGGGCAACCTCTGATGTAACTGATTTCGGCCCCCTTCCCTTCTTAGGCTAAACCTGGGATACGTCGGCATAGAGATTACAATCTCCTGTTAACAGTCTAGGAAATTTCTGGTTCCGCTTATAATCAGTGGTGATTTTGGCCTGTTGGTATGCAAGAGCACGATGGGATGCAGAAGTGGTGTGGCTCTGATATTCTCCTTCCACATTCCTCTCATAGCCATTATACACCTGAGGAAACGTTACTTAGATTATGCTGCAAAGAGATGGTTATGGCAATCATTGCTCCACGAGGCAACAGTGCCTTTAGAAAGAAGAGAAAATTAGGAGAGAACTTCAGATAATTTATTAAAGGGCGCCATATTTAAATGTCAATTTCTCTTGACTGGTTCTCTACCAGAAGTTCTATGACAAAGCTGTTCCTAGCAAGGCCGCTAGGTCAAGTGGGTCACTATGGTAGGACTGACCACAAGTCAAGTTCTTTGCCAAAATTCATCATGAAGATGCTTTGGAGAACCAAAACCTTTGAGACAAATTGAACCATCCAACCTTTCACCTCATAGCTACTTGAGGTTAGAACACTTGTACTTTTTAAAATCAGGGTGTAGACAGACTGAAGGACATACAGAATCTTTGCATTTTTCTTTAAAAAATCTTTAAACACATCGCATTTCACTTTATATTTCGACATACGTGTGACAAATAAAGCTAAGTTTAAAAAATGCATTTATTTTGGAAAGAAATCTCTTCTTGGTTACTTTTTACTTTGCGACCTTCAATTAAACGAATAGCCAACTTGGCACCATAGATGGAACAAAATTTTCTTTCTGTCCCTTGACTCCTCCTGAATGGGAGCATAATAGATTGCCCAGAGCCCAGGCATCAAGAAATACCAGCTCAGAAGATGTGCACAATGTCTATAATAAGCTTGTCCTGTATCCTTCGTTTTCTGTGTATTTGCCAGGGCGAATTGATAGGTGAATGGAGTTGTATAGCACAGAAATAGGCCCTACTGCCCATCATGCTTATGCTGACCCTTACACTCATCTATATTACTACCAATTCTTTGTATTAATTACAGATCCCTCTACACGTTGCTCATTCAAGTACCAGTCCTTCAAACTTTTACATATTATTACCTTTCTTGCCTCTATCAATTCCTCTGGCAAAACATTCCAAATGGCAACTACTCTCTATGTAAACAATTTGCCCTCCAGATCCCCTTTAGACTTTCTCTCCTGCACCTTTAACCTACACCCTCTAGTTTTAGACATTCCTACTGTGGGAAACTCACACTGACAATCCAATCCCAATCTAACTGTGCTTCTTATCATTTTGTATCTCTCTGTCATGACACTTCTCCAAACACAACAATCTTTTCCTTTGACTCATTGTGGGAACTGGGTGCAGAAAGTGGAAGAATGTCCCACAATATTGTCATCCTTCAGTTTAAATCAATTTATGATTACCAGTATTAGTTAGTATATAGCTTTCATGGGGCCACAGTAGGAACACCACATCATTCCTCTGGGAGTTCATTCTGACTGAAATCTAATATCACCGTTCACCAAGTCAACCAATATCAAGGAGTCTGTCGATGGAAAGATCCATATCTTTACTACATAGATACAAGAACCAGAAACATGACCATGAGAAGCTCCTAAAATTTCTCTAACCTGCTCAAACAAGTCTGATTGGAATGTATGTGAAAATAGAACTGAAGCTTCAAGCAACAAGTTTCAAAGGTGGACTAAATTGACTAAATTGACTAAATCTTTGAGGGAACTACGCCAACAAGTATATAAAAGCAGCTAAAATATTTCTACTTTGTTGCACCTACAGCATTATTAATTACATGACAACCCATTTGAGATGTCGCTTCCTCTCAAAGTTAACACAAACCAAAAAGTTGCATCTTGTGCCGTTCCAGTAATTAGATAGTTATAAAAATTAACCTTGTGCCTATCATGATGTCAAGCATGTGGCTGGAGGATGTAACTTTACAATCAGCAAAACAATACAGGGAGAAGTTAGGATAAATATTTAATGCTTTGTGCATTAAGACTTAGAATGATATTTCAGGATTAAAAATAACAGAATACAAAGGAATCTTTAAAATTTAAATTGATAGTTAGAGAATGTAGTTTTAAAAAGCTATCCAAAAGGGAAGGGAATACTTGACTAACTCAGTTGAACGTTATCTGCAAAATTCTAACTCTATAACAGGGTCTTATTTTATTTAACCAGGCTTTGATATGAGAGAAACTGGTCTATGGTTAATGAGTTAGAATTAATTCTGCTTTTGAATACTGTATATACGTTGACTTGCTTTGGGACCGCTCCAAAATTTGCCAACACCCTTATGTGCTACCCTTATCTACATATACATAACATGGAGGGGGAGGAAGACCATCTGGAATGACACCTGAGTTTCCCTATTGTAGCACCAAATTTTGCATAACTGTGACATTTGGCACAGCAGGCTTCAGACCCTTGTGGTTTTTTGATGCCTTAGAAATTAACTAATTAAAGAATTAGAACCTAATATATTAAGATTTTCCTAGATATTTTATGCAAATCGCAAGCAAAATTCATATGGAAATCACAAACAAGATTTATCCTTAAAGCTTAAATCAGTATGAAACACAGTGCTATTACAGTTACTGGTGTTCAATTCTAAGTCGTACACCATTTTGAAGAAAAAAATCAATCTTTCAAAACCTATCAAACATTGAAAGGCCTATATCAAGTGGATGTGGAGAGCACATTTTCTAAAGTGGGGTGGGGGAGGATGTCTAAGATCAGAGGGCACAGCCTCAGAACAGAAGGGTGTCCCTTTAAAACAGAAACAAGGAGGAATTTCTTTAGCAAAGGGTGATGAATCTGTGGAATTCATTGCTACAGATGGCTGAGGAGGGCAAGTCATTAGGTATACTTTAAGTGGAAGTTGACAGTTCTTGATTAGTAAGGGCATCAAAAGTTATAGTGACAAGGCAGAAGAGTGAGGTTCAGAGGGACAATAAATTAGCCATGATGGAATACTGGAGCAGACTCGAAGGGCCGAATGACCCACGTTGTATGGTCTTAAATCATAAGTGAATGTAAAAGCAAATGAGAGCAGAACAAACTACCATAACAACTTTACCAAGACAAAGAGTAAAGGACCTAAATATAATTGAACGGACAAGGACAATGATCAAAGTTCAGTAGATGCTAATTTACTTACTGCAGCCATCTTCATCACTATGATCTCCACAATCGTTGTCTCCATCACACTGCCACTGAGCTGGAATACAGGTACACTCACCAAATGCACTCACTGCACACGTGAAATGGTTTCTGCCGCATGAGCACTCAGTACTTCCTGATCCTGTCACACCTGCACAGAAACAAAAATAACATCAGTGAATCCTATTGAAGATCCTCAAACTTTAAGTCAAAACTACAAAGAATACCAGGAGCAGTCATTGCTTTGGAGTGAATTTATTACCATATTGTTCAGTGCCTGGGAATTAAAATTACTGCTTGCGTGGCACGTAATACCAAGACAGGCTGGTTGATCTTAATGACTTAGTTCTGTGCTGTAAGCTTTATAAGAATCACTTGGTAATTTAAAAACAATAAAGCACTGCATCTTCAATGCTGGCCAAGAATCAGGTACAAATATAACCAACAGCAAGTAAAATACACTCAGTGGTCACTTTATTAGGTACACCTCACACTTGCAAATATCTAATCATGTGGTAGCAACTCAATGCATAAATACATGCAGACATGGTCAAGAGGTTCCACTGTTGTTCAGATCAAACATCAGAATGGGGAAGAAATGTGATCCAGGTGACTTTGATGATGGAATGATTGTGCCAAATGGGATGGTTTGAGTATCTTAGAAACTGCTGATCTCCTGGGATTTTCAGTAGTTGAATTTAAACCATTGAAAATGTACACAGTCTCTAGAGTTTCCAAAGAATGGTGTGAAAAACATTAAAAGACAGTGAGCAGCAGTTCTGTGGGTGAAAAGGCTTTTTAATAAGAGAAATCAGAGGTGATTGGCCAGAATGGTTCAACCTGAGGGAAGGCAACAGTAACTCAAATAACCACACATTACAACAGTAGTGTGCAGAAGAGCACCTCTGAACACACTACACATCAAACCTTGAAGTGAGTGGGCTGCAGCAGCAAATGACTTTGAACATGCTCTCAAGTTGTCACAATTTTAGGTATGGGGGCTACATAATGAAGTAGCCAGGAAGTATTTTCAAGCAGAACACAGCACTGAGCAATTTTTTTCAAGTGTTAAAGCTAAGGTCCCTTGCATGCTCTTTGAAACACAAGACCACAAGACAAAGGAGCAGAAGTCGGCCATTCCGCCCATCGAGTCTGCTCCGCTATTTTATCATGAGCTGATTCATTCTCCCATTTAGTCCCACTCCCCCACCTTCTCACCATAACCTTTGATGCCCTGGCTACTCAGATACCTATCAATCTCTGCCTTAAATACACCCAATGACTTGGCCTCCACTGCTGCCCGTGGCAACAAATTACATAGATTCACCACCCTCTGACTAAAAAAATTTCTTCGCATTTCTGTTCTGAAAGGGTGCCCTTCAATCCTTAAATCATGCCCTCTCGTACTAGGCTCCCCCATCATGGGAAATAACTTTGCCACATCCACTCTGTCCATGCCTTTCAACATTCAAAATGTTTCTATAAGGTCTCCCCTCATTCTTCTAAACTCCAAGGAATACAGTCCAAGAGCGGACAAACGTTCCTCATATGTTAACCCTCTCATTCCCGGAATCATTCTAGTGAATCTTCTCTGTACCCTCTCCAACGTCAGCACATCCTTTCTTAAATAAGGAGACCAAAACTGCCCACAGTACTCCAAGCGAGGTCTCACCAGCGCCTTATAGAGCCTCAACATCACATCCCTGCTCCTATACTCTATTCCTCTAGAAATGAATGCCAACATTGCATTCGCCTTATTCACTTGAATACTAACTTTTAGGTAATAATACTAACAGTTTGAATACTAACTTTAGGTGCTTAATACAACCCATAACTCAGTTCAGAAAAGGTAAAAATGGATTAAAACCAAGGCAGAAAGCTAAGTCAGTATACCTGATTGATATCACCCTCACCTCACAATTCTCTTCCCACTCACCCATCAATTTATTTTGGCTTATCTGTGGATGATTGAAAGGTTCCAAATGTCTTGGTAAGCATGTAGGAAATTCCACAAAAAAAACATTCGGAAGACTTCTTTTGAAATTACAATAAAGCTCCAAATAATTAAATGGCATTTTATTCCATTGCCAGAAGTATAGCTTTAAATTGTTACACAGCCCTGACAAAATATAATTTATTGCATGTAGAAAATTCCACAAAAAACACAAAACTGCAATCTGCATAGATTACCATGTCACAAATTAATTGGCTTCGGGGTACAAATGATATACCATCAAACAAATAAAAATGTGTATATAGAGCAGAAATGACTACACCATAATTTACCAGCTCCACAGAGAAGTTTGCACAATTCATCTTCCATAAGTTGTTGTAAAGAGGTGCACATTTGGAAGCCTTTGATCTCATTGTAGTAGTAACTGCAGGTCATGACCATTGGTTTGAAATGCCATTTATTCACGTCTACATTGGACCCACCGCATCACCTGATGCAGAATTCACAAAACCATTCAACTCAGAAGTTTAAATTATGGGCACTCTGAGCTGTTTCCCATGGACTAATCCTTCCCTGTTTCTGCTATAAGCTAACAGCAAGTTTATCTTCCAATGCCAAATAATGTAGATGGTTTTCACCCTTACTGATGGAATCTTCATTGAAAAGAGAATATTTTCTAAAGCAAATGCGCCACGGATTTCTGTAACACTATTAATTATCGTGTTTCTGCTACTCCCTAGGACTTACTTCCAGCAAGAAACTAAATTGAAATATTTTGTAATTTAAAAGACAATCTGACATGATCTAATTACAATCTCACAATAGGCAGTCCAAGCTTTTAAAGAAATGACAGACATTTATTTATCTTACACAAATGCAATACTCTTCTTGCACCCATTGTACCTTGGTGCATACCAATTACTAGACTAAAAAAGTAGTCCTATATTGCACCAGCTTATTTTAATCTATTAAATGGTGAATAAAGATAAACGTTAACTATCTTGTGTCAACCATTGTGTTCACCAATTACCTCTGTCAGGATTAATTCTCAGTCTGTCAGCACAGCTCTGTTTCCAAAATTCTTACGTGTGTTATTACACAAGATTCCAATTATGAACAAGTTGCTGAGGCAAAGGTACTTTCACCATTGAAAAAAAACTTCATTTTATTATACTGGTTATTTCATTACATGACAGAAATTTTCTTAACTGAAATTTCCTTGTCTGCTAACCAATTCTCCACCCACACCAATACCTTACCCCCAATACCGTGTGCTTTAAGTTTGCACACTAATCTCCTGTGTGGGACCTTGTCAAAAGCCTTTTGAAAATCCAAATATACCACATCCACTGGTTCTCCCCTATCCACTCTACTAGTTAAGATTATAGCGAGAGGATTCGAGTACAGGAGCAGAGAGGTACTACTGCAGTTGTACAAGGCCTTGGTGAGACCACACCTGGAGTATTGTGTGCAGTTTTGGTCCCCTAATCTGAGGAAAGACATCCTTACCATAGAGGGAGTACAAAGAAGGTTCACCAGATTGATTCCTGGGATGGCAGGACTTTCATATGAAGAAAGACTGGATGAACTGGGCTTGTACTCGTTGGAATTTAGAAGATTGAGGGGGGGATCTGATTGAAACGTATAAGATCCTAAAGGGATTGGACAGGCTAGATGCAGGAAGATTGTTCCCGATGTTGGGGAAGTCCAGAACGAGGGGTCACAGTTTGAGGATAGAGGGGAAGCCTTTTAGGACCGAGATTAGGAAAAACTTCTTCACACAGAGAGTGGTGAATCTGTGGAATTCTCTGCCACAGGAAACAGTTGAGGCCAGTTCATTGGCTATATTTAAGAGGGAGTTAGATATGGCCCTTGTGGCTACGGGGATCAGGGGGTATGGAGGGAAGGCTGGTGCAGGGTTCTGAGTTGGATGATCAGCCATGATCATAATAAATGGCAGTGCAGGCTCGAAGGGCCGAATGGCCTACCCCTGTACCTATTTTCTATGTTTCTATGTTTTAACTTAGAAGGTTTACTCTCTATCTTATCTGTATGATCCAGAGATATACTTACATTACACCTGTATTACAAATCCATCCAACTAGCAAACCTTTCATAAGTTATCTATTTCAATTGGAAGCATGACCTATTTCAAACATCCACATGAAGGAAGATGGGGGTCTCTTTGTTTTGATCAAATTGTAAACCCAATGCTCAAAGGAAATTTCCTCTTCCCTATATACTGAAACAAATATGAATTCTGTCTCACTCTTCATCCTAAATCTCAGTGGTCCCATTTCCCCAGGGATAACCATTCTGGAATTAGAAGTTCGGTCTCAGTTCCCATTCAATGTCAGCACCACACAGTTATTTAGCAGGTAAGCACCCTGACTAGCTCAGCTGACATATGGATCTGATTTGTGAGCCCTTGCTGTGGGTTGATTTCCTATTCTGCAAGATATAATCTCAGCAATGCAGCAGCAGATGAAAGAGGAACATTAAAATAATTGGATATGACGCTTAGAGCTTCGGATGTTGCCAACTGGCCCATTGCATCAGCAAGGCTCTCTGGCACAGCAGCTCCACTAATTCCATCTTTCTAACAGCCTCTTCTCCACGGCATCATAGCCAGATTACAGACCACCATCCGTCATAGCCAGATTACAAACCCAGCACCCAAGTGCCCTCATTACCATCTCGGGTGACTTCAACCATGTTACCATGGCTAGAAAACTGCCCAACTTCATGCAGTATGTCAGCTGTACAATCAGAGGGGAGAGGACTCTGGATCTGATGTACACTAACGCACTCTGTGAGCCACATGGAGAGGATATTGATGGGCTCACAGAGTGCATCACTGATTACATCAACTTCTGTCTGGACGGCAATGTTCCGACAAGAACTGTCCTTTGTTATTCAAATAACAAGCCATGGGTAACAAAGGACATTAAGGACATCCTGAACGCTAAAAAGAGGACATTTAGAGATGGAAATAAGGAGGAGGAGAGGGCAATACAGAGGGACCTGAAAGCCAGGATCAGGGAAGCTAAAGACAGGTACAGGAGGAAGCTTGAGTGGAAACTCCAGCAGAACAACATGAGAGAGGTCTGGAGGGGGACGAGGACCATCACTGGGTTCCGGCAAACTAGCAACAGAGGAGCTGAAGGCAGTGTGGACAGGGCCAACGAACTTAACCTGTTCTTTAACAGATTTGACATTGTGGCCCCTGCCCATCCCCCACATGAGCCATCTGTTGTCAGCCCCTAACCAACACATATTCCACTCTCTCCTCCTACTCCTCCTCACAGTCCCCCACCCTGCTCTCATGACTATACCCCTTTCCCACACGAAACCACCATGGTGGGCTTCGCAGCTGAACAGGTGAGAAGACAGCTGAAACGTCTCAACCCAAGCAAGGCTGCAGGACCGGATGGTGTCAGTACCAGGGTGCTCAAAGCCTGTGCCCCTCAGCTATGTGGAGTACTTCGCCATGTATTCAACCTGAGCCTGAGGCTCCGGAGGGTTCCTGTGCTGTGGAAGATGTCCTGCCTCGTCCCTGTGCCGAAGACGCCGCGCCCCATCGGCCTCAATTACTACAGTCCGGTGGCATTGACCTCCCACATCATGAAGACCCTGGAGAGACTTGTTCTGGAGCTGCTCCGGCCTATGGTCAGGCCACACTTAGATCCCCTCCAGTTCGCCTACCAGTCCCGACTAGGAGTTGAGGATGCCATTGTCTACCTGCTGATCCGTGTCTACGCCCACCTGGAGAAGCCAGCGAGCACTATGAGGGTCATGTTTTTTGACTTCTTCAGTGCGTTCAACACCATCCGCCCTGCTCTGCTGGGGGAGAAGCTGACAGCGATGCAGGTGGATGCTTCCCTGGTGTCATGGATTCTTGATTACCTGACTGGCAGACCACAGTACGTGTGCTTGCAACACTGTGTGTCTGACAGAGTGATCAGCAGCACTGGGGCTCCACAGGGGACTGTCTTGTCTCCCTTTCTCTTCACCATTTGCACCTCGGACTTCAACTACTGCACAGAGTCTTGTCATCTTCAGACGTTTTCTGATGACTCTGTCATAGTTGGATGCATCAGCAAGGGAGATGAGGCTGGGTACAGGGCTACGGTAGGAAACTTTGTCACATGGTGTGAGCAGAATTATCTGTAGCTTAATGTGAAAAAGACTAAGGAGCTGGTGGTAGACCTGAGGTGAGCCAAGGTACCGGTGACCCCTGTTTCCATCCAGGAGGTCACTGTGGACATGGTGGAGGATTACAAATACCTAGGGACACGAGTTGACAATAAACTGGACTGGTCAAAGAACACTGAGGCTGTCTACAAGAAGGGTCAGAGCCGTCTCTATTTCCTGAGGAGACTGAGGTCCTTTAACATCTGCCGGACAATGCTGAGGATGTTCTACGAGTCTGTGGTGGCCAGTGCTATCACGTTTGCTGTTGTGTGTTGGGGCAGCAGGCTGAGGGTAGCAGACACCAATAGAATCAACAAACTGATTCATAAGGCCAATGATGTTGTGGGGATGGAACTGGACTCTCTGACGGTGGTGTCTGAAAAGAGGATGCTGTCCCAAGTTGCATGCCATCTTGGACAATGTCTCCCATCCACTACATAATGTACTGGGTGGACACAGGAGTACATTCAGCCAGAGACTCATTCCACCGAGATGCAACACAGAGCGTCATAGGAAGTCATTCCTGCCTGTGGCCATCAAACTTTACAACTCCTCCTTTGGAGCGTCAGACATCCTGAGCCAATAGGCTGGTCTTGGACTTATTCCCCGGCATAATTTACTTTTTACTATTTAACTATTTATGGTTTATTATTATTTATTATTTATGCTGCAACTGTAACGAAAACCAATTTCCCCCAGGATCAATAAAGTATGACTATGACTATGGCCTGGCAATTTTTTCCATGCCTTACATCTAACCAATTCTTCCTTGAATGACGATGGAAGCTGCCTTCATCACATCTACAGGTAATGCATTCAGATCCCAATTATATGCCATGTAAGAGAGTTTTTCTTGTGTCATTCTTAATTTTTGTTTGCAGCAGTGACCTTGGGATCGCAACACCTCCACTAAAGTGAACAGCTTCCCACTATCTAATTTCTACCCAGGACATGCCCTTTTCTCATTGTTACCATCAGGAAGGAGGTACAGAAGCCAGAAGGCACACACTCAGCAATTCAGGAACAGCTTCTTCCACTCTGCCATATGATCCCTAAACAGGCATTAAACCCATGAAGACCAACTCATTTTTTAATATATTATTTCTGTTTATGCTCTATTTTAATCTAATTAATATACATATATACTTATTGTAATGGATTCACAATCATTTTTTCCTTTCTGTACTACCATGTATTACATTATACTACTGCTGCTAAATTAACGAACTTCATGACACATGCCGGTGATAATAACCCTGATTCTACACCCCTCATTATTCTGTATAATGATATTAGATTTTCTCTCAGTTTTCTCCATAGAAAATAACACCCATTTCTACAGTCAATTTGTTACCACAGTCCCTCACCCCAGAAAACAGCTCCCTAATGCCTCACATTCTTTGACTGAGGTGACCAAAACTGAACACAGTATTCCAGCCAGCCCAGACTTTTATAAAGTTTCAGAAAGACTTCCTTGTTTTTCAGCCCATTCCTCTCTTTATGAATCCCAGCATTGTATACACTTTACTGACACACTTTCTCAACCTCCTCTGTCATATAAATGATTTGTGCACACGGGTCCTCTTCGCTTTTAGAATAGTCCTTTTAGAACAGTATTTCTTTATTGCCTCTTCTCATTCATTCCCAAAATGCAATACTATCTATTTTAACTGCCCAGACAAAATGGTTAAATATGAGTTATCCTCAACATATAAAGACTGATTTAATCTAATTAATCAATTTTCTTCCAAATGACTATCAACTTGGATCATTGTTTCCAAAAGCTCTCCTGCAAATGACATTAAACTGAATGGGCTTATCCTTGCTTCAGTTTTGAGTAAGAAAGTAATATTAGCTACTCTCCTTTCCTCTAGCCCTATGATTTCCTCCTATATCCCCATCAAAAACCTGGGACATATTCTATCTGGACCTGGAGATTTACTGTATCCACTTTGAAGTTGACCCAGCTTTTCCAATATCTCCATGCTATCAAATGTTCACACATCTGTGCCTCAAACATCTCTGCATTCACTATTAGTTTGGAAACATCTTCTTATACTTGTAATGATTGAAGACATTTTTGTTTTGTTTCTGATGACGGAATTGCCAGATGCCCTATCAATCCTTTAAAAAAAACTGGAAATTTTTACGAACAATTGGGAATAATTATGAAAAGAACAACTCTCTCTCTCTCTCGAATCTAGTCCAAGGGGGTGGGGGGGGGGAACCTACACAAACAATGGATAACAAGGGATAGAGTGTTCTGAGGATTACAAGCAGTAACCCATTGCCTTTCCATTGAATCAACATGTTTGTCAGTACATGCCAGTCTTTTTCTCTGGAAACTTCTATTCATCAGTAATCCTCCAGTTTTTAAGAAAGATCATTAAGTTGTTCATTCTCTCCATACATGATGCCTGAATGCTAAGTTATCCCAGCACTTTGTTTCAGAAAACACTTCATGGTTGGTTCTAATGAAACATTATTTAAAATTATTTTTTTGAAAGAACATTAAAGACATTCTGAGTACATATACTACTATCCAGTATAATGTAACAAGACAATAAGATTCAGGAGCAGAATTAAGCCATTCATCCTATCACAGTGATCAAAGATGTGAAATACACACTTTTGACAATTCAACGAAAAAAGTACTCCGTTACTTTAAAGCAATGGCTGTGGTGATACGACATGTCAGAACCTGATTGGACAGAGTTCTGAACATGTGCGGAATTGATAGAAAGATCTGGAAGCACGGCGCTGTAAGACACATTTGATTGTTGCTGTAAATAAAAGTTTTATGTCTTCCAGAATATGATTCTTTATTAGTAACCCACGGTATGTGTAAGTATAAAGAACACAACATGAGGTCAGAAGTCAGTCTGGAAGAATAATACTTTCCTAATCACGGGACAATCGAAGACAAAAAAAAGAGTTTGAACTGTTTTGGTGTGCTAACAGATTACAAATGGAAGGTTTGCAGCCTCCACCGACACTTCAATTGTCTGGGAACTTAGATGAGAACTAGAGAAAATTTAAGCAACGTTTTGAAATTTATTTATCGGTGATCGGAGCGGATAGAAAACCGGAAAAAATGAAAGCTATGCTTCTACTCCATGTAATAGGTGATTATGCAATTGAGGTATACAATCATTTTATTTTTGAAAATGGAGATAATTTAAAGTTAAAATCGATAATGAACAAATTTGAAGCATTTTGTATACTGAAGCGTATTGTGACGTACGAAAGGCACAGATTTTTTACAGGTGCTCAGGGAACTGGTGAAACTATTGATCAATATGTTACTGAGTTGAGACACCGGAGAAAAACATGCGTGTTTGGAGAACTGACAGACTCTCTCATTAAAGACAGAATTGTTTGTGGCACCAGGATAATGGTCTGAGAGAAAGACTGTTAAGAGAACAAGATTTAGACTTGGAAAAAGCTTTGGTGCTCTGCAAAGCTTCGGAAACTGTGACGTCACAGGCTAAAGACCTTTTTATTGAGAGCTTCAATGTACACGCTATAAAAAAGCGCAAACACATTGGAAAAATAATAAAACAACTACAAAACCGATGGAAAGCGAGACATCATCGGCCAAAACAGTGTCCAGCGTATGGGAAAATGTGCAACGACTGCAGTAAGAGTAATCATTTTTCATGTTGTTGCCGAAATAGAAAGAAAGTAAAACAAGTAAATGCAGCGCTTGAAAATGGACTTGAGGAGTTTGATATAGATGTGCTTCGTGAAAGCAAAGTAAGAATGACTGGACTATTCCATTGCAAGTGAACCAAAACAATATTCTGTTTAAACTTGATACTGGACCACAAGTAAATGTTCTTGCAGAATCTGAGTTTATTGCATTAAAGCCAAGACCAAAGTTACATAAGACAAATATAAAAGTGACTGGGTATTCAGGTGCAGACATTCCAGTTCAAGGAACATGTGTGGCAAAAGTATCACACAAAAATATTGTGCACACACTTTCATTTATGGTGGTGCCAAAGAATGTACAGTCAATACTGGGTTTATCTGCCTGTGAGAGACTGAACTTGGTGAAAAAAGTTTTAGTCCTGGACAGTGACACAGAGTCAGAATACAGTGACTTGATGAAAGAGTATGAGGACTTGTTCAAAGGGCTTGGTTGTCTTCCAGGAGAGCACACGATTAAAATTGACAACACAGTGCAATCCGTAGTACATCAATGTAGAAAAGTACCGTTTGCATTTCGTCATCAACTGAAAACAGAGCTTGACCGAATGGAATAGCTAGAAGGCATAAAGAAAGCTCCCAGACCCATCCCTTTGTTACCAGCATCTGATAAAGCATTGCCACCAAAACCAGGAGTTTCATTTTTGCCCTCTGGAAGTAACGCTCATGCATCAATAGGCCATGCATTCCATCACAATCTCACCTCTGCAGGAGGGCAGAGGCCAAACTTGCCGGGACAGTACAATACTGATCTGAAGCCAGTGACAAGAATCAGGATCCAATTGAAGAGGTGAAAGCACAAGTGAAGGAATTGAGAAGTTTTATTGAAATGATGAGGTCTCAGCATAAAAAAAGAGATTACACAGTTAACGAATGAATTAGATGAAGAAAAGAAGATCTGTATTTCATAACAAATGGAAGTGGAAGGAATTAAGAAAGCTACAGTACTTGAAGAAGTAACCCAAATCATACATGGTCCAAACAGAAGGAGCAGTGTTAAGAAGAAATCACAAAGTCCTTAAGAAAGAGCCAACTTCAGAGTTTCAGTTAACTGATGCAGACCAGACAAAATATGGAAATAACAATGAAACACAAGAACTGTGTAAACCACTTAGAAGGTCTACTCGTGTTCGTAAACCCCCAGAGAGACTGATAGAGACATGTTAAATTATGCATTTGCTCTGGTCAATATTACTAATTGTTTTTCTTTTTAAGGAAAGGAAGATGTGGTGATCTAAGTCTTCCAGAATAAAAGTAAAGGCATCCGTTAGTCTTGCAAGACCATGAATCTGCGCCTGGAAAGTCTTCACTCTCCAGGGTGCAGGTCTGGGCAAGGTTGTATGGAAGACCGGCAGTTGCCCATGCTGCAAGTCTCCCCTCTCCACGACACCAATGTTGTCCAAGGGAAGGGCATTAGGACCCATACAGCTTGGCACCAGTGTCGTCACAGAGCAATGTCTGATTAAGTGCCTTGCTCAAGGACACAACACGTTGCCTCGGCTGGGGCTCGAACTCACGACCTTCAGGTCGCTAGTCCAATGCCTTAACCACTTGGCCACGTGCCCACACCTTCCAGAATATGATTCTTTATTAGTAACTCACAGTACATATAAATATACAACAATGGCGAGACAATAACATGAAAATTAACTCAGCAACCAGTTGAGATAAGGATCTTATTGCGCCATACAGATATATATGGGCATCGGGCACCTTGTGAATTATTATCCTCAATTTTTAACCATCTCCTTTGCAATTCTTCAGCGACAAATAAAATGTCACTTTTATAACTTCCTCTATGAAAAACTATGGAGAAGTAAGAAACAGACAGAAAGGTGTACTGGACCATTGACTACAGGAGACTTTATAGGGATTATTGGTTTATGTAAGTAACTACATTTTGAAACAACTTAAGCATTTTTGATACCAATTGTCCATCTTTGGAAAAACCTTCAATCTGACATGAAGGATGCATAATTGACTTTACCTGAAAAATGCAGAAACTGGCCTCATTTATATTAATTGAGTAGTTTAGACTACAGAAAATATTTAACTTTCTAAAACAGTAAAAAAAATCAGTGCACCTTTATTCTGTAAATTGTATTCTAACAACTTTCAAAATTCAACAAGATTACATAAGATACAATATAATTAAGTTTGTGTAGTCTCAATCTTTTCCACTATTTATCCACATTAAGAAATATTTGGCAAATTTTACTCAAGGATGAGTAAATAATGGCAAGGCATATACAAAGTCTGTGCATTCTGCATAGAAATGAGCAAATCAAATCACAAAGAAATGAATTCATTTAGCTGATTGGAGGCAAAAGAAACCTGACAAGACTTCAAGAAAAAGAGATCTGGCTCAGTTCTGTCCAATCTCATTTGATGTCAACATCCTCACCCACAGTCTTTCTTCTTTTCATCATGACTTCCAATACTTTCCTGGTCTAGTTCCCATTTTTAGTAACTCTGAATATCCAAAACTCTGATTTCTGTAGGCCAACCAGCATCCATTTCCCCTTACTCAGTGAGTTACAATGTCTCCTATTTAATACCCCAGTTTAAGTGTTCTCATCCTTATTTCCAATCTCGCCGTGACCTTGGTCCTCCCTAGCTCTCCAGCTTTACAAACGCGAGAAATCTGGGGGCCTCCAGTAATACCTTATAATGCAATCTACCTTTACTCATGTCACCCTTGGCAACTGTACATTCAGATATTTTAAGCTCCAGAATTCACATCCTAACCTTCTTTGCCTCTTTAACTCTCCCTCCTGCATCTTCAAGTCATCATTTAAAATTCCTGTGTGACTGAATGTTTGTTTTCATGGGGGTAACAGAGGGTCACTGCAGGTTGCGAAGATGACCACAGTCCCATTGACCTCTCCTACAGTCTGCGGAAAGTCTGCACATTCCTCTGGGATTATGTGGGCTTCCCTCAGTTGCTCTTTCTTTCCTTCTGTATGCTGGCTGCTAGGTTAATTAACTACAATAAATTACTCCCAGAATAGCTGAGTGATCTGAGAATCACATGGTGTTAATGTGCATGTCTGAGGATGTTTGGATCTGAGACAAGAGCAGATTTTGCTTGTTCTCCATGATGGGCGCTCTTCTCTCCATGGCACTGAGGCTATGAAGACTGCCTAGCTGCAGTCCTCCATGCCCACTAATATGATGAGTAGGCTTTGGGCCTACTCCAAACTGCTCCAGGCTTCAGATTTGAGGAGAACTCAACTTTGGTTCAGGATGTTTTTCACTTCAATTGTTTGCTTGATTTGTGTTGTTTTTCTTTCTCTTGCACATCAGGTGTTGTTCTTTTATTTTAATTCTTTTTTTCTTTATTTGGGTTCTTTCAGGTTTCTTGCTTTGTAACTCCCTGTGAGCAAGCAAATTTCAAGGTTGTATAACTTTAAGCAACACACATAACAGTTGCTGGTGAATGCAGCAGGCCAAGTAGCATTTCTAGGGAGAGGTACAGTCAACGTTTCGGGCCGAGACCCTTCGTCAGGACTAACTGAAAGAAGAGATAGTAAGAGATTGGAAGTGGGGCGGGGGGGGGGGAGATCCAAAATGATAGGAGAAGACAGGAGGGGGAGGGATGGAGCCAAGAGCTGGACAGGTGATTGGCCAAAGGAATTTGATAATAAACGTACTTGAATCTTGAATAGGTTATGGAGAAATAAGTGGGGGAAGAGTTGCCATGGACTCAATGGTGTTCTAAATCAGAAGGAAAAGTTTTAAATAATAAGGAAAATATTTCCATGATCTGGTCTTGGAATGTTTTAGTAAATTATAGCAGCGTCCAAATGCAAGTTGTCAGAATGGCAGCTCCTTCCAGGGGGAACGGAAACATTTTGCATTTTAGACTATCTCTCAGAGGCAATTGCTTTCATTTATACAGCATCAAATTAAATCCCCGGGGCATTTCAAATCATTTGAATTTAGGTCATTATTACAATAAAATGATATTCAGCACAACTAAAAATGAATAGTTCCTTTATTGTAAGTAATGCATTAAGGGGGTTTATGGGGCAGAAAGCATTTCCTCATTAAGCTTTATGCACTGAAATATTGAAACCTATGATGTCAATTAAATTGTAAAATGGAAAGATGAAAGCAAAAATAGACTGTGAGTGCATCCAAGTTACTTCAATTGTCACAAATTCTCAAACCTTCAGAAAATCAATTCCATAGCATCATTTTGAAAAGGATAACATGCCAACATTTGCTCAAAGCAAGGAAACAATTTCATAGCCAGGCAGTAACAATAAGTGGGCTTCCATTGCCAGCAATCTCTGTTCTGGAACTTAGGCTTTACAGCATTAAGAAACAATTTTGCAATGAATAAAATTATACCAGGGCCATTACATTACCATTAATCATTTTTAAAAAAATGTAAGTTAAACAGGATTAGGTTGTGATCTTATTTATTTATTGTTTCATGATCATGAAACAGCCTCATGTTGAAAAAATCCACATACTTGCAGCTCTGTTGCTGAAATAGCCCACACACTTTCCAGCGTAGTGAGTGAGCTTTAATTAATAGCATATTCACAGGAATATTTGATGCTTACAGCCATTTCAATGCAATGGTGCCAGGAAGATAGCACCAGCGAACAACACTACCAAGGGTGACATCCTCCACACGGTTCACAAAACTACTTTTTCTTCCCTACTTCTTTTTATTTCAAATCTGGATCTGCTTCTGTTGAAGCCGGTCTGTGATCTACATATTGTGTATTCGGGATGATTGAGCAATCCAGGTGATTTGCTGTCTCCAAGGGGGTTCGGTGAGGTTTCAGGCGAAATGGGCAGCCTAGAGGCCAGGAATCCTGGAGAGAGGGCACAAGTCCACGACTGACTCCATTTCTTGCTGGTTAAAGCGTCGAGGAAGATTGAAAACATCAAGGGTGCGAGCAGAAAGTGAGCAGTGTTTGGTGCCGTCTACTTGCAGGTGACTGGTCTCTCTCTCACTGCTACTGGAGGAAGGCGCCTGTGTGACACAGTCAGTCAGTGTCTCTGTCTCCCTCCCTCTCTCTCTCTCTCTCTCTCTCTCACACACACACACACGCACGCACGCACGCACGCTGCTGGGCAAAGGTTTAATCAACGCAGTTTACGGATTGGACTCTGCAGCTAATATTACAATGTCTTTCTGCTCGCTCCTCTTCTGTTGCTATTTTGCGCGATTTTGATCGGAGTGGCCTGCAAATAACGAAAAACAGCACTGGGTTGGGCTGAACTGAGCTAGACTGAATATGCCTGGACTCTTTCGAAGACTTTGTGGTTTGGTATTTTATATTCTGTGCTTTTCGCTTGTTTTGTTTGTAGTTTGCTCTATTTAGTTTTTTTTTGCAGATTGGGGTTTAGATATTTTTCTTTGAAAAGGGTTGCATGGTTTTCTTTATTTCATGGCTGTCTGTGGGAAGGCACATTCAGGGTTGTATACTGCATGCATACTTCAATAATAAATGTACTTTAAATCTAAGAATTCTGTAATTTACATGGTAGCTTTCCCTTTGGAAGCTAATTGTGGAACTCTCGAACTCACCTCCCCTCAGGAGTGACAGATCTTCAGCCTCACTCATACCATAAAATGCTCCACTAAATACTGATGAGTGGATTGAATAGATAACATTACGCATTTTTATTTTCAAACGTATGTGCTTGTTTTGCATCAAGATGCTAGCGCATTGCCTTTCACAAAGAAATAGGCCATTCAACCAGTCCGCTTTGGTCTTCATCCAACGCATGCAGCAAGGCAGTCATCAACTCTGTGCAGAGAACCCTGTTCCGCTTACCAAGCGTTTACTAAGATGAGGGAGAGTCCCGTTTTCATTCCCAGTCTGTATTGAATTGCATCTCAGCTCTGATGCAGATATGCATCACAATGTTGCCAACACTCCTATATTTTGAAGAGGACAACTCAACCAGGCATGACCCTTTTGGAAAAGCCTTTCCTTCTGCTGAACCATTCTAATCTAACAATCTCCCACTGTCCTTTATTAAGCAAGAACAATGGCTTTATGGGGAAGGTATTCGAATATGCAACACCAACAGATCCAAATTCCAACAACAAAAAAAGGTTTTTTTTAAAATCACAAACACAAGAAAATCTGCAGCTGCTGGAAAACCTAGCAACACCCACAAAATGCTGAACGAACTCCATTGATCAGGCAGCATCTATAGAAGAATAAACAGTCGATGTTTCGGGTCGAGACCCTTCTTCAGGAGGTGGTCTTGGCCTGAAACATCGACTGTTTACTCTTTTCCATAGATGCTGCCTGACCCGCTGAGTTCCTCAAGCAGTTTGCGTGCGTCACGTATATTTATAAAAGCTGCAACGTAATTTCCAAATAGTTCTTGCTTAGCCCATCTGCAGCACACCTCCAGAAATTAGACACCAGCTCACTGTTGGCATCGAAGACTCTGCGAATATGAAGTGACATTAAACAGCATTTGACATCACTTGAAGGTTTGGCTCACTTACACTGAAGCAGTCTCATCTGTGGCTTGAAGACAACCACTGCATTACTTAGCTCATTCAGTCTTAATTAGTCCACTGTCAGAGTTCAAACAGTCAGTCATCTTTTAGGTAGACACCTTATTTAAACTTGGATTATTATTCATTGATTCAAATCTATTCAGTAAACCTGAAACCTGTATCCCCGACAGGCCTTTTTTTTCCCACCCCTTTATAGTGTTCAATGACACGACCAGTAACATATTTCACACCCCAGAGAGAGTCACCAACTGAAGCTGCTAATACCGTGGCCACTGAAGCTATTCAGAGACAGGATATTCTGCAGGTTCATCTTTCTGATTCCGCAATGTCCCTGTGCCATCCACAAGATATAGCAAGACTGACATGAAACCTCACTTCTGTCTTGTGCAAGCAGAAGTGAAACAACACTAATAAAAAACACAGAACAACATCCATAATGAAGAAGCTACCCACTAGACACATTCGCTCCTCCTTCCACTGACAGAACATGGCTTCAGAAGACCTTTTCCATTTCTGAAACCATCACAAGGGTCTGGAAACTCCATCTCTCCACCACCCTCCCTCTTCCTCCTCCAGCCAAGATTAAAGTGTGCCATTGCCAGTGGATGGGATTGGTGTCACCAAGTGACAAACACTGTTATACAGGTTTCCCCCGCTACCCGAAGGTAGAGCATTCCTATGAAACAGTTCGTAAGCTGGAATGTCATTAAGTGAAGAAGCAATTACCATTTATTTATATGAGAAAAATTTGTGAGCGTTCGCAGACCCAAACAAAACCTACAAAACCATGCCAAATAACACATAAAACCTAAAATAACAGTGACATATAGTAAAAGCAGGAATGATATGATAAATACACAGCCTATATAAAGTAGAAATACTTTTCTGCAGCACTGTCTAGTGCAGCGAAAATCTCGCA
Organism: Mobula birostris; assembly: GCF_030028105.1. Taxonomy (NCBI): domain Eukaryota; kingdom Metazoa; phylum Chordata; class Chondrichthyes; order Myliobatiformes; family Myliobatidae; genus Mobula; species Mobula birostris. The sequence goes on along the minus strand of NC_092380.1, from coordinate 89,481,127 downwards.
GAAGCGCTCTCGGCAGAAACACTCTCTCCAGTAACCTTTAAGCTATGAAGCTGCCAAATCATACCAAATAACACATAAAAATTCACAACCTATATAAAGTAGAAATAATACATGTACAGTGTAGTTTCACTTACCGAAATCGGGAAGACTCCAATAAATTGCAGTTTCGTCACAGTTAAACACTTGCTTATACAAATAACCACCTGACGCAATTGGCAATCGCCTCTGATCTGGGCCGTCATTTACGTGCAGGGCGGCACCTAATTAACTAGCTTGTCTATTTCGGCTTTTTTCTTAAAAGATGCGCTGGGTGTGTTCTGACTACCGCTGCACCACTGCATTCTTCCTGGCAATGTATCGGCCCCTGGCCCAGAGGGTGGGGACAACTGCTTAAACTATGAAGCTGCCCTCGCCTCAGAAACTGATCAAACCACCCATGACTACCTTTAAATTCCACTTTTGCAACACTTTCATCACCATCATCCACTGCTTTCTGTTTCAGCTTATTAAAAAAACTGACTGATTTCTCCTTAAATATAAAAAAACTTAACGGAACACCACACTTTGTACACCCATCAATCCACTCAAGCAATAGACTTTCCATTTTATCCATTATCTGATGCTGGCTAAGAGAGACCACTTTGCTACAAGCAGAACCAACAGTAACATCGGCAGCTTTCAAAATTCTTTCTCTCCGTGTATAAATAGTGCGAACGGTGGACGCAGGCAAGTTCAACGCACGGACAATGTCCTTACTTCGTGCACCATGATCAAAACGCTTAATTATGTCTAGTTTTACGCTAAGTGTAACACCCTTACGAGCTCTTTTAGACTTTTCCGCTACCTTAGCACTCATCTTGCTAACGGATGCACAAAATAAATCGAGATAAAGCACGTGTTTAAGCAATGGCGGCTAGAATGCAGTTCCGGGGGAGGAGCTTGGCTGTTCGGGCGTGCGCTGCTTTTCCTCGCTCGCTGCCTTTTCTGGTAACAGTGAAAACACCTTCTGTTAGCGAAAACAGGTAACTAATTTAGGTCTTTCGTAACAGCGAGGTGCCGTAAAGCGAATGTTCGAAAAGCAGGGGACACTTGTATTAAATTTTCAATTAATGCTGAAAGCCTTGTTCAGTGTTTCTCAAAGTTAATAGCAATTTGGATATGAAAAGAGATGAAAGGATAAAATCCAAAGCAAAGAATCCTATAAAGAACAGATCATGAGGTTAACATAAAGTTGCAATTATTGTTACTGGACAAGCATTATGTAATTCATTTTGGACCAGCTAATGCCAATATTGAAATGACAAAGAGGGGAAAGCCTGTGAATGGGCTAGATAAAGAGATTCGTTTACATGTTTGCAGAAGCGAATGAGAGAAAAAATAGCAACATTTGGAAATTGAAATCATAGTGCAGATAGGTTTTTGTGTTTCCCTGCATTATGAACATGTATATTCATTCCATCAGATAAAATATTTTTATGATTAAGGTTTATGGGAATACATTGTTAGAGTTCTTTCCCAAGATAGAGACATACAACATCTGTGGAAATTTACCATGACATTTTCTAAGCACAATGCTTGGCAGGAAATAAGCCTAGGACAAAAATTCTGACAATTTTTATGACACTACTTTGCCTGTGAGACACTATGTTTTACTGAGTGCATAAAAGCAAAACCCACTGTATCACACAGGCTATTTATAATTAGAAAACAAAAAAACGTAAACTTAAAACCATTTCACTTTTAGTGTCTTTCCATCTCCCACAGGAAACATAGTATTTAATGATGGATTTCACAATGAACACTCCAGAAGATGCCAATAAACTAACTAGATCCATTTCCATTGACTTCACCCCTTCATCTCCTATCCTCAAATGGAAGTTCCCAACATTCTAACATCTCCCTTTAACTGACATACCTGTCAAGCAGGCAGACAAAATACCCAAGACCAAAACAGTGTATGGAAGATTTGGTTACTTAGCTTAAAACTAAACAGGAAACTGTATTCTTTGACCGTTCTAAAATCAAAACTGTAATTTGGTCTAAAAAGCTGCTTTCAAAGCACATCTGATATTAAAACAGATTTTTCCATTTTACATGGAATTTGCAACGTGTCCTGAGGTAAATGTCGGAAAGATTTCTAATATTCAAACCGGAGACTTCTTTCACATACTTGCATTGCACAGTGGTACAAATGGGCAGCACAGTGGCAGATTTGGTAGAACTGTCATTCACAGTCCAGCGACCCAAGTCCAATCAAAACCAGTTGGGTGCTGCTTGTGAGGACTCGCAGTTTCCTACTTGTGACTGCACAGGAATTCCCAGGGTGCTCCGGGTTTCAGGGATGTCCTAAAAATGAGGGGTGATAAATTAATAGGTACGTTGTCCCTCAAATGTAAATGAGAGGCCAAATCTCAGCAAGTTAGTGGGAATGAGGGGAGAAAAAAAATTAGATTATTGTAAAATGTACATTTGATGGTTGGTACAAACCCAGTGGTTCTATGATGTATGAATCTATGATGTTATCAAACCAACCCTATAAATTGGATTATCAGCATCATAAATACTACGCAGTGAGATTTAAGAACTATGTAGGTTAACATTTCCAGAAGTGAATGGCAAAGTCAGTAAGGTGGTGATTACACTCTAACAAAAGTCTGCATTGTATTAAGACTTTTTCTATAAATCCCAGCTAGCACTGGAATGAACTAAATGAACTCAATGAACTCAACATGAGTACTTGGGGGACGTGGTTGCAACACAGCAATTTCTGTTGAATATTACAGAAATAATCATTTGTTACAGAAAAAAAATCAACTACAGTGCTACTGTCCATTTTCATTGATGTTCTTTGACCTTTAAAAACTAACACATTACATTCAATTTGTTGTTGATGTATTTCAGCTTGAGGTTATAAATAAGAGACGGCAAAAGAGGTGAAGGCGAATGGAATTTTAGACTGTCAGCGATCTTCCAGTGCAGAGGACTGGCAGCTACTGAGTAAGCAACCATCCAACTAACAGGGAAGTTTACACAGACATTAAAGGGCTCCCCAATAGCCTTATTTATGAAGACATTTCCTTTTGTAACACGTGGGCATAAAATGGAAAGGTCTGTGCTGAGTTAATTTAGTTGCCGAGAAGGCAAGTGGAATATTCCAAAAGATGTGTGAAGAGTTTAAAACTCGAACAATTAAAGAAAGTGGAGAGCATAAAAATATCCTAGACATCTAACCAAAAAGATCACCGGAGAAAGCTCAACTTTTGTGACATTGTAACATAGCCTATCTCTTACCATTGTTTAGACCAGGGGTTCCCAACCTGGGGTACGTGGCATAAAAATGTTTGGAAACCCCTGGTTAAGCCCCAGTCACTGTTAATGATCAAATACCTGGGTAACACTGTGGAAGACTGAATGAGTGGTTCAACTATATATACTGAAATGGACAGAAATGCTAAAGGTGTGTGGCTGAGTACACTATAGGCTTTCAGTTACTATCCCACCCCCCCTTAATGTTAGGTTCTTCATCATTGCTGGATTCAATAGCGGGCTACTAGCGTTCAAAGACCAACTTAATGTAATCCAGTTCTCATCCAATGTGTTCTTCATTGAGGAAGTTTGAGTAGGTCAAAGATGATCTGCCACCATTAGTAAATAATCGTAGCTTGAATTATTCCACGACCAGGTCAAGCATGGAATCTGAGGCACACCCAGAGGTTCACAATGATTGGGCAATTATAGAGTCATACAGCATGGCAGCAGGCAATGCTGTCCAACTGATCTGTGCTCATTGTGATGTTCGGTGAGCTAGTCCCACCTACCCATGTTTGACCCACAGCTCTCTAAACCGCTCTTACCTACGAACTTATTTAGAGAGCCTTTAAATGTTGCTAACGCGCCCACCTCAACCGCTATTTCCAGCAGTTCATTCCAAATGTGCAACACATTACATAAAGGGGCAAAGAAGAAAAAACAAATGCATCGATAGTTTATGTTCTAAACAGAAACATAGCTACAGGCTAGCCCAGAGTGGAATTCCTCAACACATTACTTTGTCAACACCTAGGGAAACATTATGATGTGCTGTTAGTTACAAATCTGCTGCTCCTCCGCAGATCACAACCCTTTCCTGGTAATGTCAGACTATATGTCAGTTATAACGATCAATCAATATGGACAGATAGTTAGGATTAATGATTGTTTAGGCCATAGTAACTCCGACAACCGCAGAAAGTAATGATAGCAGTTATATTGCTAACAGGCACCTGAAGGAAACTTGCAAGCCTTTGAACTCTTGCGAATGCAGAACAATGCTTCCGGGAGAATTTGTTTACCTATCATTACTGATGGTCCAATATTGAGCAACCAAAGTTCAGCAAGGTATGTGATCTCAACAGCCACTGATATTAGTGCCCATGTTGAAAGTGAGCTACAAGTCTATTTGCTGCACGTCACCCAAGTCTCTAACATTTCCTGCGGAAAACAAGGTTTCAGTGACACTATAGCTTGGTTAAAAATAGTGTACAGGAGTGTCTTGTCTTTCATTCTCGTGCTTAGGGACAACTGTAATTGGATGCAGTACTACTCCCATGAAGGAACCTACCTTTGTCAGTTCTCGTCTAAGAAGGAAACAGAGGGAATCATCAGTGAAAAGGAATTTGCCCTGTAGTTCATGTCTGATCAATGGTGCTCAACATGCTTCCACAAAGCAATGAATTTCAGAAAGTGCGTGCTTGAAATGTTTAATTTTAGCTCGAAATTTATATCCTGGATCAAACTGTTATATCATTCCCCTGTGGCCTCGGTCCGTACTAACTCTCTAAGTTCACCTTTTTTCCCTCTTTTTCGAGGCACTCGACAAGGTTGTCCTCTTAGTCCTTTATTATTTGATATTGCATTAGAACCTCTTGCAATTGCCATTCGAGAATCTCCAAATATTACTGGGATAACTCGGGGCTTGAAGTCCCATAAAATATCACTCTATGCTGATGACTTACTTTTATATATTTCTAATCCTCAAAAATCCATCCCTGCTGTTATTAGCACAATTTAGTCTTTTTTCAGGTTATAAATTAAATCTTAGTAAGAGTGAACTTTTCCCGATTAATAAACAACTTCCCTTATATCATAACTTTCCATTTAAATTGATTAATAATTATTTTTCATATCTTGGGATTAAAATTACTTGTAAATACAAAGATTTATTTAAGATTAACTTTTTACCCTTAATTGACCATATTACTCAACTTTCATCTAAATGGTTTCCTTTATATTTAACTTTGATTGGTCGTATTAATGCAGTTAAGATGTTTTTTTTGCCAAAATTTCTATATATATTTCAGGCATTACCAATCTTTGTTCCAGAATCTTTTTTTGATAAAGTTGACTCAAAAATTTCTTCATTTATTTGGCAAAATAAAAACCCGAGACTGGGTAAAATACATTTACAGAAAGCTAAGAGAGATGGAGGTTTAGCATTACCCAACTTTAGATTTTATTATTGGGCAATTAATATTCGACACATGAAATTTTGGTTACTTGACCAGGATATACTATCCATTCCTAAATGGGTAGCATTGGAATTACAATCTGTTCAGGGCTATACACTTGGCTCTATTTTAGGTTCCTCTCTTCCTTTTGATTTGAAACGCCTCAAACAGGTATCTAACCCGGTAGTTAAATATACCTTACGTATTTAGTTTCAATTCAGAAAATTTTTTGATCTTATCCAATTTGGGCTAGCGACTCCTATTTTAGGTAACATATTTTTTCCTCCCTCTTTTACGGATCGTGCTTTTCAAATTTGGAAGATTAAGGGTATTTCACGGTTTTTGGATTTATTTTTAGATGGTTCCCTTATGTCTTTTGAACAATTATCTAATAAATATAATTTATCAAGAATACATTTTTTTAGATATCTACAAGTAAGAAATTTCCTAAGTACTATACTTTCTTCTTTTCCAATGCTTCCTCCTACATACATTTTAGATACTATAATTAACCTTAATCCATGTCAGAAAGGTGCATCGGCTATTATTTATATTATTATTATGAAACTTAGGAAAGCTCCATTTGATAAGATTAGGGTAGATTGGGAACAGGAATTGGGGTCTATCATTTCCGTGGATGACTGGGGGCAGATTTTACAATTAGTCAATACTTCCTCTATTTGTGCTAAACATTCCCTAATTCAATTTAAAGTTGTTCATAGAGCACATATGTCCAAAGATAAATTAGCTGGCTTTTATTCTCATATTAATCCTTTTTGTGATAGATGCCCGGAGCAGATAGCCTCTTTAACTCATATGTTTTGGTCTTGTCCTACTCTGGAAACTTTTTGGAGAGACATTTTTAATATTATTTCCAAGGTATTGAATAAAGATATCTCTCCTCACCCTATTACTGCTATCTTTGGACTACCTAAAATTTCCAGTAATCTTTCTCCTTCAGCCCGTAGAATGATTGAATTTCTTACTTTAATGGCGAAAAGATGTATCTTACAACATTGGAAAGAGCTTAATGCTCCAACTACGTTTTTTTGGTTTTCTCAGACAATATTATGCTTGAATTTGGAGAAAATTAGAAGCAATCTTTATGATTCCTCACTTAAATTTGAACAGACCTGGATATCTTTTATTCAATATTTTCATTTAATGTAATTTTTTTTCTCCTCTTTTTTTGCTCCATATTTATATACCCTTCTTGTTTTTTTACTGTTTTTAATGGAGGTCGGGATTGAGGACGTGATTTTAAGTTTTTTAACTCTGCTTGGTTCCAAGTTAGCCCATTGCTTTGCTTTGTTTTTAGTTAGTTGCACAGTGGTTTTTTTGGGGTTTTTTTTTCCTTTTCTCTATTGGTATATATATATATAAAAATTAGTATACTATTATGTTACCTTAGTATGTTATGTTTAAATTACATTGTTTGTATCTTTTTTTTGTATTAATATCTCCTGTAATTTTATTATATTCTAACAGTGTATTAGTGTCTTTCTGGCTTACCTTTTTGTATACTTATTCAATAAAAAGATTTAAAAAAAAAGAATTTCAGAAAGTGAAGTATATCGCGCTGATATGACTTTATAACACATTTAGCACTCCATCTAGGAATAAACTTCTAGGCAATTATTCCCCAATCCCGAAGGGAAGGTGGATTGAAAAGGTATATATATTTTTGTCATTTCTTTTTATGTTTTCTCTATTCAGAAGGGAACATGAAGAGAGACAGGACGGCCATCAATTTTCAGCACCTGACATGTTTCAAAGCGTGTGTCATGCCACCAGTTGCCCTTGTGAAGGACACATTAAAATGAAACATACCCTGCGTTACTCCGTGGTGCACTACTTGAAGGGAAAATATAAGTCAGTCACTTTTTAATTGTCATTTCGACCATAACTGCTGGTACAGTACACAATAAAAACAAGACAATGTTTTTCAGGCCAATGGTGCTACATGAAACAATGCGAAAACTACACTGAACTATGTAAAAACAACACAAAAACTACACTAGAATACAGACCTATCTAGGACTGCATAAAGTGCACAAAACAGTGCAGGCATTACCATAAATAATAAACAAGACAATAGGCACAGTAGAGGGCAGTAGGTTGGTGTCAGTCCAGGCTCTGGGTATTGAGGAGTCTGATGGCTTGGGGGAAGAAACTGTTACATAGTCTGGTCGTGAGAATGCTTCGGTGCCTTTTGCCAGATGGCAGGAGGGAGAAGAGTTTGTATGAGGGGTGCGTGGGGTCCTTCATAATGCTGTTTGCTTTACAGATGCAGCGTGTGGTGTAAATGTCTGTAATGGTGGGAAGAGAGACCCCAATGATCTTCTCAGCTGACCTCACTATCCGCTGCAGGGTCTTGTGATCCGAGATGGTGCAATTTCCGAACCAGACAGTGATGCAGCTGCTCAGGATGCTTTCAATACAACCTCTGCATCCCTTGCATCAAAGCTCGGTCTGGCCATTCACTGCAACAGGACATCCTCCAGCAGTCTTGGACCCCACCATGCCACTGGATGTCGAGAGGGTGGGTCTGGACCTGTGGAACCCCCCACTCAACTAAAATCCATTCATACACACGCTGTTCCTTTCTGAGGGGTGGGGTATAAACCCCACAAACTGACTGAAAGGAACCATCATCATCCTATGGGATGGATAGCCAAAGAGAGATAAGATAGTAATAAGTTTTTTCGGAAAGCAAAGCAAATAGGAAATCAGATTACAATGCCAATGTGCAGATCACCAGAGGTCACTTTCGTCAGGTCCCATCTCAACCACTGTAGGCAGTTCTGATTGTCTCAATGGAAAGGCCTTGGCCAACACGAATAGAAACGATAGTGCTGATACCATGCTTCTAAGCAAAGAGCAGGTCCAAGCCAGAACTCTTCAGATAAAAACAAACAGATCATAGATCTGGTTGAGTTATACAAGACAATGAAGAAAATAATTTAAGATACTGCTTTTCCTTGATGGAGGAGCACTGCTGAGTGACACACTGATGTTCAGAGCAGCCCTCACATAAGCCCTTTGGGAAAATTCCTACTGCCACTGAACATTGAGAGGCTGGGCCCTGAGTAACAGCTTCGTAAAGGAGTAAGGTGTGGTGTTGACCCATTGTTGAACTTACATGCAATGAACGTAGAGAAAAACAAGACTCAATTATATTTATACTGTGAAAACATGCTTTCAGAAACACAGGCACTGAAAAAGTCCTGCTGAAAGGTCTCAGCCCGAAATGTCAACTGTTTACTTTTTTCCATTGCTGCTGCCTGGCCTGCTGAGTTCCTCCAGCAGTTTCTATGTGTTGCACAGGCAGTGCAAGGTTTGCAAGCACAAGCTCAAGATAACGAAGGGAATATTCAGTGCTGTAAATAGCTGAAAAGGTTTATCAACCAGAGCGGGGTTCCAGTTTGCTCTGAATTTGTAGTAGCAGCTAAGAGAGAGAGCAGGGCGGGAGCAATTTCAAAAGAACAAGTCTCTTTGGGAGTGTGTCATAATTTGAAGGAGGGAAGGAGGGAAGGAGGGAAGGAGGGAAGGAGGGAAGGAGGGAAGGAGGGAAGGAGGGAAGGAGGGAAGGAGGGAAGGAGAGAGAGATCATTGCAAGGGACCCATTTGGAAGTCTCAGTGGGAGTAAATTTTATTTGCTAAATTAAAAGGGTGGTGTAGGCCGAGCAGCCATTGTTAGAGTAAGAGGTTTAGGCTCAACAGGCTTCAGCAAGAACAGGTGGAGACAGAGGTTCTAAGCAAGATTCTAGCAAGATTTTCTCTCTATTTTGTCTATTAGTACATTGCTAGTACAATGAGAATGGATCCATGGTTAGCAGTATGTTCTTAGTATGAGTTGTGGGAACTCTGGGAGATCTCCAGTCTCCCTGATAACTACATCTGCATGAAGTGCATCGAGCTGCAGCCCAAGAGATTGTGTAAGGGAAGTGGAGCAGCAGCTTGATGACCTTTGGCTCATACAAGAGAATGAGGAAATGATAGATAGGAGCTACAATGAGGTAGTCAACCCTAAGTGCCACTTTGGATACTGTTGGGGTGGGGAGGAGTTGGATCCTACCAGGGGAAGCCCACAGCGACTGGATGATTGGACCTCTGGCACTGTGTCTCGCTCTGTAGCTCAGAAGGAGGCAAGAGGAGTGCAGTTGTGCTAGGAGTTAGGGGAGTGGACAGGAGATTCTGTGGATGTGAAAGAGACACCCAGACAGTACGATGCATCCCAGGCGCTAAGGTCAGGAATGCTCTGGATTGGGTCCACAGCATTCTAAATGGGGAAGCTGAGCAGCAAAAGTCTTGATCCATATTCGTAACAACGATATACGTAAGAAAAGGGAGGAGGCCCTGAACAGAGAATATAGGGAATTAGGTAGAAGCTCAAAAGCAGGGCTTCTAGGGTAGTAATTTCTGGATTGCTGCCTGTGCCATGTGCCAGTAAGGGGAGGAATATGATGATTTGATAGATGAATGCGTGGCTGAGAAACTGGTGTAAGGGGAAGGGTTTCAGGTTTCTGGGAAAGGCGAGACCGGTACAAAAAGGACGGGTTGCACCTGAACTCGAGGGGTACCAAGAGCCTTGTGGGTAGGTTGGCTAGAGCTGCAGGGGGAGGGTCAAAACTAATTTGGTAAAAAGTGAAATCAAATCCTTAAGAAGAGGTGGCATAGGATCAGAAGATGTAGAATCCTTATGGGTAGAGTTAAGAAACTGCAAGGGCAAAAAGACCCTTATGGGAGATATATACAGGCCTCTAAACAGCAGCCAGGATATGGCTACGAATTACAATGGAAGATAGAAAAGCCCTGTCATAAGGGCCATGATAAAATGGTCATGGGGGAATTTCAATATGCAGGTAGATTAGGAAAATCAGGCCAGTTCTGGATCTCAAGAGAGGGAATTTGTAGAATGTCTGTGAGATGGATTTTTAGAGCAGCTTGTGTTTGAGCCCACAAGGAGAAAGACAATTCTGAATGGGGTGTTGTGTAATGAATGAGGTTCGATTAGAGAGCACAGGGTAAAAGAACCTTTAGGAGGCAGTGATCATACTATGATAGAATTCACCCTGCAGTTTGAGAGGGAGACAGTAAGGTCAGGTATATCACTACTACACTGTAGTAAAGGAATTATGGAGGCAAGAGAGAGAGAGAGAGAGAAACTAACCAAAGTTGATTGGAAGGGGCACTAGAATGGATGACGGCATAGCAACAATCGCTGGAGTTGCTGAGAGGCATCCCAAAGATGATCAAGTATAACAAAGAGAAGATGAGAAAACTGTGGCTGACAAGGAAAGTCAAAGCAGCCTAAAATTAAAAGAGAGAGTATATAATGTTGTAAAAAAGATAGTGGGAAGATAGAGGATTGGGAAGCTTTTAAAACCAACAGAAGGCAACTAAATATCCATAAGAAATATCAATGTAAGCTAGCCAATAACATAAAAGAGGATACCAAAAGCTTTTTCAGATATATAAAATTAAAAGAGGCGCACGGGTGGATATCACACCACTGGAAAATGACAGTGGGGATAAAGAAATGGCGGACAAACTTAATAAGTTTTTTGCATCAGCCTTCACTGTAGAAGACACTAGCAGTAGGCCAGAAATTTGAGTATGTTGGGGCAGAAGTTAGTGTAGTTCCTATGGCGAAGGAGAAGCTGCTTGAGAAACTAAAAAATCTGGAAGGTAGGTAAGTCACCAGGACCAGATGGATTACACACCAGGATTCTGAAAGAGGTAGCTGAAATGACTGTTCAGGTATCAGCAGCCTGATGTCAGTGGTTAGGAAGATGTTAGAGCACATGATAAAATAGAACAAATTCAGCATGTTTTTCTAAGGGAAAATCTCGCCCTGACAAAACTGTTGGAATTCTTTGAGAAAATAACAGGCCAGATGGACAAAGAGCAGTCAGTTGATGTTGCTCACTTGCATTTTCAAGTCAACAAGATAGGGGCCCATGGTATTACAGTCGGCCCTCTGTATCCGCGGGTTCCGCATCTGCGGCTTCAACCAACCGCAGATCAAAAAAACTGTACTGGCTTCCCTCGCTATCCAAAAGTAGAGCGAAAATGGCGTAAAGCGGAGAAGCAATTACCATTAATTTATATGGGAAAAACTTTTGAGCGTTCCCAGACCCAAAAAATAACCTACCAAATCATACCAAGTAACACATAAAACCTAAAATAACACTAACATATAGTAAAAGCAGGAATGATATGATAAATACACAGCCATATAAAGTAGAAATAATGTATGTACATAATGTACCGGTTGGGCACAGGAGTACTTTCAGCCAGAGACTCATTCCACCGAGATGCAACACTGAACGTCATAGGAAGTCATTCCTGCCTGTGGCCATCAAACTTTACAACTCCTCCCTTGGAGGGTCAGACACCCTGAGCCAATAGGCTGGTCCCGGACTTATTTCCTGACATAATTTACATATTACTATTTAATTATTTATGGTTTTATTACTATTTAATTATTTATGGTGCAACTGTAAGGAAAACCAATTTCCCCCGGGATCAATAAAGTATGACTATGACTATGTACAGTAGAGTAGTTTCACTTACCAGAGTTGGGAAGACAGCGAGCACACTGAAAAGTTCACACATCTTTCTATCATACAGTTCTTTGTAAGCACTCAAAATATCCTGCAAACTGCCCTAATCCTACGTGCCTTTTCAAAATTAAAGTCATATTTTTCTGCAATCATTGCAGCACTGTCAATCATAGTGAAAATCTCACACAGTTCAAAGCTATGGCGTGTGCACTGCCTCTATAAGGTCCCACTGCAAAACCAACACTGAACACTATTTTTGCTGAGGCAGCATCAGCATTCCCAGAAGAGCTACAATGGTTGCGTCTGTACTGAACATGTACAGACTTTTTCTTCTTGTCATTATTCCCTAAACAATACAGTGTAACAACTATTTACATAACATTTACATTGTATTAGGTATTATAAGTAATCTAGAGATGATTTGAAGTATACGGGAGGATGTGCGTAGGTTATATGCAAATACTACGCCATTTTATATAAGGGACTTGAGCATCCGGGAATTTTGGTATCCGCGAGGGGTCCCAGAACCAATCCCCCATGGATACGGAGGGCCAACTGCATAGGAAAACTACTAGCATGGACAGAAAATTGGCTGATTGGCAGGAGGCAAGTTGTAGGAATAAAGGGGACTTTTTCTGGTTGGTTGCTGGTGACAATTTTTGTTCTGCTAGGAGAGGTGGGACATCTTTCAACTATGTGCCAATGATTTAGATGATGAAATTGATGGCTTTCAGGCCAAGTTTGCAAATAATACTAACTACATGGAGGAGCAGGTAGTGTTGAGGAACCAGGGAGTCTGCAGTAGGATTTAGATTGGGGCAATGGGCAAAGATTTGGCAGATGGAATATAATATAGAAAAGTGTATGGTCATGCATTTTGATGAAAGGAGTAAAGACACAGATTATTTTATAAAAAGGGGAGAAAATTCAAAAACCTTTATTGTAAACGGACCTGGGAGTCCTTGTGCAGGATTCCCTAAAGATCAACTTGTAGGATGAGTCAGTGGTAAGGAAGGGAAATGCAATGTTGGCATTCATTTTGAGCAGACTAAATATAAGAGCAAGGATGAAATGATGAGGCTTCATAAGGCATTGTTCAGACTGCATTTGGAATATTGTGAGCAATTTATGCCTCTTATGTAAAATGATCTGGCATCAGGGAAGGTCCCAAGGAGGTTCATAAGTACGATTCCAGGAATGAAAGTGTTAATGTACGAGGAGCTTTTGATGGCTCTGGGCTTGTACTCACTGGAGTTTAGAACAGTAAGGAGAGGATCTCATTGAAACCTATTAAATATTGAAAGGCCTGGACAGAGTGGATGGGGGAGAGGATGTTTCCTATAGTGGGTGAGTCTTGGACCAGAGAGCACAGCCTCAGAATAGAGAGTTGTCCATTTTGAACGGAGATCAGGAGGAATTTCTTTAGCCAGAAAGTAGCGAATCTGTACAATTCATTGCCCTGGACAACCACTGAAGCCAAGTCATTGGTTATATTTAAAGCACAGGATGATAGGTTCTTGATAATTCGGGGCATGAAAAGTTACAGGATGAAGGCAGAAGTATGGGATTGAGAGGGAGAATGAATAAGCCATAATGGAATGGAGAAGCAAACTTAATTATCTGAATGGCCTAATTCCACTCCTGTGTCTCAGTGAACTGAGCAAAAGAACATCAATACTGTAAGCAATCAACTCAAAGTGGTATACTGAGCACACGTGCTTCTTAAGAGGAAAACTTTTATTTTTTTTCTGTAAAAATGTCACAGACTAGAATCACTGCACAGCTAGCTTTCAAAAGGAGTTTGATAATTGGAGAGCCCTTTTAAAATTTGGTTAACATCTGGTATGAAAATTACCAAAGTGCTTTAGTAAGCATTCAGACAGATGGGTATAAAACTCTGCTGTGTAAACTGCCATTACTTGATAGTGAATAAATTAAGAACAAGATTAAATACAAATCAATGTATTATTATTGCCCAATCCCTATGCACTTCTATCTCCAATCAAGAAGGCCTTAAAGCTCTCCGCTTCTGACTCAACAAAAGATCCCCAACCAGTTCTCCTACACCACCATATTCCTTCATTTGACAGAACTGGTCCTCACCCTCAACCATATCTCCTTTGGCTCCTCCCACTTTCTCCAAACCCATGGGCAACCACATGTGATTTGCCTGCCTTTTCGTTGGCCACATAGAACAGTCCATGCTTCAAGCTTTCCCTGATAACACTCCCCAACTCCTCCTCCGTGACACTGACAATTGCATAGCGCTGCTTCATACACCCAAGCTGAGCTTGACAATTTCATCAACTTTGTCTGCAACATCCACCCTGCCTTTAAGTTCACTTGGTCCATTTCTGACACCTGTCTCCCCTTTCTCAATCTCTAGAGAAATACTGTCTACCAACATCTTTTGTAAACCTAGAAATTCCTACAACTATCTTGCCTATACCTTTTCCCACCCTCTTTCCTGTAAGAGTGCTATTCCCTTTTCTCGATACCTTCATCTCCATTGAATCTGTTCCCAGAAGGAGGCTTTCCTTTTCAAAGAACATGCTTCCCTTCCTGCACCAGTGATACTGCCCTCACCTGGATCTCTGCCATTTCCTGGACATCTGCGCTCACGTCAATTTCCTGCCGCCTTAAAAGGGATAGACCTCCTATTGTTCTCATCTACCACCCCATGAGTCTCTGCATCCGACGTATTATTCTCTGTAACTTCCACCATCTTCAACAGGATCCTACCACAAATCACATCTTTATCCATCCCCATTCTCCACGGGTGTTACTCCCTCTGTTATTCCCTATTCCATTCATTCCTGCCTGGCAATCATCCCTGCAAGTGACAGGAATGCTACACCTGCTCATTCACCTCCTTGCTCCCCACCATTCAGGGCTTCTAGGTGAGGCAATACATCACCTGCAAACCTACTGGGGTCGTCTATTGAATCCAGTGCTCCTAATGAGGCCTCCTCTACATTGGTAAGACCTGACATAAATTGGGGGGCCGCTTTGTCGAGCACCTCCACTCCATCCGCCGAAAGTGGAATTTCCCAGTGGCCAACCATTTTAATTCCAATTCCCATTCCAGCATCTTTTGGCACGAGGAGGCTACTCTCTGGGTGGAGGAGCAACACCTCATAATTCAGGCAAACTGATAGCACAAATTCCATTTTGTCCTTTTGGTACTTTTTCCATTTCCCCTTCCTCCTTCTTCTGTTCCTGACTCTGGCCTCTTCCCTCTCCTCCTCATCTACCTATCAATTCCCTCTCTTTCCTTTTCATAATCCATTCTCCAATCCTATTGGACTCCTAAATCTCCAGCCCTTTACCTTTCCCATCCAAGTAGTTACACCTATCATCTTCTAGCTTGTCCTCCTTCCCCTCCCACCTTTTAATTCTGGCATCTTCCCCTTTCCATCCCAGTCCTGAAGAAAAGTCTTAGCCCAAAAAGTCAACTGCTCATTTCCATAGATACTGCCTGACCTGCTGAGTTTCTTCAGCATTTTCTGTGAGTTGCTCTCGATTTCCAGGGTCTGCAGAATCTCTTGTGTTTACGCATTAACAGGTGTTGCAAATCAGTAATCTTTTGTTTTTCCTGAAACTAAACTTCATTTTTAAACTGAGAATGTTTCATTTACTGAAATCATGATTAAAAGTTCAGGGAAGGCCAGAGAATTGACAATTTAAAATGTCAACCTTCTAAAGCCTATTACTAAGAACATAAAACAGCACTCAGTACAGCAAAGGATCTTCGACCTGCTATGTTCTGCCGACCTGTTAACCTGCTCCAAAATCTGTCTTACTCTTCCCACCCACAGAGACCTCCTTTTGTTTTCAACCATCTGCCTATCAAAGAGTCTCTTAAATGATAAATCCCAACACTACGTCTTCATTCTATAAAGCTTAGAAAAATGAAAGGTGATTGCTTCAGTTCAATCTCACCAGGCCTTTGTCAGTCATAGTGGTAGGTACCTGGAATATACTGCCAGAATAGAGGAAGCAGAGTCACTGACAGCACCAAAATCACCTCAGCATTGAAGGCTATGGGCCTAGTGCTGGCAGATGGGATTAATATGGATGTACTCACTGACTGGCGTGGACACGGTAGGCTAAGTGGCTTGTTTACACGCTGGTTCACTATGACCATAATTCTTAAGGCTCATGAAGGAAGATTACCTGTTGGATGCAGGGAGGATGCATCTCCTGCCTGGGGTGTCTAAAACCAGGGTTCACGGTCCATTAATAAGGATCGGCTGTTAAGCACCGAAATTAGGATGAACTTGTTCTGGACATTAAACAAATCGAGGCGTCGTGAAATCAAGGAGAACTGCATTGCAATCGAAAATCTGAGATGATCTTGCTAAGTGGCAGACAGGACAGAAAAAGGCCTGAATGTCCAATTTCACTCCTATTTCAAGAAAGAATAATGCACTAAACACATACAATCAGTGATCACCATAAAACACCCAGGATGAGGCTGTGTAGATCACCTCTACTGCTGAGTATGCGCATGACTGTATATCATTAGCTTGTGTACCAAACTCCAAAGTGGCAGTACCGGTGTTGAACCAGCTTTGCAAACTTGCTCATGTTATGCATCTATTCAGAAGATGCTAGTTATATACAGTCCTGTCACTGCTCAGCATCTGAAACCAGGCCATGATGCAATACAAGAAACCACATGAAACAATATTGCCAGTGAAGTCTGAGAAGTAACCTTTGCTTTCAAATAAACAGTCATTTACTTGTTGCGGGGTAGGTGCAGAACTGGTTTGATTCTTTGCAGCAAGGCCCCTGTGTATAATCAGGGCCTTCTAGGCTGTAAAACTGTCACATATGAAGGATCCGAATGACACTTGGCCACAAAATATGATCTGGTAACGTCCGCTATCTTTTAAGTGGCACACATCTTGCTTTACTTGTATTAACAAACTGCTTTTAAACCCTAGTCGCAACATTTGTTTTTCATTATGTCTTTTTCATGATTCACTTCTCATTGTTTTATCTTCTCCGGATTGTCATAAAACTGTGATATATACTTCATACACAGTCAGACTTCAATTTTTAATTAGTTTTACTCCCTTAAATGTAAAACATGGAAGAAATGCCTAAGGCAGTTCCTTTGTAATGAAAATTGGAATAAGTTAGAGCGCTCTCCAAATGCCACCTCAAAAAGAACTTTCCTACTCCTACACAAACTACAATCTATTCACATCAGAACACATGGGGACGAGAAGGAGCACTAAATTCCTCCTGTAAATAGTTGACAGAAATTTTTTGCTTTAACTTTTCTGCTAAAGTTACTTGCCAGAATGAAATTTGACTTCTTTGCCAGATGGCCCTATGAACCGGTCACTGCATTGACTTGAGGCAGAAGAGTGCCCTCACTTTCTACAAGCTCTTCTTCTCCCAAATATCTGCAACTGCTCTCATCTAATTAACAATCTGCATAAAACGAGCTGTTGATCGCACATGTATTATGGAAGAGTTCAATAGACAAGCTGATGACAACTATTTAAACACATGCAATTATTTTCTCAACATATGCTGCTATCAGAAACCCCTGTAATAAGATTCCCCTTCAGGAAGCTTAAGGCTCTTAAAATACTTTGCCTGGTGTTACAGGAATATACAGTTAATTGCATGAAAAATAATATTGGACCTACTGTCTGAGAGACTGAAATCAACTTGGCACTATAAAAGTACAAAGAAAAACCTGAAGGGCAAGAACAATGTACTGCTGCTCTGGGCAAATAAAACACATACAATCATTCATGTTAAATGGTGTGTTTTTAATACATAATTAAATCTGAATATCACTTCCCTATTTGGTAAGAAAGCCCATCTCTTTTTAATTCCTTTGATTCAGGATTTCTTTCAAATTGTGAAGGGCACCATTAAATATTTACAGAATTTATATCAATCCTGGATTTTCCCCCCAGTCAAAGGAATCGCTCATGGGCAGAGGGTTAGAAAGATTGTGATGCACTTTTAATAATCATTATCTCTTAAAGGCTCCGCTGTATTGGCGAGGTGTTAAATTGGCTCTATGCCAGAAACAAGCTGCTCTGTAGAATTATATACTCATTACAATGGCCACCAAGGGATAGGCACACAGTCAGTAGCTGATCTGATGTTTCTGGTGTAACTTTAGGTCCAAATTTGACCAGCATCAATCTCCTGATTTACATTCCGACTTTCCCCGGAACAAAAAAGTTTGGCCAGTAAACTTAGATGATGCCAAGGCTTAAAATTTGGAGCTGCCGTTATGTCATCTGAAACACCAGTGAACCCTTGACACCGTTTTGGTCTTTTCGGATTCAGAAACACACCATTACATGCCTTTATCCGCTGAGGTGTCAAAATATTGCTCAGCGTTAGCTAATGGTATTAATTTGGCTTATTAGCACATTTCTCCAAACATTGAAAACTGGACCTGTGCTTCACTCCCCTGCTGTCTCTGACAGTTGCCACATGCTCAAAGAAGCCACTGGAATCAATGACTACCTCAATCACTTTGGCAGACAAAAATAAGAGCAGACGATGCAGTGGGATGGATAATTTATTCAAGGCACACTCAGTCAGTTCTTTATTGCTTAGTGTTTCTCTATTTCATTACAGTTGTTCACAAAACCCACAACCTGCAACTCTGTTTCAAATCTGATTTAAATCATTATACATGGCAGCCTGCTTTAAACCCACTTTAAACCCATCACCTATAAACAGTATATCATTATTCCCAGGTGTCCATCTGTCTGCTTACTAATTATACAATAGATTATTACAGGCAGTTGCTCAGTTAGCATCATAAATGTGTGTGCGCATACCATCGCTGGGAGTCTGTGCAAAGAATTCTAATTTTTTTTTTGTTTTTTTCCTTAAATTGCATAAACTGCCCCAAAAGATAGAGATGAGCTTTATTTGTCACATGGACATTGAAACATACAGTGAAATGCGTCAATGGTTGTCAAATCAAATTAGCGAGGATTTGCCAGGGGAAGCCAGCAAGTGTCGCCATGCTTCTGGTGCCAACATAGCATGCCCACAACTCAGCAACCCTAACCCAGTGTGTCTTTGGAATGTGGGAAGAGACCAGAGCACCCGAAAGAAACCCATGCAGTCACGAGGAGAACATACAAGCTCCTTCAATACAGCGACAGGAATCGAATCCCAATCCGCGATCACTGGCGCCGTAAGATGATTGCAGAAATTAACCGTGTCATTGTATTTGAAAACATGAGTAAATTTAAAACACGGAAGCTGGCCATTCTGCCCTGCCTATCAGTGTTGTTCAACATCCAGGCATGTTTGGCTTCATTTACAGAAAACAGGATAAAAATTGACAAGCTTTTGGACTGTCACCTCTCATTGTAGGTCATTGGGAAAGTAAAAAACCTTTTAAATTTTAATCAAGAGTTCCTAGTTGGTTCAAAGTAGTCTTCAAAGTACATATGTCATCATACACTACTCTGAGGTGCATTTTCCTGCAAGCATTCACAGTAAATACAAAAAAACACAACAGAATCAAAGAAAAACTGCACACAAAGACAAATTCTGCAATACAAAAAAATGAATAAGTAATAAATATTGAGAACATGACTTGCCGAGTCCTTGAAGGCGAGTCCATAAGTTATGGAATCAGTTCAGTCAACACACACAAATGCTGGAGGAACTCAGCAGGCCAGGCAGCATCTATGAAAGAGTACAATCGACATTTCAGGCCGAGACCCTTCTCCTCCAGTCCTGATGAAGGGTCTCAGCCCAAAACGTCAACTGTACTCTCTTCCATAGATGCTGCCTGGCCTGCTGAGTTCTTCCAGCATTTCGTGTGTGTTGCTCGGATTTCCAGCATCTGCAGGTTTTCTCTTGTTTGGAATCGGGAGCAGTGCTGAGATGAGTGAAGTAATCCTCCCTGGTTCAAGAGCCTGCTGGTTGAAGGGTAATATCTGTTCCTGAACCCGGTGATGTGGGACCTAAGGGTCCAGTACCTCCTTCCTGATGGCAGCAGTGAGAAGAGAGCATGGCTTGGATGGTGGGGGTCCACGACGATGGATGCTGCTTTATCGCAATGCAAATACTGACCCATTGCCCAAACCTTATTTCATTTGCTGCCGGTTAGCTAATGTCATGCCTCGAGAACAGCAGCAGGGATAACTCAGGGAACAATAGGCCAGTAAGTCTTACATGAATGGTGGAAAGTTATCAGAAGGGATTTTGAGGGAAGGGGTTTATTTGCATATGGAATGGCAAAGACTGATTAGGGATAGTCAGCATGGTTTTGTACACTGGAAATCATGCCACCTTCTTTGAATGAATGACCAAGAGATTTGGTAGGGGCAGGATGTTGTCAATACAGGCTTTAACAAGGTCTTTGACAAGATCCTTCATGGTAGGCTGGTCTGAAATATAAGAACACATGGGATACAAGGTGAATACAGAATTAGGCTGGTGCTGGAAGTCAGAGGGTGGTAGTGGAGAATTGCTTGGCAGTTTGGAGGTCTGTGACCAGTCATGCGTGGCAAGGATCAATGCTGGGTTCTTTGTTGTTTGTCATATATATTAATGAGTTGAATGAGATTGTAGGTGGAATGATTATTTTGCAGATGACACCAAATTTGATGGTATAGTGGACAGTGAAAGGTGTCTAAGATTACAACAGAATATAGACGAACTTGGAAAGTGGGCAAGGTTGGATGGAATATAACACAGACAAGTGCCAAGTGATGCATTTTGAGAAGTTAAACTATACATAAACATATAAACTATATACAGTGAAGGGCAGGGTGCTGTGGAGTGTCACTCAATAGATTGCTCTTGGACTACATTTCCAGAAAAATGGTGACACGGGTAGACAAAGAGGTGAACAAGCCATCAGTTGAGTCACTAAGTATAAGAGTTGGGGCCCCAAGTCCCAGTTGTACAATATACTGATTAGGTAATCACACTACAGATAGCATGTGCTTAAGCTAGAAGAGGTGTAAAAAAGATTCACAAGGATGTTGCCTAGACAAGCTGAGTCTGTTTTCTCTGGAGCCGAGACTGAGGAGTGACACCCTAGAGGTTTGTAAAATTAGAAGAGGTAAAGATAGGGCAGATAGTCACTGTCCATTTCCCGTGTTAAACTAGAGGCTATTAGTGGGAGGAAGTTTAAAGTGTATCTGAAAGGTAACTTCTTCACACAGAGTTATTTTCACACAAAGAGATGCTGCCATCTGCCATTGGAGGTAGAGGGGTCATGTACATCAGAGACATTTGGACAGGTACTTGAAAGAGCAGTGCACAGAGGGATATGGACTTGATACAGGCAAGTGGGATTAGCACAGATGGTTGGCATACACATGGTGAGCCAAAAGGCTTGTTCAACTCTGTTCAACTCTATGATGTATTTTATGTCGACTTGAAGTGGAAGCAAGGCATCTGCAATCCTGAAGAAGGGCTATGATTACTTCCAGTGTTTGGAATGTCAAGAACTTAAGTCTAAAGGAAAGGCATCCTAGCCTTTGGCCAAAAGGTGTTTAAGCCTTGAAGCTGCTAATGATCACAACTAGACAGATTCTTGCTGGGCAACATTTGAATGAACTGAGACCATTATGAAAATTAAGCAGCACAATTTTTTGTCTCATATACCCCTAGCATTTACTGATTATTTTTCTTCATCATTTTCACTCATTGCTGTTCAAAGGGAAAACAAAATATGATACCTGTTCCATAATCCTTGTTTTGCCATAATATCTAATCCTAAAACAAGCATCCAAATCTATACAATATTTTCTCAGAGTAAAAATGAATCAAGTGGTTTGTTGTTACATTTTCACAATGGATTGGATATTGAAACACAAAAGGAAAGATTAGGACAGTTGATCAAAAGCTTGGACAAATTGAAGAGAGGCAGAGAGCTCAGGGAGGGAGCTCCCAGTGTCCAGAGCACAGGTAACTGAAAGCATGGCCATCAATAACAGATCCAAATTCAGGTAAGAACTTGAAGCGAGAATTAGAAGAGAAAGATCTCATGAGGATTGTAGGGGCTGGAGGAAATTACAGAAACTGACAGAACAAAAACACAGAAATGAAGAAGAAACATGCAAGGGTTAAAAAGCAAGGCATTGGTGGACCTGGAAGCATAGGTTCACCAAAAATATATTATAAAACTCTAATGAATTTGTTAATTACACAAATATATCTCTTTGATCTCTTCATATTTGACTAGGAATCTATGGTGAATTTTAAATCCTACCCTGGCTTCAGATAAAACCTGCGACCTCCTTGTCTTCTTTCGAGTGTGAAAAGCATCTCACAAGCCTCATGGGGACATTTTTTTGGAAAGAAGAAATGAAGCAATAGGATATTCTAAGACGACAAACTCAGTGTGCACATATCCCAGCATCTTGCACCTTCTCTTAGTTGTCTTTAAGTCCAATGATAACTGACTCCATCACAATTTCTCAGTTTTAAGTTTTCGATGGCACTTTTAGCCTAAACTGAACTTTCCTATGATGAAACACTTGCGCTTCATCGATATGCCTGGGTGTCAACATCTCTGAAGATCTATACTGTACCCAACATATTGATGCAATTACAAAGAAAGCACGACAGTGACTATAATTCATTAGGATTTGAGGAGACTTGGTATAGCACCAAGCACGCTCACAGATTTCTACAGATGTCCCAAGACATGGCATTCTATCTGGTTTAATTCGCATCTGGTATGGAGGGGCCACTGCACAGGATCTGAAAGAGCTGCGGATCATTGAGAACTCAGCTAGGTTCATCATGGGCACTAGCCTCCCCAGCATCAAGGACACTCCAAAAGGCAATGCCTCAAAAAGGCGACACATGTCTTCAAGGACCCCATCACCTAGGACATGCCCTCCTCCCATTGTTACCAACAAAGTGGTGGTACAAGAGCCAGAAGACATGCTCTCAATGCTTTAGGAACAGCTTTATTCCCCCCACCACCAAATTTCTGAGTGAACAATGAATCTGTTATTTTTCTCCTGTTGCACTGACGATGATGATGATGATGATGAAGAAGGCTGGTTCTTTGCTTGTGAAGATCAGGAGGGAAGAAGAGTCCTTCCTTCCCACCTGTGCTGCATAAGTTTATAGTGCCAATTGGGACATGCACACCAATTCCACTCTTTAGGCCGGGGGACGTTCCAGAATGGCACAGCAAGCTGCGACAATTGCAGCGACCGCAAGGCTAAAGGTTGAATATCAGAGTTTCCCATCTCCTAGACAGACTGCCTGGCAAGGTTAACAAGTCCCATCTATTCTGGTTTGGAATTGGAGTTGTCCTTTTCCTAGACAGGCTGCCAACCAAGACTGATGAGCCCAGTCTGCCCACCGTTATACCAGTAGACTCTCGGTCATGCCATGACATAGCAATCTCAGTAGAACAGGGACACCACGTGAAGGCGTTGCTATGGGCACAGTGGCATAGGAGAGGCCACATGCGAGCGACCTCCTGTATTGCAAGCCAAACAGTGGTCCTGCGGCAATCATGACATCTGGAAAGGAAGGATATGGGAGGTGCTTCACCGTCCTTAAGTGAGCAGGACTTCCAGCCCAGGACTCTTATGTTTTATTGTAACTTAAAAGATTTTTGATTTTGTATTGCTAATAAAAAACAACAAATGTTACGACATATGCCAATGATATTAAACCTGATTATGGTATCAGGAGCTGCTGAATTTCTGTAAACATTGTTGAGAAGTGTGCATTCCATTAAACACACTATGAAAAACATTTTATTCTCCCTGTGCAAATATTCCTTGGACTTCTTCATATTTGACCAGGAATCTCTAGTCAATTCTAAATGCTGCTTTGGCTTCAGATAAATCTGGGTCCTTCTTGATCTTTAAACTGTGAAAAGCATCTGGCAAACCTTATGGGGACCTTTTTTTTTGTTAGGGAAGCAGCACATTAACTACTGTACACTAAGGACCCTGAAGGTGTACGCAGTAAGAGGGACGAGACATGCGCACACAGTACTAGTATTTGGCTAGTATAAAAAAGTGTTTGTTGTGTTGAATTGAAGTTATAACAGAGCTGAGAAGAATGTGACCACAGGCTTAGATCCTGGACTATTAATTGCAGCGTTGTGCTAAACATGCATTTGAAAGAAAATCTGGGTGGAATATCAGCTGTCAATTGTACACGTGCCTTCACAATGCAACACAAAGTTCAACTGGCAAAATTAATATACATTTTAGTGTAGCAATGCTGAGATATCAAAACAGTCATCGTATATACAAACTTGTATACTTTTTAATATCAACATGTATTTTAACCTTATAAATAATGAATAAACTGTTTATTTTTCTAGTGACTTCAAGAGATTCTGCTGGTTCTGGAAAACCAGAGCAACAGACACAAATTGGAGGACATCAGCAGGTCAGAAGCATCTATGGAAATTAATAAACAATCAATGTTTCAGGCCAAGACCCTTCAGCAAAGTTCAAAGTAGCCCTATTATGCAAGTAGGTATACTATACACAACCTTGAGATCCATTTCCTTACTGGCAGTCACAAAACAAAGAAACCCAAAAGAACCCATTAAGACTGTCAAACACCCAATGCACAGAAAGAAAATCATGCAAAAAATAAAAGTCAGCAAATAACATTGAGATCTGAAGTTCACAGAAGTGATTCCCCAGCCATGAAACCAGTCCTCACTGCAGCCGATCCAGGAGCCCATTAGTTGCAGGCTGAAGACTCAGCTCAGCACAAAGACGAGTAAATCTCACAAGCATCAAGCCTGTCTCTCACCTCTGACCCCGACACCCTGATATTTTCAATCTGGCCTGGCACTTAAATCAGCCAAACAGTGGGATGTTCCTCATCTCAGGCACAAGCACTGCCTGCCACTTCGATGTGCTCTCAGGCCTGGCGCCCGCTGCCTCAGTTCAGCCCTTACTCAACCGTTCCAATCCGGCCCAGTGCTTAAATCAGACAAACATCGGCTTGTTCCTCTCTCGTGTCTGGGCCCTGCCACCTCTGCTCTGCCTTGCCTTGATGCAACACAACAAACACTTCTATTATACTCACCTCGGCTTTGCCACTTCGAATCAGGACTGGAAAGGACGGTGGAAGATGGCAAATTAAGAAGGTCGGGAGGGAGGGGAAGGAGGACAAGCTAGCAGGTGATGGGTAAAGCCAGGTAGTTGGGGGAGGAAGAATGAAGTAAGAAACTGGGAGGTGATAGATGGAAAAGGCAAAGGTCTGGAGAAGAAGGAATCCATTCGGAGGGAAGAGTGGAACATAGGAGAAAGGGAAGGAGGAGGGAGCATGGGAAATATACAAGAACCATCTCTGCCTCTAATTTTTCCAACTCAATTATTACAAACCATGAATATCTTCTATAAAAGACCAAACGATCTACTCCTGCTTCTACTTATTTTGTCCTTACGCAAGAGGAAATTTTAAAATACTTCAAAGTTTAATCTGTGACTTAAATTACTAGTAAAAATCTTCAATCATATGCTTTCTTCTTTCCATTGTTTCATCTTATTTTTGTTTTTTTTCCTGCTAATTGTGCTGGGCCAGTTGATGTAATTTTCTCCCATTTAAGAAAACCATAAACATCAGTATAATTAGAGCCATGTGGAAAGAGGCAAATGAGTAGAAGCTGAAGTCGGGTGACGAGCCACACAGATTTAAAAAGCTCAAAAGTGATGTAAACTTCAAAAGAAATTGTAAAAATATAGAGAGCATTTGATGCTTCAGGTAAGACAGAGACAAGAGACTTTCTATGCGAGACCACCTGGGTGGGAACAATTAACTATTTTAATTCTCTTTAGATGTAATGTGCTTTTTCTCTCATGCTGTTACTGTGGCTCGTTATGAAATACCACAGACATAATGCTTGACTATGCTTCAAAATCATCTTCAGTAGAAAGTTTCTCCACAGCTCTCTGCACTCATTGGCCACTTCATAACACTAGGTCCCTCCTGTAGCTAATAAAGTGGCCACTGAGTATATATTCATAATCTTCGGCTATGATAGCCCTACAAGACTCAACATGTTGTGCGTTCAGAACTGCTTTTCTGCACACCACTGTTGTAACACACAATTCACTGGATGCTTTCTGTTTTCTGCACCATTCCCTATGAATTCTAGAGACTGTTGTGCATGGAAATCCCCAAGAGATCAGCAGCTTCTGAGGTACTCAAACCACCCAGTCTGGCACCAATGATCAAAGTCACTTAGATCATATTTCTTCCCCAACCTGACATTTAGTCCAAACGACATTGTACCTCTTGATCGATGACTGCATGCTTTTGTGCATTGAGAGGCTGCCACACGATTGGTTGATTAGATATTTACACTAATGAGGTGTACCTAATAAAATGGCCACTGACTATTTATTCAGCCGTCTCCATTTATCACAAAAACTGTAGGTCTTGATTATCAGTACAGTTATACCAGTTAAATGACTTCTCAGCTGCTGGTAAAGCATTGTGATCAACTGACAGCGACAATTTTTATTCTGAATTGAATCACATTATCAGTAATTACACATTTCAACACTGTCCATAATTTTGTTGGCATGCCATTAACTATAATGAAAAATAGGCGCTTCACTCCTTTTCAGTGAAAATGCAACATTTATGTCCATGCTCCTCCAGAAAGGACTTGGCATATGGATAGAATTTACCTCTTTGCACAATCTCTGATCATGACTCAATCTGACTCTACATCCGGGTTTAAGATGGGCATGAGTCAGTTTCACCCACATACATCAATAAAATCTCAGAAACAACAGCTGCACGAGGGAAGATTAGAGATGTGCCTGCATATGCATTCACGCACTTTTGGTGATGCTGTCAAAATATTGCCCTTGCTTAAGATGCATCAATTGAGAAAAGCAGCTTGACTTCATTTTGACTTGCACTTTAACACTGAGACTACCCAAGCGCCTATACCATAGAAGCGGGTTAACTTTACAAGTCAGAAACCTGGGAATGTTTGATCTACTAGGGACACTACCATGGATATTTTGACAAGGTATCTTCATTTTGAGAAGAAGACTGGAGATATCTTGACAATATTCATGACCTGAAGACAAGCTAAGATCAACAAATTTCTTTCCCAGGAGGAACTGTGCAGCTGAGGGGATACATGGGATAGCAGTTTTTAATGAGTTTTGATGTCTCTGATGTACCTTTCCACAAAGCAAACTTTGCTTAGTCTGTAAAAATTACTCTGACAAACAGACTGCATTATAACTTGCTGGACGGGCATCATCTTTTTTTTTATTAGACTCACTGACATCTGGCTTTAGAGAAGGAATTCATTGCTGCTTTTCCTCGTCTGTAGTCACATAAACAGAAAACATACTGCTCATATATCATTTGATCTTGTCAGCACAGTGAAAATCAATGACAATAATTTTCCAAAATACATGCTACAGTGAACACTGCTCAAAAGTTTCTACAATTCTCAGAACACACGTTGGAGCTTCGCGGTATCATGAAAAGAACAGCAGAAAGAGAAGAGATTCTGCAGGTGCTGGAAATCTAGAGGAACACACTCAAGATGCTGGAGGAATTCAACAGGTCAGGTAGAAAGGAACAAAGGCGACGGCATTTTGGGTTGAGACTCTCCAAAGTCCTGATTAAGGGTCTTGGCCCAAAACGTTGATTCCTTATTACTTTCGACAGATGCTGCCTTACCTGCTGAATTCCTCTAGCATTTTCTGTGTGTTTACATCAGTCTTTTCTGGCCGATCACTAATGACTCCATTACTTCTGTTTAATGTCAAATGAATTAAGATAGAGTTTAATTACTGTTCAACCAAACGAAATACTGTTCCTCCAGGGCCAAACTGCAAAACACATTGCCAACAGCACACAACAGATATGCTTATGATTTCAGAAAAAATAGTCACAAAGATCAAAAAATATATAACTGTAAAGTTGACAGTAAGTTGTCCTGGTCCAGCAATTACTTCCACCAGGCAAATACCAGAGGGCAGCACCAATGGGAGGGACGAGCCCCCCCCCCAGCACAATTACAGATTTGAACGGGGAATCTCCCCACACTGCCATGGCGCCTCCCCCCCGGCCGGCTGCCACAGGTGACCCAGTGACCTCACCAGAACAGAGGCAACACAGCTTCCCCGCAGTTGGTCTCACCAATGAGCCAGAGATCCAGATTTGCAGTATTCTGTACTTCCAATGTCCAGCCGGGTCTTGCGATCACAATAAAACATCCAAGACAATCACTTGCACTACACACCATCCAATGGTACACAAGTCCTGGTGACAACTGAACAGCAGTAGGCAATAAGTCCAGTTCGATTGGTATCGCGCAACTCACTGATGGAATAGTCCTTCTGTACTTGATGTTCTCAGTATCCATCCATCAGTGACTTGCAATCGTAAAAAAGAAATACAAGATGAACACACATACCTTTGATTGGACCAGGAGTGGCTGCTGCGTCCAAGCTTGCCGCCATTTTACCAGAAGCAGGGAGGGAGGCAGGCAAAAAAAAAGGGAATTGATAGACCGGCTAGCCTGACTTCAGTGGTTGGCAAGATGTTGAAGTCCATTACTAAGGATGAAGTGTCAGAGTACTTGGAAGCACATAAGAAAATAAGCCAAGTTCAGCATGCTTTCCTTCAGGGAAAATCCTGCCTGACAAGTCTTCGGAATTCTTTCAGGAAATAACAGACAGGATAGACAAAGGAGAATTAGTGGATGTTGTTTACTTGGATTTTCAGAAGGCCTTTGACAAGATGCCCCACATGAGGCTTCCTAACAAAAGCCCATGGTATTACAGGAAAGATGCTGGCTTGGATAAAAGATTGGCTGGCTGCTGGTGACCCATGTTGTTCCACAAGGGTCAGTGTTGGGACCGCATCATTTCACGTTGTATGTCAATAATTTCAATGATGGAATTGTTGGCTTTGTGGCCAAGTTTGCAGACAATACAAAGACAGGTGAAGGAAGAGATAGTGTTCAAAAAGTGGGGAGACTGCAGACGGACTTCGACAGACTGGGAGAATGACCAAAGTGGCAGGTGGAATACAGGGCAGGGAATTGTATGGTCGTGCTCTTTTCCAGAAGGAATAAAGGTGTAGACTATTTTCAATTTTCTCCCTGTTTAGAAAATTGTAAAGGAACTTGGAAGTCCTTGTGCGGGATTCCCTAAAGAAAAGATATGTTGGCATTGGAAAGGGTCCAAAGAAGGTTCATGAGAATGAGTCCGGGTTAATGTATGAGTAGGGTTTGATGGTTCTGCGTCTGTTCTCACTGGTATTTAGAATAATGGGATGGGGGAGGGGGGAATCTCATTGAAACTTAGATATGGAAAAGTCTAGATAGATTGGACTTTTCCTAAAGTAGGGGCGTCTGGGACCAGAGAGCACAGCCTGAGAATAGAAAGTGCCCTTTTAGAAGACAGAGATGAGGAGGAATTTCTTTAGCAGGAGGGTGGTTAATCTCAGAGACAGCTGTAGAAGCCATGTCCTCTCATATATTTAAAGCAAAAATTGATATTCTTGATTAGTCAAGGCATCAAAGGTTTTGGGAAGAAGGTATGAGAATGGAGTTGAAAGGGATAATAAATCAGCCATGATGAAATGGTGGAGCAGACTTGATGGGCCAAATGTCCTAATTCTATTCCTATGCCTTTTGGTGTTAAGGTCTTTTCATACTTGTCATACTTCCTCTCATAAATACAGCACAGCCATTTGAAACCAAAATTCACAGCAATGGTTTTGGTAATCAGTTCCTATCCATTGAATAGAAATAGCAGCTTCAAAAAGAGGCAGGCACAAAAAAAAATTAATTATTTTTCAGGAGTAATATGAAAGGGACAAATAAGCAGCCCATTATCGAACTTACCTGATCAAACTTTCCCCTGAATTCTGAAAAGGAACATTGAGCAAAATCAAGCAGCATAGAATTACAGAGCTCGATTAATATCATCCAATTTTCTCCACCAATTTCAAACCCTATATGATGCCAACGGAAACACCACTGCCTCTCTGTAAAGACCATCAGGAGGTGAACTGATCTGAAAGAAGCCCAGTGCATACACACTGTATCCTGATTGAGTTGCTTTAAAGAAAGATGGAAGACAAATTGAAAATCTTTTTGCAAAGCTGCTTTCACAATATTGTTCTCAGTCCAACGATAGTGACCAATCAATTTTCCCTTGAGTGGAAGCCATTCAAAATTAACAAATCACCACAACTAATTTCATGAGCTACAATGGAGTATTTTAGCTGAAAGCACTGAAATTGGATAATTGAGAGCTAGGCAGTTTTTCTGATCAATCTTGCCTTACCCCCCCCACCCTTACTACATCTGTTGGAACATCAGAAAACTCAAATAATGCATAATCCCTATGATGGCACTCTGCAGGGAAGCAAAGCAGCAATTAAACTGAAAAGTTGAATCACAAATTGATTTTTGGAATACGCTGGCTGCTCAAGGGACAAGATTTCTTAGAACCTGGTATTCTGCCATAAATCGGTGACTTTCAAAGTCAGACTTTTTACCAAACATCCCTGTCTTTATAAAGCACTTCAGATACATTTGTAAGTAACTTTATGTTATGTGCAACCACGAGGAGATATAATGAATCCATGACCTCTGTGTTGGGACATCATGTCAAGGAAAAACACTGACACAATAGATTCTGCATATGCTGGAAATATTGAACAACACACAATAAAAGATAAAGGAACTCTGCAAGTCAGACAGCATCTATGGAGAAGAACAAACAGGTCGAGTCATGACCTGATGAAGGACCTTCCCCTCAATGTTCGCAAAACAGGAGCTGGTCATTACCTCAGGAAGAGGACAGTGCACACACTCCCTTTTACATCAATGGTACTGTGGTCAAGAGGATTGAGAGGCTCACATCACCAATTGCCTGTCCTGGTCCAATCACAAAGATACCAAGGCCACGAATGCTCACCAGCACCTCTGCTTCCTCAGATGGCTAAAGAAATTTGGCATGTCCCGTCTGACCCTCTCCAATTTTTATCAATGCACAATAGAATTCACATCTGGATATACCTCAGTTAGGTGTGGCAAGCTCAGCACAACAAAGAAACCAGCTCCTCTCTGTGGACTTTGTCAACATTTCTTGCTGACTTCATAAAGCAACAAACATAATCAAAGAATTCCTCCTCGCCAAGCCATCGGCGAGAAGATACCAAAGCTTGAAAGTACATACCGGCAGACTCAAGGACAGCTATCCCAGTGTTATAAGATGATTGTATGGTCACCCAGTACAATAAAATGCACTTTTGACCTCACAATCCACCTCATTATTATGATCACGCATTTTATTGTCTGCCTGCAGTAAACTGTCTTTATAACTCTTAACACTCTGTTCTGCATTCTGTTATTGTTTTCCCTTGGACTATGTCAATGCACTGATGTACTGAAATGATTTACAGATGACATGCAAAGCAATCATTTTCATCATACCTTAGTACATATAACAATAATAAATAAATTTCTCCTCCTGGAAATTGTATATAAATCGATTTATGGTGAAATTAGATTTGGTACGAGTTTATTTGTAACACGTACTGAGATTCAGTGAAAGGCATTTGTTTTGTGTGCCAACCAGAGAGATTCCAACATATAATTACATCAAAGACAATGTCACAAATGCTTAAGGTTACTACTTAAGTGCATTTTTTCTGAAGTAATGCTGTTTGGACCTTTCAGAAGACCCTGACAAGTCTTTCACTGGTGCTTTCCATGTTTTAACTATATCCTTGCTTGTTTAGGAGCAAGCATGAGATATCAATGAAAGAGATGCAGGATTGTGCAATCTGGCTACTAGCAAGCAATATACATTGTGTGTGTATGCACATCACTGGTATTACACCGTTAGACCATCTTGCATGGAGACTTCAAGTCTGTCATCTTCCCATGCATCATCATTCAGGCTCTGGCTGCTGGTACACATGGTCCATTACCACTTGCAAGATGGTGCAAGTGACATTGTTTCTGATGGCTATAGAGGAAAAGATATTGGACAGGATCTGGTATTTTACAACCGCCTCTGTCACTTTTGGCAGGATATGAAGGACCATGAGGGGAAGGGGCAGATAAAACCTGAATCATTCCAAAAATCTCATCTATAAAGAGAAACTGGCATATTCTCCTTGAGGCAAATAAGCACTAAAAAGAATTTGATAAGGCTGTTGAGAAGATGTACAAGATCATTAATTGAACAACAATCTGCAGATGCTGACAGTCTGAAACAAAAACGAAAAATGCCAGAAACGTTCAGGAGGTTAAGCAGCAATCGTGATGGGGAAAACATAATTAATGTTTGAGGTAAATGACCTTTCAACAGAAGTGGTTAAATGAGAAAACAAGCATGCATTTAATTGTAGCATGTGAGAGAGATGGAAGGAATGCCTGTACAGGGAGAAGATCAAGATAGGTAACAGATCAAGTTCAGGTAACAGAATTGCCTTCTCCATCAAGTTCACAGATGAATCAGGGCTGACAGAGAGAATAAGAACACACTGGCACTGTAAAGTGCAGAATGTAGCAACTACAGGAAACACAAAAACATATAACAAGCAACACACATCAAAGTTGCTGGTGAACGCAGCAGGCCAGGCAGCATCTCTAGGAAGAGGTACCATCGATGTTTCGGGCCGAGACCCTTCGTCAGGACTAACTCTTCAGTTAGTCCTGACGAAGGGTCTCGGCCCGAAACGTCGACTGTACCTCTTCCTAGAGATCGGGCAGCATCGGTCAGAAATGATGACTCATCATTTTTGACTGATGCTGCCCGACCTACTGAGTTCATCCAGTGTACTGAAAGTGTTGCTTTGATCTTTTACAGCATCTGCAGATTATTTTGTGTTTACTCTTCCTAGAGATGCTGCCTGGACTGCTGCATTCACCAGCAACTTTGATGTGTGTTACTTTGTAGCATGTTCAGTGCTAGCAACCAGTAGCAATCTGGACAATTTTATCATCTCAGTCTGTCTGTCTGTCTTTTTGTTATGCGTTCTCTATCCTTTGTTTCCTTATTTGGTGGATTAGACAACGATAATCTGATAATATAACCGGAACAAAACTTACTTTCACAAGTCCTGATGAAGGCTCCAGCCAAATCACCAACAGCTTATTCTCCTCTATTCCTGACCTGCAGAGTTCCTTCAGCATTTTGTGTGTTTTACTCTGGATTTCCAACATCTACAAATCTCTTGTGCAAACCTGATAAAGCTGTTCCCTCTGACACAGAGCTCCAGCCTGATCTCTAAAGCTGTTTGTGAAGAGCCCCTACATTCTTTCTGTAACTGTATGGACCTTCCTCTGGGTGCTCCACAAGTGTACTGACTATAGGTTATTTGTCCTCTATAAATTGTCCCTACCGTGTAGCTAAGTGATTGAATCTTGGGCTGAGTGGAACTATCTCACTACTTTTTTTATTTCTATTTTTGCACAACTTATTTATTATAAATAAAATAGCTCAATTTAGTAAGTCATGAGAAAAAAAGTGACAAACACACTCATATTGTAGAGCAGTTTTTATTTTATTACGTATTGCATTGTACTCTGCTGCCAAGTTAACAGATTTCATGACCTATGTCGGTGATATTAAACCTGATTCAGATATGGGGGTAATCAAATGAAATTGGTGTTGGATTTGTTGGAAGGTCAGTACAGGTTTGATGGGCTGAAGGGCTTGTCTCCAAGCTACAAACTTTAGTTCACCGCAGTCCTTTTAACATAGAAACATAGAAAATAGGTGCAGGAGTAGGCCATTCGGCCCTTCGAGTCTGCACCGCCATTTATTATGATCATGGCTGATCATCCAACTCAGAACCCTGCACCAGCCTTCCCTCCATCCCCCCGATCCCCGTAGCCACAAGGGCCATATCTAACTCCCTCTTAAATATAGCCAATGAACTGGCCTCAACTGTTTCCTGTGGCAGAGAATTCCACAGATTCACCACTCTGTGTGAAGAAGTTTTTCCTAATCTCGCTCCTAAAAGGCTTCCCCTTTATCCTCAAACTGTGACCCCTCAATTTAAGAATTGTGCTGCATTATCATTGCCTCTCTTTCATGGCTGTACAACATGTAGTAGGTGAATAGAGGCCGACAATGAATAATGAAACACAAACAGCCATTAGGACTGAGGTGCTTTGAAAACAGGGAAACAAAATACAAGCAATGGGTACTGAAGGACACAGAGGCCATAATTTTCCCATGAGTTTAAACATTATTTGCCCTGAAGCAAATGTCATGTATTTCCATCACGCATAGAGAAAGCTGCATTAATTATCCTTCTTCTCAACCACTGAGCAGAGATGGTAAATGGAAAATAATCACAAAATGTCTGATTATTTTGCACTTAATAATAGAGCTCATTGTTTATGCCTCCCGGATTCATATTTTACTAATGATTTTGATTTGAGGTCTTTTTGCTACTGTGCCAGCGATCAAAACTGCAGTCACAGGATGGACTGCTAAATTTGTTGTGCTGGGCTTTGTGCTCTTCAGACTTGAGAGGAGTCATAATACGGGGTCAGAAGTGATTAAGGGTTTTACTTATGGATCAAAGCTGGGAAAAGGATTGATTGAATAGGACAACAGTTGAGTGCAAAGCAAACAGGAATAGAAGAAAATTGCAAATTTTCTAGTTCTTTGAGCATCTCATGGAAATTTGACACAGACTTTCCATCAACGCTAGAAATGTGGTCCGAGTGTGAACATTGCCTCAATGATGTCAGCAAGAGCACAGTGGCTACTTTTGACCTTCCAGCATGATTCTCGGCAAAAGTGGCCAAAGCAAAATGACTATCAGCTCTTACCGATCCTGTTCAGACATTTAAAGGACCCAACTATCTTAGGTTGCTCCACAACACTCTACAGCCTCATAGCTTAGTCTATGTATCGCACACACTTAATAATAACGAACCCTTCTTCAACTTTCCATGACATTCCTGCAATCAGAACTAACCTTCAACATGCAGTTACCAGCAGATAGTATCGCTTCTGCTGGATGACATGGAAATAGATCACAGGCCTCAGGGAAGTGCTGGGATTAACTGGGAGAAGGCACAGCAAAGTACAATACATTAATGAAGACCTGATCCAGCAATTTACAGAGGGCATTTTATGTGTGACGTCTGCAAGCTGGACTTCACCACAATAGTCCTCCTGAGTAGCTGTGACGAAATTCAACCTCAAATACGAGATCACACTCACCAAGTGAAAACCAAATTTAATTCCCAATTTCCAACTTACAGCAGTGTTGCTTAAGCAGCGTGGATGTCTCTTTAAATCTGGAAAATCTGGATGGGGGGGCAGGGTCACTCCTCAGCCAAGTACAGGCAGTACTGTGATACTGAAACACCTCAACATATTCGGGAGCACTAAAGCACAAACAGTGCACCTTTAAGCCTGAAACACACAGCAGATTTTAATGAGGGCTGCTTTTAAGAAGTGCTAGCCCTCTATTCAATGCTACCTTAGCACATCTACTATGCAGAACAGGAATTTCTAAACTTTTCTGTTTGTGGTTGATGAGAGGAAAAGTAATTGTATTTATGAATGTGATTTTCCACATTGTGTTTGTCCAAACACAATAAAACAAAATTTGAAGACAAGCACATTGGCTATTAGAATGAAACTTTCATCAAATCTCACATTTAAAAGTACTGTAGAAGGCAAACAGAATCTACATGAAATAGATCACTTTTAGAAAAGCAGTACTTGGAGTAATTTTAACCATAGACTTGTAACGATTTCAGTTGCTGCCTAAGCAGTTAGTCAACACAAGCCAAACATCAGTATTGTATCCTTGCAAGCAGAGCAAGTGCTACCCCTGCCCCTACACCTCCTCCCTCACTAGCATTCAGGCCCCAAACAGTCCTTGCAGGTGAAGCAACATTTCACCTATAAGTCTGATGGGGTCATCTGCTGTATCCAGTGCTCCCAGTGTAGCCTCCTGTATATAGGGGATACCGCTTCATCGAGCACCTACACGCCATCTACCAGAAAAAGCAGGATCTCCTAGTGGCCACCTTTTTTTAATACCACTTCCCATTCCAACATGTCAGTCTGTGGCCTCCTCTACTTTGCCATAAGGCCACACTCAGGCTGGAGGAGCAACACATTATATTCCATCTGGGTAGCCTCCAACCTGATGGCACAAACATCGAATTCTTGAACTTCCAGTGATGCCCCCCCAACACCATTCCCCATTTTCTCTCCCTCATCTTATCTCCTTATGTGCTTTATCACCTCCCTCTGGTGCTCCTCCCCCTTTTTTCTTCCATGGCCTTCTGTCCTCTCCTATCAGATTCCCCCTTCTCCAGCCCTGTATCTCTTTCACCAATCAACTTCCCAGTTCTTCACTTCACCCCTCCCAGTTTCACCTATCACCTTGTGTTTCTCCCTTCCCCCCACCTTCTAGCTCTGACTCATTTTTTTCTAGTCTTGATGAAGGTTGTCAGCCAGAAACATCAATTGTACTCTTTTCAGGTTGCTGCCTGGCCTGCTGAGTTCCCCCAGCATTTTGTGTGTGTTGCTTGGATTTCCAACGTCTGTAGATTTTCTCGTATGTGATCAATATCACATGCATGTTTTAAACCCAAAAGTAAACAAAATACAGATTGCTTTGAATAATTTTCATTTGCAAATGGAATCATCAGTTCAATGCTCCAGAAATTATCATGGTCTTTGCAATGTTTCTTGCGACTAACAATCTCAGGTCCATGTCACTTTAGGAGAGATTGGAGAAGAAATTCCTCACACCAGATTAACACATTCTTTGAGGTTCTGCCCACGAAAATGATTTCTCAAGACAAAGCATTGCCTCTTTTGAAACTGTAATTTTACCCAATTTACAACGCTCCACAGAGCATACAATGAAAATGTTGAAAGAAAATATTTGCATTGAGACCACCCACATTTTCAATACTGTTTACTTACTTAGCGATACAGCGGCAAGCAGGCCCTTCTGGCCCTTCGAGCCGTCCCACAACTCCGATTAACCCTAACCTAACCACGGGACAGTTCATGACGACCAATTAACCTACCCAAAACATCTTTGGACTGTGGGAGGAAACCAGAGCACCCACAGAAAATCTGCACATTCCACTAAGGGGACGTACAGAGACTTCTTGCAGAATGGCGACAGAACTGAACTTAAACTCCAGAACATCGCAGACAGCAATGGTAGTGGGGGCTCATGAAATTTTTGAAACCAGTTCCAAGTGCGACTCCATTCAGTTCTTAATTATCTGAATTAATTAGGTTAAGATCAATGTGAATTTTTAATATGTTTTCCATTCTCCACTGATGTCGATAACAGCAACCGAAATCCTCCTGAAAAACTTAGCAATTGCATTTTAAGATATGAATCAGAGGCTTTCATCTGTGTCAATATAACAGATAATTGTTTAGACTTCTGTCTATGTGTAAGATTTGAGACATATATCCAATTCACACAAAATGCTGGAGGAACTCAGCAGATCAGGCAGCATCTATGGAAATGAACCAACAGATGATGTTTTGAGTCAAGGCCCTTCTTTACTCAGTCCTGAAGAAGGGTTTTGGCCCAAAACGTCAACACGTTTATTCATTTCCGTAGATGCTGCCTGACCTATTAAGTTCCTCTAGCATTTTGTGTGTGTTACTTTGGATTTCCAGCATCTGCAGACTTTATATATCCAATTGTTGCATTACCTGCAATCAGTGTGGATCAAAATGCTTTAATCTTTGTTTTGTACTGCACCAAATCTCAAGTACAAAGGCAATACATACTGAAACTGCCTGTGTTACACAGAACAACCTGAAATAGAATCAGATGGCTACCAGCCTCACATTTCAAATTAGGCAGGATTTCAAAATTTGCGTTAGAATTTCAAAATTTGCGTTGGGATTTCAATTCTTTTACTCTAAATTGAAACCAGATTCAATCACTTTACATAACAATATAGCTGGAAATTCATAATCAGTTTAGGTTGGAAATAAATTTGCATCCATGCTCTGCGGTGAGTGGGGTGTGCTATCTTACACCCTAATCAAGAAAAATGTCTGTCACTCAGTCATCACATCCTGACCTCGACATTCCCACTACTGTTATATTGCTCAGAGAGCTGCCTATCCAAATTTATAATGACAAGGTGTAATGAGGAACAGTACTATTGAGAATGGGAAGCTAAAACAGAAATCTAGGCAAATTAAAAGGTGGGGTGGAATACTGTCAGGTAGAATGTGGGGAAGTAGGAGGTTATCCACATTCCAATGTTATACCGCTGTTGTTGACTCATTACATACAGAAGGCTTTCTCTTAAACTAAATCCAAATTTGCACCAAAACAAGGCGGACAACACTTGCTGAGAATTGACCTGGAGTTGTATAATGACCAACAGTTTGGAAAAGGAAAACAGAACATATTTCATTAATAGATCACTTACAGAAAACCCAATTACGCATCAGATCTGCAGGCAAAGCTCAATTCCAAACTTGCAGAACGGATTCTTAACTTGCAAACGTATATGGTTTGGTGTAAGATAAAGCCTGTAGGCAGAACACAGCCAAAATGACCCCCGAG
This sequence comes from Mobula birostris, assembly GCF_030028105.1. Lineage (NCBI taxonomy): Eukaryota > Metazoa > Chordata > Chondrichthyes > Myliobatiformes > Myliobatidae > Mobula > Mobula birostris. Next base: position 89,442,507 of record NC_092380.1, on the reverse strand, counting down.
TGTGGGGTCTGTCATGTTAGGGCAAACTCTGGAGTCATGGTATATAGTAAAATATTAATTCCAACAGTAATCAGTCCACAGATCTGAATATGGACTGTTGATTGTATTTAAAATGCAGCTCAGAACAATGGTCTTCCTGGAGCTGCAGACTAGGGTTGAATGCAAACCAAGAAACACCCATACACCTCAGACATCTGCACATGCATGAATGCAGCTCAGAGACAGAGTGGTAATTAATACTTATTTTGAGTGTGATGGTGTGAAGATCTAGGTGCTTGAAATTATGTGTGACTCAGAGGAAGCATTATGAATGCATTGTAACTATAGAAATAATCCCATTGCTAACTTATCCTGATGAAGGGTCACAGCCCAAAACATCAACTGTTTATAGGAGTGAGAGTGAAAGTGAGAGTGAGACAATATATACATATTTAAAACATTATACTATACACGCACACATATTAACAGCATATGGTTGTATGCATTAATTTGACAGAGCCAAATCTTGTCTTGTTTCTGGCCTGCAGCTTCAGATCCAGTTGGGTGGATACATAAACCCATCAGAGAATTCTTCAGGAGACATCACCAGTGTCAATTCATCATTGAAGAGACCCACTATTTATGATGGTAATGATGTGTATGAATAACTTACAATTAAGTAATTCAACTATTCCACCTATGGGTTTTCTTACATCTAAAACTACTTTTATGAGACAGAAAACAACACAAACACAAGATCTGGAGGAACCCAGCAGGTCAGGCAGCATCTATGGGAGGGGAATAAACAAACCATGTTTTGTGGTGAAATCCTTCACCAAGACTGCTGGAGAAAAGGGGAAGATGCCAGAATAAGAAGGTAGGGGGAAGGGACGGAGTAATGTCACAAGAGATTGCTCCTAAGTTATACTCTTCTATGACCCTCTATATTTCAGAACATGCAGTCATTCAGGCATCCTTTTGCCATGAGTATGGATGGAAACAACCCGAGAGGAATGGCGTAACTCTTCTTCAGGACCCAGAGCTCCTATAGTAGGATTTTGTTGTCATTTCTGTGTCAAACTATTAAATCTCAGTTTTATTCAAGCTTGAAGCCATGGAGTTCTGCTTGAATCAGTGTTGCTTTCAATTCTCTTTGATCATTGCCAAGAAAACAACAGTGCTTTACGCATTATTTCTGCATTTAGGATTAAATGTTGAACCAAAAAAAATAGATGCAAAATGATGGTGACGGCTTCCCAGATGATAAGACTAAATCCCAACCCTCAGGGACCATTATTAAGCTCTCCATTGACTTCAATGATCCAAATCTGCCTACGTGCATACACTGTTTATTGTTTTACATTTCAACTGCATCCTGCTGGAAATACAAATGAAAGTTGGCACGTTAAAGCCTGACAACATAGTGAGAAAATCAGATCTCCAGGGGAACGATTGGGAGCTTAATTACATACACCAAGGTCAATTGTTACAAAGACTTACATTTATGGAGCATCTTTCACCACAATTATCTCACAGTCTGAAAGTAGGTAAAGAATTACTTTTGAGTTGTAATTATTGCTGAAGGGTAGCAATCTGTGTCCCTCAAGTTCCCACCAACAATGTGATAATTATCAGCCACAGTGACGGTGGTTGAGGGATTAGTCAGCGTACCAGATGGAGTTCCACATTCTGCTTCATAGCAGTTCCATGGAAATCCCTTATATTCATAACAGAGATTACAGAGATCCCTTATGCTGTTCTCGATAAGGACAGAACTAACTTTGGGCTTGGAGGGCCACTTTAAGGTTCAATTACAAGCCCCAAGGCCAAAATGATTGCTGATACTTCCATGCGTGTAATACCTCCATGCAGAGGCCAGTGAGCATATGCAATAGCATCAATGAACAATGCCCAATTAGACCGATGTGCGTAATTCCGCAATCACCAGTCCTTCATCGATCTGAGCCTAAATACTGGATCTCCCTCCTGCACTGCGGAAGTACCTTCTTCAGGGCTGCATCAGATTCTCAAGGACAAATGGTGTTCCCAAACCCACCTACAGATTTCCGATAGAAACCCTTCCACTCATCTACCCCCTAAACAAAGCTATGAGCTCCCTTCCCTTACACCCTCTCTGGTGTGCAGTCTTCTCTTAACTCAGTTCTTCTGTGAACTTTGGAAATCGCCATGGGATGCCTTAGGTGGAGTGGAACATCAAAACTTTATATGTCAAGTCGAAACATTTTATTGCCCTTCATTATTTCAGGGTCATGACTTACAACAGCAATACATACAATGTGCTGGAGGAGCTCAGCAGGTCAGGCGGCATCTCTGGATGGGAATAAACAGTCGACATTTCGGGCCACAACCCTTCATCAGGACTCAGCAGCTGTCCGTCCTGCTGAGTTCCTCCAGCATTCTGCGTGGACTGCTCAAAATTTCCAGCACCTTGTGTCCATGACTTTCAATGGTTTGGTTATAGTATTTATGGTAATCTCTTATATTCTACAAGTTTGACACCTAGTCACCTAATGCCCAGCAAGCACAGTGCCCCACACCCTATGCAACTCCAGCATATACTGTTCTAAAACACACTCATAATTGAGCAGTGATGTCAGCACATTAAAAGACTATTGTACACTTGACAGTATTTACTGCATATTATTTTCATTGAAATCAGGGAAACAAAATTTTCAATGTGGCTGCTGAAGGCATGACCAGGTTTCACAAGAGGGGTTCTGCTCTAGCTTAAAGATATGCGATTATTCTCTATAGTTTGTGGTCTTGTGGTTTCTAGATTTTATCGCCTCATCTAATCCTCTGGATGGGCACAGCTTTACCCCTCGTCAACATGATTTTGATTTCCTTACACCCTCTGCCAGTTCTCATTGTAGCACCAGGTAGACTAAATATCTGAGAAATAGGCAAATGCCAATTCAAATGATCAGATACATAAATAAATATTCTACATTACAAAGGTGCTATTTCCCAGCCAGATTTAGGAACTAATGTATTAAAATCCAATTCTTTTCCAGAGATTCCTCAGGATTTCCTGATTGGACAGGTCATTTGTGAATTCAGACAATGAGTCTTCCAAATTAGAGACAATAGAGGAAAAATTTGTCTTCTGTTGGGCTTGCTAAGTATTGAAAGGAGTACCAAGAGTGAATCCAATACATTTCAGAAGTGAAGTTACAACCACATTGCAAGCATAAATATCTACAGGAGCACCAATGAAAGCATTCTGACAAGCTGCATCTCCATCTGGTATGGGAGAACAAGAGCATCAGACCAAAAGTCCCTACAAAGGACTGTGAGAATGGCCGACAGGGTGATGGGACTCTACCTACCATTCATCAGGGATATTTATCAGGTGCGCTACTTACGTAGGGCCCTTAGTATTATCAAAGATCCCACCCATCCATCCAGCATCCTCTTTTGACTTTCTACCTAGGCAGGAGAATACGATACATAAAGAGTCAGGATGGGAAACAGCTTCCTCCCACAGGCCATCAGGATTCAGAATTCCCTGCTGCATCACATTCAAAGTGTCACCGGTTAACTTGATCTGTCCCCTACAATATTTATTTTATGCACTTTACTTCATTTATGCATAATCCATTTGGAGATTTACTTTCCTCAGTTATTGTATATTATGTGTACTACTGTACTTTACACCAGAGAAACAGTGTCTTTAGACAGTATACATGCATATAAGTTAATGATAATAAACTTGATTTGACTACAGGATTGTGTCAATAGAGAGTTAGACAGTGATACTTTTGCTCATCTCAGCTGTGCCACTTTAGAGTGAAACAAAACAAAATCTTTGTGAATGCACCCAATGTTAAATATCTGGAGACATTTCCCCCCTACGCAAAACCTGAAGCAGTTTGAAGATTCAGCAGAGAGAAAAAAATTGTCCTCATCAGGTAAAGTGGTGCCACCGTAACAGAATTGCTTTGTAACAGTTGTCACACGTTACAGAAAAGAGAACAAGAGTCCGTAGAGTGTTGTAAAATTCAAATTTGTCATATCACTCTATGCAAAGGGCTAACAGGAAACAGCAGAGGCATATACATAGGACAGAGTGTCTTGAGATACAAGCAGTGAACTGCAACTCAACTCCATGACCTTATGACAGAAAACCAAATTCTGAAACCCAAACTCAAAACAAGCTGCCAAAAGTCTTAATAGACCTTTTGGCACAATGTTATTCAGTTTTGCAGAACAAACTTGCACAGAATTTTGAGAACCTCTACAGTGAGTTAAATATATGTAACTAGATTTGAAAGATACATGAAATGCAAATTAACTATCCTGAACATCATTAACTTTCCATCACAGTGGAAATTCTTAATTTTTTTTATTTGTACCTTTAATAAAAATGCTATAACTCAACTCAGCCTGTCACAGTGAAACAGCTATTTGATAGGCTGCTTCACAGCTTCTGTGGTCTGGATTCAGTCCTGATTTCCATTATTCTCTGTGGGAAGTTTGCGTGTTCTCCCTGTGACTGCTTGGACTTTGTTATGGTGCTCTTATTTGTTCCCAAACCTCAAAGACATGCAGGTTGGTAGGTTCATCAGTAAAACTGATGGCTTAGGGAGAACAAGTTACAGAGCAAATAAGTGGGTGAATAGAATTACCTTGTGAACCTGCATAGGCTCAATGTTGCAAGGAAACTTGGACGTGTTTAATAATTTAAAGAAAAATGTCTTTATTCAGTGAAGGGATGGCCAAGAACAAGGTGAATTTATGGCCAAATAATGCAATAGACCACAGACATCACCCAGCAACTTAATAATTAATCTATTATCATTCTAACTCTGGCCAAGATCAGTAAATCCAATGTTTCTTCATGTTTTGACACAACATCAAGAGCATCCAAAAAAAGTGAAAAAGAGATTCAGATCAATGTTAATTTTTATCTTACTTTGTGATCATATCCCAAATATCCTGCAGGGTTTTCTGTAAGCACCTTTCTAGCTACTTGAACAAATACTGATGTAATAATATTTCAGATGGTAGGAGAACCAATTAGTTTCAGATTATTTTCAAGTGTCAACGTCTGAAATCTTAAAGGATAGTAAACAGGATATATAAAAAAGGAAGAATGTAAAGTATACCAAATATTATTGCTTAGTCATTTCAGATAATATCATCGTGAATATTACGTGGAATATTTGTGTTGAAATTTCTAGCCTCCTTTCTCGAAAAGGTAACAATTTCAAAGTAAAAACTGGAACAATAGACAATAGGTGCAGGAGTAGGCCATTCAGCCCTTCGAGCCAGCACCGCCATTCACTGTGATCATGGCTGATCATCCACAATCAGTACCCTTTTCCTGCCTTCCCCCCATATCCCTTCACTCCGCTATTTTTAAGAGCTCCATCTAACTCTTTCTTGAAGAATCCAGAGAATTGGCCTCCACTACCTTCTGAGGCAGAGCATTCCACAGAACCACAACCCTCAGTGTGAAAAAGTTTTTCCTCAACTCTGTTCTAAATTGTCTACCCCGTATTCTTAAAACTGTGGCCTCTGATTCTGGACTCCCCCAATAGTGGGAACATGTTTCCTGCCTCTAGTGTGTCCAATCCCTTAATAATCTTACATTTTTCAATCAGATCCCCTCTCATCCTTCTAAATTCCAGTGTATACAACCCCAGTCGCTCCAATCTTTCAACATATGACAGTCCCGACATCCCGGGAATTAACCTCGTGAACCTACGCTGCACTCCCTCAATAGCTAGAATGTCCTTCCTCAAATTTGGAAACCAAAACTGGACACAGTACTCCAGCTGTGGTCTCACCAGGGCCCTGTACAACTGCAGAAGGACCTATACTCAACTCGGCTATCAACTTTCAATGGAGTTATTGCCTATGTTGATGTACGTTTCCTAGTGTCATCAATTTCTTGACACTAATTACAAGAGCTAATTACAAAGATGCTGAGAGAATGGAAAAGTTCTCCTGTCATTGGCAATGCCATAGTTCATATGTGCAGATTCAGTCTATTTTATTGGTGGCATTCATCTCTTACAAAGGATTCCCTTGCTCCTGCATTCACTATGTGTGGAAGTGACCCATGAACAGGTTGCACATGCCTGACAATTTGTAAATCTGTAAACAAATATCACCAATTCACCAGGGCTTTGGTCTAGGTCCATGAATACCTAGCAACAACATTCGATTTTTTTTTTTCTCTCATCATGTTTCCATAGTTCCATTTGACTTAGTTGACCAGTTGGGCCACTGAGTTTATGACGGTTCATAGAGCAATCCCATCACCCCCAGTCTACTTCCTACAATTGATTCTGCCCACTCTATCAACTCCTCCCATGTCCTATCACATTAGGGACAATTTATAAGCTACCAACCTGCACAACCTTGGAAATGTGGCAGGTGAACTTAAAGAGGGGTAACTTTGAAGGTATGAGACGTGAATTAGCTAAGATAGACTGGCAAATGACACTTAAAGGATTGATGGTGGATATGCAATGGCAAGCATTTAAAGGTTGCATGGATGAACTACAACAATTGTTCATCCCAGTTTGGCAAAAGAATAAATCAAGGAAGGTAGTGCACCCGTGGCTGACAAGAGAAATTAGGGATAGTATCAATTCCAAAGAAGAAGCATACAAATTAGCCAGAGAAAGTGGCTCACCTGAGGACTGGGAGAAATTCAGAGTTCAGCAGAGGAGGACAAAGGGCTTAATTAGGAAGGGGAAAAAAGATTATGAGAGAAAACTGGCAGGGAACATAAAAACGGACTGTAAAAGCTTTTATAGATATGTAAAAAGGAAAAGACTGGTAAAGACAAATGTAGGTCCCCTGCAGACAGAAACAGGTGAATTGATTATGGGGAGCAAGGACATGGCAGACCAATTGAATAATTACTTTGGTTCTGTCTTCACTAAGGAGGACATAAATAATCTTCCAGAAATAGTAGAGGACAGAGGGTCCAGTGAGATGGAGGAACTGAGCGAAATACATGTTAGTAGGGAAGTGGTGTTAGATTGAAGGCAGATAAATCCCCAGGGCCAGATGCTCTGCATCCCAGGGTGCTTAAGGAAGTAGCCCAAGAAATAGTGGATGCATTAGTGATAATTTTTCAAAACTCGTTAGATTCTGGACTAGTTCCTGAGGATTGGAGGGTAGCTAATGTAACTCCACTTTTTAAAAAAGGAGGGAGAGAGAAACCAGGGAGTTATAGACCGGTTAGCCTAACGTCGGTGGTGGGGAAACTGCTGGAGTCAGTTATCAAGGATGTGATAACAGCACATTTGGAAAGCGGTGAAATGATCGGACAAAGTCAGCATGGATTTGTGGAAGGAAAATCATGTCTGACGAATCTCATAGAATTTTTTGAGGATGTAACTAGTAGAGTGGATAGGGGAGAACCAGTGGATGTGGTATATTTGGATTTTCAAAAGGCTTTTGACAAGGTTCCACACAGGAGATTAGTCTGCAAACTTAAAGCACACGGTATTGGGGGTAAGGTATTGGTGTGGGTGGAGAGTTGGTTAGCAGACAGGAAGCAAAGAGTGGGAATAAACGGGACCTTTTCAGAATGGCAGGCGGTAACTAGTGGGGTACCGCAAGGCTCAGTGCTGGAACCCCAGTTGTTTACAATATATATTAATGACTTGGATGAGGGAATTAAATGCAGCATCTCCAAGTTTGCGGATGACACGAAGCTGGGTGGCAGTGTTAGCTGTGAGGAGGATGCTAAGAGGATGCAGGGTGACTTGGATAGGTTGGGTGAGTGGGCAAATTCATGGCAGATGCAATTTAATGTGGATAAATGTGAAGTTATCCACTTTGGTAGCAAAAATAGGAAAACAGATTATTATCTGAATGGTGGCCGATTAGGAAAAGGAGAGGTGCAACGAGACCTGGGTGTCATTATACACCAGTCATTGAAAGTGGGCATGCAGGTACAGCAGGCGGTGAAAAAGGCAAATGGTATGCTGGCATTTATAGCGAGTACAGGAGCAGGAAGGTACTACTGCAGTTGTACAAGGCCTTGGTGAGACCGCACCTGGAGTATTGTGTGCAGTTTTGGTCCCCTAATCTGAGGAAAGACATTCTTGCCATAGAGGGAGTACAAAGAAGGTTCACCAGATTGATTCCTGGGATGGCAGGACTTTCATATGAAGAAAGACTGGATGAACTGGGCTTGTACTCGTTGGAATTTAGAAGATTGAGGGGGGATCTGATTGAAACGTATAAGATCCTAAAGGGATTGGACAGGCTAGATGCAGGAAGATTGTTCCCGATGTTGGGGAAGTCCAGAACGAGGGGTCACAGTTTGAGGATAGAGGGGAAGCCTTTTAGGACCGAGATTAGGAAAAATTTCTTCACACAGAGAGTGGTGAATCTGTGGAATTCTCTGCCACAGGAAACAGTTGAGGCCAGTTCATTGGCTATATTTAAGAGGGAGTTAGATATGGCCCTTGTGGCTACGGGGGTCAGGGGGTATGGAGGGAAGGCTGGGGCGGGGTTCTGAGTTGGATGATCAGCCATGATCATAATAAATGGCGGTGCAGGCTCGAAGGGCCGAATGGCCTACTCCTGCACCTATTTTCTATGTTTCTATGTAATAGAGCAGGTGGAATAAACCACTCGGGTGGGTGACCTCCCATCTCCCAAAGGAAGAACATACAAGCTCCACTCAAACTACAGCTGAGGTCAGGACTGAAATCTTGGCAGGGTTGCAAGCTAGAACTGATGGCCACTAAAAAGGTGATTTAGATTTAGACTTATTAATCACATGCATATGATCATCTGAGGACGTGCTGGGGCAGCCCGCAAATGGAGCCACATGTTCCCGTTGCAACACCATGTACTGCAGAACAATATGCAGCCAACATTTACAACAAGCAACAACAGCCAAATACACCCCCCCCCCCCCAGACACACACACATGCCTGCAACCCCTGGACTCCCAGACACTGGTTTTCCAAACTTTGGACTCTGCCCCACCCAGGAGCTGAACTCTTCGGGCTGTGACTTGCAGGCTCGTTTGGCCTCAGGGCTTCAACCTTCAGTCTTTGAATTTCGGACTTACTGACCTCTGGGCTTTGATCCCAGGACTCACTGGTCATGGGCATTTAACCTCAAGAGCTACTAACGGTGCAGCAGTGCACTGATTAGTGCAATGCTATTGCAGCTGGGGCATTCCCGAGTTCGGAATTCAATTCCAGCGCCTTTTGTAAGGAGTCTGCACGTGCTTCTGTGAACCTCATGCGTTTCCTCTGGATGCTTCAGTTTCCTCCCGCAGTTCAAGGGCGTGCCTGTTATTAGATCAGTTAGTCATTGTAAATTGTCCTGCGACCAGGTGGGTTGCTGAACAGTGCGGCTCATTGGGCCCGAAGGGCCTGTTCCATGCTACATCTCTAAATAAAAAAAACAGCACTCCGCTCTCAGATGTCACTCTGCGACTCCTTGAGTGGTGACTGTTCTTCTCTCCTGCCACCAGTTACCCAAACACTGCTGCTGCTGCTGAGGCAAGATGTACATGCCAAAGCAATAAAGCTGCTTCTGAAGATTTGACAGTCTCCAAGCATATCCCCGATTATTAAGACATAGTTAAGAATTAAGGGCTATGGGGAAAAGGCAGATAGGTGGAGATGAGTCCATGGCCAGATCAGCCATGATCTTATTGAATGGTGGAATAGGCTCAACAGGCCAAATGGCCAACTCCTGCTCCTATTTCTTATGTTCTTAGTTACGTAGAGGGCCAACTTCAGATCTGGTTCACTATCTCCCTATTTTTAAAAATAACGCAAAAACTATCATCACCCATCCTTCTACCGTCTTAAGATGCTATCAGTCTAAATATTGAAAAATATCAGCCAAAATCCCATCCTACCCTACATTAAGCAGGAAGGTTTATTCCTGTTAGTTAATCCTATGTGCCTCAAGTTAAACTATAATCACCTGCCAGTTTTGATGAGGCAGTGACCCATGACTTCACTGAAATTGTTAGGTGGTGGGTTCAAGAACCACTCCTAATATTTGCTAATATTCTGCATTACTGCAAAGTCAAAGTTGCTGGCTTCTGAATAAGAAATCAAATGTTGGCTCATCAGCTGTCCCAGTGTAAAAGATCCCTTTGCTGTGGAGGGGAGCATTTAACTCTCAATATCTTGGTCAATATTTATCCTTAGATCAATGTCACCAAACTATAGAATCGATATCGTATTTTTGGTAGCTTACAGTGCACAGATTAACTGATGCATTTCCTACATCGCAAACAGTAACCACATAGAAACATAGAAAATAGGTGCCTGAGTAGGCCATTCGGCCCTTCGAGCCTGCACCGCCATTCAGTATGATCATGGCTGATCATCCAACTCAGAACCCTGTACCAGCCTTCCCTCCATACCCCCTGATCCGTTTAGCCACAAGGGCCATATCTAACTCCCTCTTAAATATAGCCAATAAACTGGCTTCAACTGTTTCCTGTGGCAGAGAATTCCAGAGATTCACCACTCTCTGTGTGAAGAAGTTTTTCCTAATCTCGGTCCTAAAAGGCTTCCCCTTTATCCTCAAACTGTGACCCCTCATTCTAGAATTCCCCAACGTCGGGAACAATCTTCCTGCATCTAGCCTGTCCAATCCCTTTAGGATTTTATACGTTTCAATAAGATCCCCCCTCAATCTTCTAAATTCCAACGAGTATAAGCCTAGTTCATCCAGTCTTTCATCATATGAAAGTCCTGCCATCCCAGGAATCAACCTGGTGAACCTTCTTTGTACTCCCTCTATGGCAAGGATGTCTTTTCTTACATTAGGGGACCAAAACTGCACACAATACTCCAGGTGTGGTCTCACCAAGGCCTCACTGCAGTAGTACCTCCCTGCTCCTGTACTCAAATCCTCTTGCTATAAATGGCAGCATACCATTCGCCTTTTTCACCGCCTGCTGTACCTGCAAGCCCACTTTCAATGACTGGTGTATAATGACACCCAGGTCTCGTTGCACCTCCCCTTTTCCTAATCAGCCACCATTCAAATAATAATCTGTTTTCCTGTTTTTACCACCAAAGTGAATAACCTTACATTTATCCACATTAAATTGCATTTGCCATGAATTTGCCCGCTCACCTAACCTATCCAAGTCACCCTGCATCCTCTTAGCATCCTTCTCACAGATAACACTGCCGCCCAGCTTCGTGTCATCTGCAAACTTGGAGATGCTGCATTTAATTCCCTCATCCAAGTCATTAATATATATTGTAAACAACTGGGGTCCCAGCACTGAGCCTTGCGGTACCCCACTAGTCACTGCCTGCCATTCTGAAAAGGTCCCGTTTATTCCCACTCTTTGCTTACTGTCTGCCAACCAATTCTCCACCCACACCAATACCTTACCCCCAATACCATGTGCTTTAAGTTTGCACACTAATCTCCTGTGTGGGACCTTGTCAAAAGCCTTTTGAAAATCCAAATATACCACATCCACTGGTTCTCCCCTATCCACTCTACTAGTTACATCCTCAAAAAATTCTATGAGATTCGTCAGACATGACTTTCCTTCCACAGATCCATGCTGACTTTGTCCGATGATTTCACCGCTTTCCAAATGTGCTGTTATCACATCTTTGATAACTGCCTCTAGCAGTTTCCCCACCACCAATGTCAGGCTAGCCGGTCTATAATTCCCCGGTTTCTCTCTCCCTCCTTTTTTAAAAAGTGGGGTTACATCAGCCACCCTCCAATCCTCAGGAACTAGTTCAGAATCTAAAGAGTTTTGAAAAATTATCACTAATGCATCCACCATTTCTTGGGCTACTTCCTTAAGCACTCTGGGATGCAGACCATCTGGCCCTGGGGATTTATCTGCCTTTAATCCCTTCAATTTACCTAACACCACTTCCCTACTAACATGTATTTCCCTCAGTTCCTCCATCTCACTGGACCCTCTGTCCCCTACTATTTCTGGAAGATTTTTTATGTCCTCCTTAGTGAAGACAGAACCAAAGTAATTATTCAATTGGTCTGTCATGTCCTTGCTCCCCATAATCAATTCACCTGTTTCTGTCTGTAGGGGACCTACATTTGTCTTAACCAATCTTTTTCTTTTCACATATCTATAAAAGCTTTTACAGTCAGCTTTTATGTTCCCTGCCAGTTTTCTCTCATAATCTTTTTTCCCCTTCCTAATTAAGCCCTTTGTCCTGCTCTGCTGAACTCTGAATTTCTCCCAGTCCTCAGGTGAGCCACTTTTTCTGGCTAATTTGTATGCTTCTTCTTTAGAATTAATACTATCTCTAATTTCCCTGGTCAGCCACAGGTGCACTACCTTCCTTGACTTATTCTTTTGCCAAATTGGGTTGAACAATTGTTGTAGTTCATCCATGCGATCTTTAAATGCTTGCCATTGCATATCCACCGTCAACCCTTTAAGTGTCATTTGCCAGTCTATCTTAGCTAATTCACGTCTCATACCTTCAAAGTTACCCTTCTTTAAGTTCAGAACCTTTGTTTCCGAATTAACTATGTCACTCTCCATCTTAATGAAGAATTCCACCATATTATGGTCACTCTTACCCAAGGGGCCTCTCACGACAAGATTGCTAATAAACCCTTCCTCATTGCTCAATACCCAGTCTAGAATAGCCTGCTCTCTAGTTGGTTCCTCGACATGTTGGTTCAAAAAACCACCCCGCATACATTCCAAGAAGTCCTCATTCCTACCCTTACCAATTTGGTTCACCCAATCTATATGTAGATTGAAGTCACCCATTATAACCGCTGTTCCTTTATTGCACACATTTCTAACTTCCTGTTTAATACCCTCCCCAACCTCAATGCTACTGTTAGGTGGCCTGTACACAACTCCCACCAGCGTTTTCTGCCCCTTAGTGTTACGCAGCTCTACCCATATCGATTCCACATCTTCCCGGCTTATGTCCTTCCTTTCTATTGCGTTAATCTCCTCTCTAACCAGCAATACTACCCCACCTCCTTTTCTTTCACGTCTATCCCTCCTGAATATTGAATATCCCTGAATGTTGACCTCCCATCCTTGGTCACCCTGGAGCCATGTCTCTGTGATCCCAACTATATCATATTCATTAATAACAATCTGCACTTTTAATTCATCCACCTTGTTACGAATGCTCCTTGCATTGACACACAAAGCCTTCAGGCTCGCTTTTACAACTCTCTTAGCCCTTATACAATTATGTTGAGAAGTGGCCCTTTTTGATTTTTGCCCTGGATTTGCCGGCCTGCCACTTTTACTTTTCACCTTACTACTTTTTGCTTCTACCCTCATTTTACACCCCTCTGTCTCTCTGCACTGGTTCCCATCCCCCTGTTGTGAACTAACCTCCTCTCTCCTAGTCTCTTTAATTTGATTCCCACCCCCCAACTATTCTAGTTTAAAGTCACCTCAGTAGCCCTCGCAAATCTCCCCGCCAGGATATTGGTCCCCCTAGGATTCAAGTGTAACCCGTACTTTTGTACAGGTCACACCTGCACCAAAAGAGGTCCCAATGATCCAAAAACTTGAATCTCTGCCCCCGCTCCAATCCCTCAGCCACGCATTTATCCTCCACCTCATCGCATTCCTACTCTCACTGTTGCGTGGCACAGGCAGTAATACCGAGATTACTACCTTTGCGGTCCTCTTTCTCAACTCCCTTCCTAACTCCCTATATTCTCCTTTCAGGACCTCTTCCCCTTTCCTACCTATGTCATTGGTACCTATATGTACCACGACCTCTGGCTCCTCACCCTTCTTCTTCAGGATATGTTGGACACGATCAGAAATATCCCGGACCCTGGCAGCAGGGAGGCAAACTACCACCCGGGTCTCTGGACTGCATCCACAGAATCCCCTATCTGACCCCTTTACTATCGAGCCCCCTATTACAACTGCCCTCCTCTTCCTTTCCCTACCCTTCTGAGCTACAGGGCCGGACTCTGTGCCGGAGGCACAGCCACTGTCGCTTCCCCCAGGTAAGCTGTCCCCCCCCCCCGCCAACAGTACTCAAACAGGAGTACCTATTATCAAGGGGCACAGCCACCGGGGTACTCTCTATTACCTGACTCTTCCCCTTCCTCCTCCTAACCGTGACCCACTTGTCTGCCTCCCGTGGTCCCGGTGTGACCACCTGCCTGTAACTCCTCTCTATCAACTCCTCACTCTCCCTGACCAGACGAAGGTCATCAAGCTGCAGCTCCATTTCCCTAACGCAGTCCCTTAGGAGCTGCATCTCGGTGCACCTGGCGCAGATGTGGACATCCGGGAGGCTTAGAGACTCCAAGGCCTCCCACATCCGGCACCGAGAACAACAAACTGCCCTCAGACTCATACTGCCCCTCTCCTCAAATAACAAAAAATGAATACCAAACCTTCCTCGCCTCGCCTGTTTCCGCCTAAGCCCGTTGAGCCGAAGCCCTTAAGCCTTCACTCTGCTCCCGGCTCACTCCGCCACCTGTAAACTACGCTGCCCGCTGGATAAGGCTCTGTTCCTTTTAAATCTTCCGCACTTCACTGCCCGACGTCACACGCCTGCGCAGTCCCGCCTCTCTGAACGCCGATGGAAAAAAAAGCGAAAAATTCAAAAATGGCTTCCTCCGCACTCCCGCTCCGATTCTCAGACTTCCTTCTTCATTTATGAAGTGCTTCCAAAAGCACTTTGGTTTGTTTTAAGGTCATAAAAAGTGCTCGATTAATTCAATCCTTTCTTATGCACATCAGTAATAACCACTTGGCAAGCCTTCCTACCTGTTTCTGAAAGCACAGTGCCAAGATTGGCAGGGATCCCATATTTAACATTATTAGCATGATAAAAGCCAACAGGCAAATCCTAAATATAAATTATTCAAAATCATTTAAAAATCTGAAATGCTCGTCTTTGACTAAGTCACTCCATTACACAGAATGTGACGTGCTTTAAATGACACAGTTACAGTGAATTTTAGTGAAGAAGCCATCAGGTATTTAACCGAGAGGGAAATCTTCTTCTGTCCTTAGCCATAATATGTCTATTTGTGGCAACAAAACATCTGACAAAAGGATGTATGTTTTATTTCAGTCACACTACTCTGGACATTGACATTGATGGGTTGTCCAAGACCACAGTGGACCAGGATCATGCAGTGGTACCTGCATCAGATCAGATATGACTCAGACATGCTTTTAACTTAACACACATCAAAGTTGCTGGTGAACGCAGCAGACCAGGCAGCATCTCTAGGAAGAAGTACAGTCAATGTTTCAGGCCGAGACCCTTAGTCAGGACTAACTGAAGGAAGAGTAGTAAGAGATTTGAAAGTGGGAGGGGGAGGGGGTGATCCAAAATGATAGGAGAAGACAGGAGGGGGAGGGATGGAGCCAAGAGCTGGACAGGTGATAGGCAAAAGGGATATAAGAGGATCATGGGACAGGAGGTCCAGGGAGAAAGACAAGTGGGGGGGGGAACCCAGAGGATGGGCAAGGGGTATAGTCAGAGGGACAGAGGGAGAAAAAGGAGAGTGAGAGAAAGAATGTGTGTATAAAAATAAATAACGGATGGGGTACGAGGGGGAGGTGGGGCATTAGCAGAAGTTAGAGAAGTCAATGTTCATGCCATCAGGTTGGAGGCTACCCAGACGGAATATAAGGTGTTGTTCCTCCAACCTGAGTGTGGCTTCATCTTTACAGTAGAGGAGGCCGTGGATAGACATGTCAGAATGGGAATGGGATGTGGAATTAAAATGTGTGGCCACTGGGAGATGCTGCTTTCTCTGGTGGACAGAGCGTAGGTGTTCAGCAAAGAGGTCTCCCAGTCTGCGTTGGGTCTCGCCAATATATAGAAGGCCACATCGGGAGCACCGGACGCAGTATATCACCCCAGCCAACTCACAGGTGAAGTGTCGCCTCACCTGGAAGGACTGTCTGAGGCCCTGAATGGTGGTAAGGGAGGAAGTGTCAGTGTAAGACTGCTTTGCTGAAAATATACTGCGTCCAGTGCTCCCGATGTGACCTTCTATATATTGGCGAGACCCGACGCAGACTGGGAGACCGCTTTGCTGAACACCTACACTCTGTCCGCCAGAGAAAGCAGGATCTCCCAGAGGCCACACATTTTAATTCCACATCCCATTTCCATTCTGACATGTCTATCCACGGCCTCCTCTACTGTAAAGATGAAGTCACACTCAGGTTGGAGGAACAACACCTTATATTCCATCTGGGTAGCCTCCAACCTGATGGCATGAACATTGAATTCTCTAACTTCCGCTAATGCCCCACCTCCCCCTCGTACCCCATCCGTTATTTATTTTTACACACACATTCTTTTTCTCTCTCTCCTTTTTCTCCCTCTGTCCCTCTCACAATACCCCTTGCCCATCCTCTGGGTCCCCCCCCCCATCTTTCTCCCTGGGCCTCCTGTCCCATGATCCTCTCATATTCCCTTTGCCAATCACCTGTCCAGCTCTTGGCTCCATCTCTCCCCCTCCTGTCTTCTCCTATCATTTCGGATGTCCCCCTCCCACTTTCAAATCTCTTACTAACTCTTCCTTCAGTTAGTCCTGACAAAGGGTCTCGGCCTGAAACATCAACTGTACTTTTTCCTAGAGATGCTGCCTGACCTGCTGCGTTCACCAGCAACTTTGATGTGTGTTGCTTGAATTTCCAGCATCTGCAGAATTCCTGTTGTATGCTTTTAAATTATCCTGTGCCTATTCTGAATCAGTCACCAAAGATGAGAAAGAAATCACCATCTTTTCTCCTCAAGGTTTTTTAAATTCTGGCTTTGGTAACCTGATAGTCCTTGTGAGGGTGTAATTATAGGATCTTACATCATTCATTCACAGAATATAAAAGACAGACCCTTTGGCCTATCAACACGATGTCAGCTCATTGCAGGGAACTCCTGCCAATCCCTTTACAAAATATTTCCCTCAAAGAAAAACATACGTGGAAGACAATAACATTAATTTTACCAGCTTTAAACAGACCTCAGACAAGGGTCCAAATATTGGGATCTGGCAAGTCCAGTATTTGTCAATTGCTGAGAGTCAATTCAGAAGGTTTTGGTGGATTTGGAATCACATAACGGCCAAAGGGGACAACAGAATTAAATTTTCTTCCCTGCAGGACAATGGAGAGTTATATGGGTTCTAACAATAACCCAGCAGTTTCATGGTCACCTTCACTTATTTTTAAACTTTCCAAAGCTATTTATTTATTTAGTGCAGAACAGGCCCTTCTGGTCCAAAGAGATGCGCTGCCCAGCAACCCACCTACATAACATTAGCCCTTGCAATGACCAATTAAATAAGCAATCTTGAATCTTATTTGCTGCATTGGTGTCAACAATGGAATGATTTTATAAAGGTTTACCAACAAAATGTTGATGTTGATACTTCCTTTTACAAGAGAAAAGAGGGATTCTTGAGAGATGAACTCTCCTGTCCTAATTTACTTGGTTACAAAGGATTCGAAGCACAGGATTGGGACTTTAGTCCAACAGATTCAAACGGCTGTTTAAACTCCACTTAGATCTCCCGCTGCCTTTCTTTACTGAATCCTATATTCCTTTCTTTTTTTGCAACTTTTCATTAAATATTTTGAGGTACTTGAACTGCAATACAGGGAGGACCCAAGTTATCTCTACTTCCTGAGGAGACTGAGGTCCTCTAGAGTATGCAGGTCTCTCCTTCACATGTTTTACCAGTCTGTTGTCACCAGTATAACCTTCTATGTGGTGGTGTGCTAGGGCAATGGTATCAGCCCAGGTGATGCCAACAGGATCAATAAACTGATTACAAAGGATGGCTCTGTCATAGGAGTCAAACTGGAGGCTTTGGTAGAACAACAGACCCTACTGAAAATCCCGGCCAATTCTGGACAATGTTTCTCACCCTCTGCATGCCACCTTGGCTGAACAGAGGAGCACCTTTAGTAATAGACTAAGACAACTGTGTTGCTCCAAAGAGCTCTATATGAGGTCAATCTTACCCTTGGCCATTGGCTCTATAATGAGTCAACCTATAGCTGGGGAAATGATCCCCCCCCCCCCGTTAGACTATTTGAGTTAACTTACTTTTTTTCATTTTTTCTTAATTCTCTTCATATATTTGTATACAGTATCTGTGCACTTGTAATACTACTGTGACACTATAATTTCCTTTGGGATCTATATCTATTTATTCATACTGGTAAACACACGTAATTCTGCAGATGCTGGAAATCCAAAGCAAAACACAAAATGCTGGAAGAGCTCAGCAGGTTAGACAGCATCGATAGAAATGAACAAACAGTAATGTTTCAGGCTGAGGGCCTTCTTCAGGACTTATTCATTTTGTAACCCTACCCCTCTCTGGTTAATGTAGTTTCTTCCAAATGTTCTTCTGAGTTTATCAATGGCTGTCTTATATCAATCACCTTTGACTCTTGTCTCTGGCCATGTTGGAAACCACCTCTTTATGCAAATCACAGTAACCTCTCATTATTTTGATGATCATCCTTCAATTTTTGTTTCATAAGGAAAATTTTTACAGGGATACTTCAGTTTTGTTGGCTCGCTTTCAAAATATTTATTAAAAGTCTAATGTGAAAGAAGTGAAAGCACTTACTGAAATACGTCACTGGCAATTTTACAGAGATTACACAAGGAGATCAACTGGCTTCATTGTCTCAGATTTTAACTCTGTACATACAAGATTGGTTAAGTAGGTTGAACAATGAACATCCAGGAAATTAGGCCAGGCCATTTTAAATGAGGCCTCAATTAAATTCCAGCCAGCAATGCAACTGACAGCACTGGGATCCAATACAAATAATGCAAGGAAGGTTCTCCCAGGATCTGTGCAGGTGTCCTCATTATCTGACCAACAGAGCATGCTGAAATTTTGAGCCATTGCTAGTGGCTGATAACCAGGGCAATTGTAACTGCCCATCAGCTAGTTTCTATTGAACAGGCTACCATTAGGAACAGCCCTAGAAAGTTTGAAAGGGGAGTAAACAAGGTAGGTCAGACTGCCATTTAGGGTCTCATGAAAGAAAATATTTTTAATGACTGATGCCAGGAGCAAAAAACTTTAAAAAAAAGCAACAGGTTACTACATCTCATTAGCTATAGCTTGATTTACAATCTAGCTCTGTATTTGCGACTTTTAACATTTCTAATTAATTTTTAAAATTTTTTCTTTAAGAAAGTAATAACATTGCAGGTTGGATTACAAAACAGTTTCTGGATTTAGGTATAAATTTACCACAGTTATAAATGTACAATCCTACAGAACAAATATAAAATAAGGACCACACAACATGTACCCTAATTAAATTTGCTGAGAACACTGCAATCCAAATAAAATGCTTTTTAAAAAGGATTCCAGCACTGGCCTCTCAGTGAACTGCAGCCAGTGGCCAGAAGACCTGGCAATAGAAATTCCAGTCATTGTACAACTTCAAAGTGCTGCATTGCCTCTTGGATCAAACAAGTGGAATTGTTGTGGTGACAGAGGGGAGGGACAGAGCAAGCTTATGACAATGCAATGATGTGAAAAGGGGAGGAGCATAGTGAAGGTCCTCCTTACTCTGCAGAGGAGTACCTCACTGCACACACGCACACAAAATCAACACAGAACTACATGGGACTCAGGCTTCCATGTTTTACCAACCTTCAGCGTGGTTAACACCACCATTCATTTCACTGGTGACATTTTCCATTCATTGCTTCCCTCAACCCCTTGACTGTTTCATACCAGGTACATAATGTGCCTAATGACTTTTCTTCAATTCACATCTTCACTGTACCCAGGTGTCAAATTCTGAATCCTTTATCATTGCTGTTTGGTTTCTTGGAAGCATAGGAGTCAGACTATGGGTTTATCTACAGATACCCCGCCCACTGTGTAATGTTGCTGTCAAACTAACAAATTGAAATTTTGCTCTGCCAAAATGATCACAAGCTGAACCTTACTCAATTTCAGGTTCCTAGCTATGTCTGAGTCTCTGATCTTGATTTCTGTTCTTGACAATTAAAGTGAATATCCCCCAAAACCCATGTTCCAACTTCAGTCCTTACTCACTTCTACATCCGTATTTCTCTCCTCCTGCCATCAGAACCCTTCATTCTTAGTTTTATTCCGGTTGCAGGAAACACTCTGAATAACAGTGGATCTAATGATAGAATTGTCTCACTTGAGCTTATAATGCTACCTATTTATTAAGGATTTAGAAAAAAAGTATATAAAAATCTATGAGCTAAAAAGAATGCAAAGAATTCATTCTGTTATAAACAGCTCACTCAACTTTAAATGCTACTGCTTCAGAAGGAGATTTTGTTTTAAACTTTCATTTAAATATTTCTATCCATGTTTGTTTCCATCTTTTTTTCTGACATCTCACTGCTGGTGAGAAAGCCGAGACAGGCAATTAAATTGCCATTTCTTTAAAGAAGAGCTTTTACTCCATGGAGGGATTGACTTCTTTCTGGCCACATCCATTTGTTGTGGGACTGGGAGCACCAGGAAAAAGGCCGATCAATCTTTGCTGTCTGCTCCAATCTCACAAAGAATCATTTGTTATCTTTGAACTTGTCCCTTCGTCCCATTCATTCTGGTGAGGTAACATTTCCAATTGAATGTCTGCGCAAGGGGATCGACTGGTTACAACACTGAGGAGTTGCAGCTCACTAAAAAGTCTGCTTTGTGCTTACTGCTCATGACTATAGTGACACATTACAAGAATTGTAGTGTTGGACACTGTAGTACAGTCATCCCTCAGTTGGGACTGTACTAAGCATTCAGGAAGACTTCTGTATGGCCAGTGCTTTGTAACCAGCTGGAAAGACCCTACCTCACCTGCCCAGCAGGATGCCGCAAAATGGCGTGTGAACATTTTTCCCTTCTCAGTCTCAGAGTAAAAGATGAACAATAGTCCCTGCCAGCTCAGTACCCTGCACAATACAACCCCTTGAGGCTATCCCTGCCTGTGCTGTATTGCAACAAACAAAATTCACAAATTTGCTCAAAGAAATACTGAACTCTTTTTCTGTTCTCAGGGTCTCCTTTTTGTAAAAAAAATCAGTCGAAAGGGTGAAGTAAAATCTCAATTAATTTCAAAATCCTTGCTTAAAAGTATACATTCCTGAGGCAACGTTTTACAGCCATTATTTTATTCATATTTACGCATCCATTTTGCAGTCTAAAAAAATCCCAATCAACCAGTGATTCTGGGATAATTAAAGAAAAAGATATCAACCAGTATTAATCAAGAAACCAACTTTAACAAAGGAAAAAAAATAATTGGACTTACTAGTCATAATTTATTTCCTACAACTTTAACCTAATGTCATTATTCTGCATACCATGGCTTTGTCCAATCAAATAACAAGTATGCAGATTGCACACACTCAAAAGTTTCCCAAGAAATATAATCTACAGGTGCTCTTTAGACTGTATGCTGAAAAAAAATGTTCACGGAATACTGATTGCAATTTATGAAACACAGAAACATAGAAAATAGGTGGAGTAGGCCATTCGGCCCTTCGAGCCTGCACCGCTATTTATTATGATCATGGCTGATCATCCAACTCAGAACATCGCCCCAGCCTTCCCTCCATACCCCCTGACCCCCGTAGCCACAAGGGCCATATCTAACTCCCTCTTAAATATAGCCAATGAACTGGCCTCAACTGTTTCCTGTGGCAGAGAATTCCACAGATTCACCACTCTCTGTGTGAAGAAGTTTTTCCTAATCTCGGTCCTAAAAGGCTTCCCCTCTATCCTCAAACTGTGACCCCTCGTTCTGGACTTCCCCAACATCGGGAACAATCTTCCTGCATATAGCCTGTCCAATCCCTTTAGGATCTTATACGTTTCAATCAGATCCCCCCCTCAATCTTCTAAATTCCAATGAGTACAAGCCCAGTTCATCCAGTCTTTCTTCATATGAAAGTCCTGCCATCCCAGGAATCAATCTGGTGAAACTTCTCTGTACTCCCTCTATGGTAAGGATGTCTTTCCTCAGATTAGGGGACCAAGACTGCACACAATACTCCAGGTGTGGTCTCACCAAGGCCTTGTACAACTGCAGTAGTACCTCCCTGCTCCTGTACTCCAATCCTCTCGCTATAAATGCCAGCATACCATTCGCCTTTTTCACCGCCTGCTGTACCTGCATGCCCACTTTCAATGACTGGTGTATAATGACACCCAGGTCACATTGCACCTCCCCTTTTCCTAATCGGCCACCATTCAGAAAATATTGATCACCTATTCTTCTATAACAACAGACTATTCATGTTCCTTTGTGCAGAGTGTACAATTATAAATATTACACAAATTCTTAGGCATATTATGTATTACAAATATCTTGGCCTATGCCAGATTCACATAATTTAGACCATAAAACATAGGAGCAGGATTAGGCTATTTGGCCCATCGAGTCTGCTCTGCCATTCCATCATGACCTATTTACAATCCCTCTCAACCCCATTCTCCTGTCTTCTCTCCATAACCTTTGTTGCCCTTGGTAATCAAGAACCTCATCACGTCCAATATAAACATACTTAACAACCAGTCATACATGGCAAAGAATTCCATAGATTCCCTACCCTCTGACTAAAGAAATTCCTCATCTCTCTTCTAAATGGATGTCCATCTATTCTGAGGCTGTACCCTCTGGTCCTAGACTCACCCAATTTAGTAAACATCCCCTCCATCTAGGCTTTTCAATATTCAATAGTTTTCAAGGAGATCACCCCTCATTGTTCTAAAATCCAGTGAGTACAGGCCTAGAGCCCTCAAATGTTCCTCATACGTTAACCACTTCAACCCCTCCAAGCAAGCACATCTTTTCTCGGATAAGGGTCAGAAACCTGCTCACAATACCCGAAGTGTGGTTTGACCAATGCCTTATAAAGCCTTGGCATCACATCCTGAAGGGTCCTGGCCCAAAACATCAACTTGGAACCCAGGTTAATTAAAACCAAAGATATAATGTTAGAAAGCTCCACCTGCGGAGGAATGAAAAAAGAGGTTTACCGATTTTTTAAAAGAAGGAAGAGAATATGCAAAAAAAAACGCTATGTGAGAGGAGGCGTAGCTAACGCAATCACGGACAAGGAGAGAAATACATGAACTGTTAAGAGTGGAATTAGTAGTCTTTACCCTACTAACTTGAAAACCTCAGGGTGAAACCCCTGGAGGAGAGACAATAGCAATAAAAGATTTATTGAAGCTATGGCTATAACACACAGCAGCTTTAACAAGACAATATTGGCAGAGACGAGCGTCCAAGATCCCTACTGCATTGTCAGGAATTAGTTCTGCAAAATCATACCAAAGGAATTGGTCTTTTTTTGTACAAGTTTGTGAATTGACTTGCCGTGGATGATAAACTATTTCATTCCAATGAACCAAGAACAAAGATGGCGAACTACCCAAGATTTGACGAACCAGCGCGTGAACAAAATGTGCAATGACACAGAGGATTTAATACGGTTGGACGTATAAGCTATTTTCATTCAAAGAATCAGAATTTGATTTTCTGATTATTTTTGCAAAGACTTTGATAAGTTACTGAAGGAGATTTACTTTGTTTAAAAGTTGTGATGTTGGAGAATTGTCGTGAAAGGGGTTAAACTGTGTATATAATTTTTGAATTTGAATTTAAACTTGTCAATATACCGCCTGGAACCGAAACTGAAGTTAACTATAATACTTAAGAATAGGAATTATAGTTGGTTTACTAATTAACAAGGGATTAAGTAAAAAGGAAAGTTTAGTCTGTAAACTTTTAAATAGGGAATAACACTATATCTAATTCCTAACAAAGTACTCTTTATCAGAGTAATAAAGGAATCTCACTGATTCTAATTAAAAGGGAATTTGATTTGATAGCTAAGATTTAGAACCTAAAGAGAGTGTTGGAATTTTGAATTGTTCTTGCTCATGTAAATATTTTCTACATATTGTTCTTTTTCTTATAAACAAACCTTATCTCCACAAGTGCGTGGTTTCTATTCACTGCCTCCTTCCGATACCGAGAATCTTCTGATGGCCTACTAGCACCTAGTGGAGTACTGTGTAGTTTCATTTTCCTCAAAGAGTGCGGCAGCAAGTCACATGTGCTAAGAAGGGTGCTACACAGGTGTTACAAACTGTTTATTCATTTCCGGAGATGCTGCCTGACCTGCTGAGTTCCTCCAGCATTTTGAATGTCTTTCTCTATATTAGTCCTCTCAAAATAAATGCCAACATTGTACTTTCTTACCATTGGCTCAACCTGCAAGTTCACTTTTAGGGAATCATGCACAAGGACTCCCAAGTCCCTTTGCACCTTAATTTTTGAATTTTCTCCCTATTTAGAAAATAGTCTATGCCTTTATCCCTTCAACCAAAGTGCATGGCCATACACTACTCTACATTATATTCCATCTGCCACTTCTTTACCCATTCTCCCCATCTGTTCCAGTCTTTCTGTAGACTCCCTCCATCCTCAACACTACCTACCCCTCCACCTATCTTCTTATCATCCACAAACTGGGCCACAAAGTCAATTTCATCTGGCCTGATATGAATCTGACCACCAGCTGATTTCATTTTAAACCTTGTTCTTTATCTTTTCTTCCATATTTCCCCCATAATAACTCCTTTGTGTTACATTTCCGACTTTTAATATTTCATCATTTGGTTTGCAGATGTGACATATGGTATATTCTCTCTGTTAGTTCATGATCTTTTTACAAATGTTTGCCAGAATGGAAAACACGAACAGATCCCAAACTGAAATCCATTTGTGTACACAGATCCAAGAAGCATGCAAAAGATAATGTGCTACTGGGAAAATGAGGAGGAGGAGGCATACTAAATGTATTTACATTGCTAAGAATGCATCAGTGGCTGTGAAAACATCAGCCCTTATTAGATTAGATTAGATTATGAGGACCTGCAGTCCTCTTTTACTGTCATTTAGTAATGCAGGCATTAAGAAATGATACAATGTTTCTCCAGAATGATATCACAGAAACACATGACAAACCAACTGAAAAACTGACAAAAACCACAGAATTATAACGTATAGTTATAACAGTGCAAAGCAATACCATAATTTGATAAAGAACACACCATGGCATGGTAAAAAGTCTCAAAGTCTCTTGGAAGTCCCATCATCTCACGCAGACAGTGAACCTTCAGCGCCGCAAACTTGCCGATGCAGCATCCTGGAAGCATCTGACCACAGTCCAACTCCGAGTCCGTCCGAAAACTCTGAGCCTCTGACCAGCTCTCTGACACCGAGCACCATCTCTGCCCAGCGCTTCCACCCCAGCAACAGGCAAAGCTAAGGATTTGGGGCCTTCCCCTCCGGAGATTCTCGATCGCACAGTAGCAGCGGCAGCGAAGCAGGCATTTCAGAAGTTTCTTCAGGTGTTCCTCCATGCTTCTCACAGCTGTCTCCATCAAATCAGGATTGTGCACGGCCCCTAGTTAACACATACAATATCATTCGGAATGGCCGCGCACGCTGCGTTGCACCGCCATCTTCTCCTCCCTCCATTGTAATACAGCAATGCAGGTAGTTGTCTTTGTGGTAGTAGGACATGTATCTATAATTGAGTTAATGATGACTCATAACAAGGACAGTAACATGCCAAAGTTTAAATTTTGAAGCAAATTTATTATCTATACTGAGATTCATGTTCTTGTGGGCATTCACAGTAAATACAGCACAATTATTGAAAACCTACACACAAAGACGGACAAACCACCAATGTGCAGAAGACAACAAACAATGCAATTACAAAAAGTAAACAGCATTGATAAGAAAATAATAAAGTGAGTCCACTGATTGGAGAACTGTTTAATGTTGAGGTGAGTGAAGTTATCCATGCTGGTTGAGGAGCCTGATAATTGAAAGGTAATCGCTGTTCCTGAACTTGGTGGTGTGGGACCTAAGCCTCCTGTATCTCCCTTCCTGATAACAGCAGCAAAAAGAGGGCATGGCCTGAGTGGAGGGTTTCCTTGATGATGGATGCTGCTTTCTTGCAGTAGCGTTCCTCGTAGATGTACTCAATGATGAGGAGGGCTTTTCCTGTAGCCTAACCACCTCCCCGTGACATCGAACAACAAAATTTCCAGTCCCAGCAGCCAGATCCTCGCCCATGAAGTAAACAACGAAGACTGGCACTCTATTCACCAGCTTTAACATTTCCTCCATCCACCCTGATATAATGTTGCTTCAAATGGTAACTTCTACAGCTTACCTAACTGCGTCGGAGGCTGTCTTTCCCACAAGGACTGCTGCTGTTCAAGGGAATAATCAAGGGAAAAATTAGAGAGGAGCAGGGAGACAACTGGGGATGCCTGTGGACTAAACTGTGCACAATTATTTATTTTAATGGTTCAATCCTGAATGCTCGCATTCAGCGGCATCTTTGGGTACCAGCTTGAATTCCAACTGCTTTAAAAGGAGTTTCTGACTATACAGTTGGAAAAAGGGGGCGGAGCGGTGAAAAAACACGAACACAAATGAAGAATCTTAAACTGAAACGTTAATTCTCCATGTCCTTCCACAAGTGTTACCTGAGGAATTGCGCAATCATTTTGTGTGTTGAACACATGCAGCAATATTTTACACAACATTGTGATTATCAGTACAACTTTAATATTTTTTGCTTTTAAAACACTTGTCAGTACTAAACAACAAAAAGATTTGAGTGCTTTAACAGTTAATTTGATATCCAGATACAGTACTATATTTGAATTAAATGAACAATGGATCTTGGGGAAAGATTCACAGGTCTGAACTAACATTTCTTTTAACCAGGCATGACCATTAACAAAGCAGCCATTAACTGTGTAAACAGTTTACCTCCAAATCCAATTTGCTGTTGATTTGTAAGTACTAACATAGCAACACAGACTGGACTGCTAGCTGATAATAATTAACTTTTCTGCCTGCCCAGATCAATCACTGCAGCACAATCCAGTGAGCATAAACAGAGCATACACCATGGAGTTAGTAACCTGACAGAATTATGTGAAAGTTTTTATTCTGGAAACAATAATGAGGCTCTGAAGGGGAAATAAACAACTTTATTATGTTAGTAATGTGAAACTCTTGTGTCCTACTTGACAGATGTTTATTTTTCAGAAATTAAAATTAATTAGAGAGCTTTTGAATTATTAATTACTTGGATGCTTCACTGCACAGCCAGGTTACAGTTCTCAAATTCCCAATATTTTGGGTCATTTGGTAGTATTCACAAAGAATGATTATTCATTACTTTCATGTATTTATATAAGGGCAACACAATTACAGTGGTTTGTGTTAATTAAGACTATAGCAAAGAGATGCATCACTGGATATTTTTGGTGATTGAATATACCACGGCCTTTGCTGAACTTACTACTGGCACTAAATGATGATGTTTAAAATTCCATACTCATTATTAAAAAATTTATCACATCATGCCACTAAAATCAAGGAATAATTTGCAATTGCAGTTCCTATAATTATGCAGTAAACGTGGCACAGAAACAGCTCGTTTGTTTGAACCATTACTGTATCTCAAATCCTATATCTCTGCAATTCCTTTTACACTCTAGTTATATTTTCTAGGTATCCTTAAACATTGGCTTGACCTCTGAGTTGATCTGAAAGGTAGTTGTTTATTCAGCAGCATTACAAATAATCATAAAAAAGGGGGCTTCTTCTGTTTAATGCCCTTTACAACAACCACATAGAACCCATGGTAACAAATTCAAATCAGCTTGCAGCAGTTTATTGGACAAAAACTAGATAAAGGAAAGGGCACTGCAACTGGTAGCAGTAATCTGGTTAAAGGTGTACAAGATTTAAGGAAATCAGGGGACTGAAGAAATTAGGAGGCTTAAGACGGGAGAATTTAATGAGTAAATAACTAATGATCTGATGTTGGAGCAAAGAATTGAAAGGCGCATAAAGAAGCAACATGGATGTAGGGCTTCAGAAGGATATTCAGAAAGAAATTGAAAGTAAAATAAAGAACTACAGATACTAGAATCTGAAATAAAACAATGCGCCAGGAAATACTCCCAAGGCCAGGCAGCAACTGTGAAAAGAGAAACTGAATCACAGCTTTAGGTCCATAAACCTTCATCAGAACCAGATAAACGTGTTTAAAGATGCAGAAAGGGTGCAGAGTAGGGAGAACAAAGTCCGTAACAGAGTGGAGACTAGAGTTGTTCATGTGAAGCAATGCTTTCAGAGCTACAGACTTCATGAAACACAAGTCTAGACTGAATCACATTTGACTCCCCACAAAGGCATTATGGGTTACCAAGTCTGGATGCAGAGATACAAATTATTACTGCTTCTAAATTTTTCTTTTTTATACTGTTTATTGCTCACTGATGCACGCATTACATTGGTTAACATTTTATTAAGTGTCATTTTGAACCACCCACACAAGCCATAATTCAACAACTACCTGATGCAAATAAATTATGTTAATTTTTCAGATCTATCAGCATGAGGGAAATTTCCAGATTAAATCCTGCTGTTAATCAGGTGATCGGCAATCTTTTAGTTATATACCATTTTTAAAGCACCAAAACAGTTAGTTATAATTGCATTCATCGATTTGCATAATTTTATCTCTTAATATTTTGAGGCACTGCACATCTCGTAATATTTCAAAAATAATACAACATTCCTAAAAGTATTTCCAAAACTTCCAATGCATTTGCCAAATTA
The DNA here is from genome assembly GCF_030028105.1 of Mobula birostris. Lineage (NCBI taxonomy): Eukaryota > Metazoa > Chordata > Chondrichthyes > Myliobatiformes > Myliobatidae > Mobula > Mobula birostris. Next base: position 89,413,829 of record NC_092380.1, on the reverse strand, counting down.
TAATGTTTGCTAAATCTTTGAATGGACCAGAAGGCCATGTACATAGTCAAGCAAATGTCAACATGGGCAGTGAAGCAAAAACACAGGCATTCGTCACAAAAGTCCTTGTTTGATGTGCAGAAAAGGATAAAACTAGGAATGAGGCAGTTAGAAAACAAAATTATCTGTCTTTTCGCCAGGTCGTGTGGTCGTTTTTCGAGCCCACCAGGGATCTACATCGGACTGAAAGAAAACCCCGATGTCTAAAACCCCCGTTGTATTTAGTTTGACAGCTGTTTCCTTGGGGAGCATTGTGCATTCAAAACACACTGAGCAGCAAACAAACACAAGAGAAAACCTCCAGAACACATTCATGTTCCCACAGTAATTCACCTGTCAAAATAAAACTTTTGTTCAGCTCGGCAGAAAGAAGAGGAGAAAAGAATTTTGACCCCCTGCTCAGCTGGGAATGCCATGGCCCTCTTGAGAGGCTATATCTCTTGCTTCATTAGGCTAAACAAATTTGTGGTTCAAACTTAACTGTTTTAAACATCTTGTCACTTGAGGTTTTATAAAGTGGAATCCTGTGATAGGAGGAGGTCATAGCAAAATAAACAAACTGCTTATGAACAGAATCAGAGGATCACACAGGTCATCTCACCTCTTTCTATTTACCAAGTGCAATAGCACTCTGGTTTGCAAAAAGAGGCTGTGCCTTGTAACACTGCAGCCAGAACAGTCAAACTGGCACTCAACATTTGGCATAAAAATCCCTTTTAGCCATTTGGACCTCTGAGGTAAAGCAACATGAAACGATTTTTGTAATTGTATTAAATCTTATAACTGAATATTTATTTACAGAAATTAAGGCACAGTTCTGAAGTTCATCACAAGTCTTAAACATCTCTGGAACAGAATGAAGGCAGAATACAACACATTGGCTTTATGATGTGCAAATGTATGAAAAAGTAGGTTTACTTCTCCTTCAAAGGAGTAAGCCTTAGAACAATGGCAGGCATGTGCATCCAAGACAGAACATTATGTCACCTACAGACCTGCACCAGATTCCAGACAATCCACATAACCATTGATGAAAGGGCTTCATACCAGTTTGACACACTGACAAATACTGGCATCTAATAGGAGTGAATTGAAACCCCTCTACTGCACTACAGTCTCAAAGAGAATGGTTCAAAATCTTTGTTCTAACCTGGGGCTTTCATTTCACCATGCCAGATCACCTGAGAATAAGTTGCTGGTCTGATTAATAACTTGCTCATTCGGGAAATAAAACTATTAACAGAGCAGGTCCAAGAATAGTTTTCGGGACATAAAACAGCAGAAGAATAGCTTGATTCATGTACTGATGAACAAGAAGGTCACACTATTAATATTGATATCAACAGAAAGTTACATGATAAATTTGTTAACCTAATCCTCGCGTCCTCTTCAAATGATTATATCTACCTGCTAGCGACATCTTTTTAAATGATCAAAAATATGGGACTAGAAGATTTTAATAAAGTTCAAGTTAAATGAAAAGTATAATTTTGAACGATTGTTGTTGAACCTTGTCGTTTCTTTAGCATTTTTGTCTGTTTTTTTGTGAGGTAAAGCTGCTAGCTCAACGCTCCATCCAGCACAGATGGTAAGCTTTCAAGGAGCTGGCAAGATTCAAACACAGAACCATTCACCTTAAATACCACCACACCCCTGGCTGGCTTTTTGAATGACTAATGCCATGCAATCTTCAATAAATATTAGCTCTTCTTCAAAAAAAAGCAATCAAACATTTAATAAAATGTTGTATTCACCTGAAAATTTTGCATGAATACAATCAATACTCTAGCCTCTCGAGTACATTTATTTTAACAAGTTGGTTGTGTAATTGGATAGTAATGACTAAACATTTCTTCAAGTCACTTTCTTGCTCTACTTAATGGAATTGGCTTATTTACGATGAAGGTTTTATTAAGTTAATAATGGGATTTCGAGTTGCCATGCTCAGAGTGATTTAACAGTAATGTTTAATAGACTACAGAGACTACAGCAGTAACATAATTTCAGGATTAAAGTTGCAAATCACTCATTGATTGGAGGTTATATTGTAATTATCTCTGGGTATTCTGGAACAGCAAGTTACTGGGAGATGGATTAAGAAATACATGAGAGTCTCAGAACTGCAGTTACACATGTGAAACCCACACTTTAAAACATTTCTCATCAATCCTTAGGGAGCTACAATTGTCTGAATGCCAAAGGACAAAATATAGTGAAAGAACATCATTTTTGTTTTAATAATGTCATAATTATCTTTTTTTAATTATTTCTGCACAACTCTAAAAATTGGTTGAGTAAGATTTTTTTTGTGCTCAAAAAATGTTGATGTTAATGAAGGCAATTCTGACTTTGTAAGGATTTTCTTTTAGCTTTCTCAAGTTAGACACACACACACACAAGATTTTATTTAGCTCATTTGACTTGTTCTCCACCTACATTTTCACTCCTTTTGCAATGAAATTAGCAATCGCTCTGGAACTGAAAGCAAAATGATAATAGTGGATCAATTGTTTCAAAAATAGGAATGGCAATGTTTCTGAAGAGATCTATTATGTGAACTTTAATTGTACTGTTTACGTGTGTGTGTTGAATATTGGAGAGAAACACAAGACCAGGTGGGTTTTTATGAACAGTGCAGTCTTGTCACCCACGGCTCATATCAAGAAAACTTCTTGATTGCAATACTGTCTCGCATCACCTTATCAACATAATAAATTGCTGATGACTATCACTCCAGTACCTGTGCATGCTGGATCCAAGGTGAAGCAAACGTATTTTTAAAAAATTAGCTAAAAATGTCATTCTTTTTTCATGTTGCATCAGTTTAAGGGAACATAGTATAAACAAAAGGTCAAGACAAGCAGAGTGACCATTGTCTGAGTGGACCAGAGTTAGAGTGGGGGAGGCTTTGGCTCAGCAGGCTTGGTGAGGCAAGTTTCTTCTTCATTCTGCATCTGTTTGTACATAGTTAGAGCAGTGAGAATGGCTCCAGGGGTTGTGTTGTGTTCTTAGTGTGACATGTGGGAATTTCTGGGAGACCTCCAGCCTCCTGGATAACCACATCTGCACTGAGCTGCAGCTCAATAATCTTCGGTGCAAATGGGAAAATGATGAGGTGATTTATAGGAGCTACAGGGAGGAAGTCACCCCAAATTTCAGGAGACAGGTACCTGCGTGACTGTCAGGAGAAGGGGAAAAAAAATGTGCAGTCAGTGCCGAGTGCCCCTGTGGCCATTCCCCTCAATAATGAGTATATTGCTTTGGATACTGTTGAGGGGAACAACCTACCAGGAGTGAGGCACAGTCATTAGGCCTGTGGCACTGTGGCTCAGAAGGGAAGGGGGGAAATAAAGGATTTCAGTAATGACAGGGGGTTTCATAGTTACAGGAGTAGACACAAGATTCTGTGGGCATTAAAGAGACACATGGATGTTGCCTCCCAGGTGCTTGGGTCAAGAATGACTCGGATCGGGTCCACGATATTCTAAAGGGGGAGGGTGAGCAGCCAGATATCAATGACATGGGTAGGAAAAGGGCTGAAGGGAATATTTCAGGAGGTAGGTAGAAAGCTTAAAAACTGGATCTCCTGGGTAGTAATCTCTGGATTGGTGCTTGTGCCACGCACCAGTGAGGGCAAGGATAGGATGATTTGGCAGGTGAATGCATGGCTGAGGAAATCTTGTGGGAGCAGGGAGTTCAGATTTTTAGCTCATTAGGATCTCTCTGGGGAAGGTATAACCCGTACAAAAGGGATGAGTTACACCTGTACTCAAGGGAAACTAATATCCTTCTGGGCAGGTTTGCTAGAGCTGTAGGGGAGGCTGTAGACAAATCTGGCAGGGAGATGGGAACCAGGGTGATAGGGCTTGTGGATGGGGCAGTTAAGATACAAGCAGATGTAGCGTGCAGTGAGACTATAAGGCAAAATTTCAGTCAGTGGGATGAGTTGCAGTGTAACATGGGGACAAAATTGAAAAGGGTAACAAATACAAATGAGAGGCATTGATCGTGTGGATAGTCAGAGGCTTTTTCCCAGGGCTGAAATAGCTAGCATGAGAGGGCATAGTTTTAAGGTGCTTGGAAGTAGGTACAGAGCAGATGTCGGGGTAAGTTTTTAAAAAAAAAAACGCAGAGAGTCGTGAGTGCGTGGAATGGGTTGCCAGTGGCGGTGGTGGAGGCGGAAATGATCGGGTCTTTTAAGAGACTCCTGGATAGGTACATGGAGCTTAGAAAAATAGAGTGCTATGGGTAAGCAAAGGTAGTTCTAAGGTAAGGACATGTTCCGCACAGCTTTGTGGGCCAAAACGCCTGTATTGTGCCGTAGGTTTTTTCAGCGGTCCCCAACCACCGGGCTGCGGACCGGTACTGGGCCACAAAGCATGTGCTACCGGGCCGCGAGGAAACGATACCAGTCAGCTGCACCTTTCCTTATTCCCTGTCACACACTGTTGAACTTGAACATAGGGTTGTCAACTGTCCCATATTGCTGGGACATCCCGTATATTGGGCTAAATTGGTTTGTCCCATACGGGACAGCCCTTCTCTCGTATTTCCTCTGCTAAGGTCGAGCGTTCCTATGAAACCTTTCGTGCCAAAATGGCATAAAGCAAAGCAGCAATTACCATTAATTTATATGGGAAAATATTTTGAGCATTCCCGAACCAAAAAATAACCTACCAAATCATTCCAAACAACACATGAAACCCAAAATAACACCAACATTTAGTAAAAGCAGGAATGATATGATAAATACACAGCCTATATAAAGTAGAAATAATGTATGTACAGTCTAATCAGGAAGATCAAGTCAAAACCAATTTGTGGAAAAAAAAAATCGGCACGTACGCTCACGCACACACAGGTGCTCGCACAAGGCTTCATGGTCATGGTAGTCTTTCTCAGGGTAAACACTGTCCCGTATTTGACTGCTACTTTTGTCCCTTATTTGGGAGTGAGAAAGTTGGCAACCCTAACTGTAAAAGACATGTTGAGGTGAGTTTAACCCTACTTGAACACCCTCCACCTCCCCGGTTGGCCGGTCCACAAGCATATTGTCAATATTAAACCAGTCCACGGTACAAAAAAGGTTTGGGACCCCTGTTCTATGTTTACACTATACAGGATAATGTAGATGATCTGTAGTGCAGTTAGAAATTGGCAATTATGATGTTCTGGGCATCACTGAGTCATGGCTGAAAGAAGATTATAGTTGAGAGCTTAACATACAAGGATACATACTGTATCAAAAGGACAGGTAGGTAGGCAGAAAGGGTACCATGGCTCCATAGGTTAAAAACAAAATGATAGCAAATTCTTAGAAAGAGGTGACATCGGATTGGAAGATTGGTAGTATCCCTGCGGGTAGAGTTAAGAAACTGCAAGGTGAAAATACTCTGAAGGGAGTTATATACAGGCCTCCAACCAGTAGTGCTTGTTTAATCATAGGGGATTTCAATATGCAGGCAGATAGGGGGGAAAAAAAAAATCATGTTTGTGCCAGTTTTAGATCCCAAGAGAGAGAATTTGTAGAATGCATACAAGTTTTTTTTTCAGACCAGCTTATAATTGTTCCAATTAAGCGAGAGGCAATTCTGGATTGGGTGTTGTGTAATGAACTGGATTTGATTAGGGAGCCTAAGGTAAAGGAATAAGAATCAAATGATCATAATATAATAAAATTCACCCTCCAATTTACAGACAGCAGCTAAAGTCAAATATATCTGTATTACAGTGAAGTAAAGAGAATTATAGAGGCAGAAGAGAGGAGTTAGCTCAAGTTGATTGGAAAGGACCCCCAGCAGGGACGACGGCAGCATACTGGGCGGCTGGGTGTTTCTGGCAGCATTTTGGAAGGCACAGGGTAGAGACATCCCAAAGAAGAAGTAGTAGTTTTCTAAAGGCAGGATGACACAACCATGGCTGACAAGGGAAGTGAAAGACAACATAAAGTGAAACAGAGTGAATATAATAGGGCAAAAATAGAAGCTAGAGGATTGGGAAGCTTTTCAAAACCAATAAAAGGCAACTTTAAAAAAAAAGCCATAAGAGGGAAAAATGAAATATGAAGGCTGCCGAATAATATCAAACAGGATACCAATAGATTTTTTTTCCGATATATAAAGAGTAAAACAGAGGTGAAGGTAGATATTGGACTGCTGGAAAATGATGCTGGAGAAGTAGTAATGGAGGGCAAGAAAATGGCAGATCAACTAAGTAGGTATTTTGCATCAATCTTCACTGCGGAAGACTCTAGATGTATACTGGAAGTTCAAGAGTGTCAGGAGCAGAAGTGAGTGCAGCTGCTATTACTAGGGAGAAGGTGCTTGAGAAGCTGAAAGGTCTGAAGGTAGGTAAGTAACCTGGACCAAAGAGACTACACCACAGGTTTCTAAAAGAGGTAGCCACAGAGATTGTGGAGCCATTAGTAATGATCTTATAAGAATCATTAGATTCTGGAATGGTTCTGCAGGATTGGAAAATTGCAAATGTCACTCCACTTCAATGGGGGAAGGGAGGCAGAAGGAAATTATAGGCCAGTTAGCCTGAACTCAGTGAAGTTAGAGTCAATTGGTAAGGATGAGGTCTCAGGGTACTTGGAGCTCATGATAAAATAGGCTGAAGTTCCTTCAGGGGAAATCCTGCTTCACAAATCTATTGGGATTTCTTTGAGGAAATAACAAGCAGGATAGACAAAGGATATCATGAACTTGGATTTTCAGAAGGCCTTTGACAAGGTACTGCACACAAGCCCGCTTAACAAGTTAACAGCCCATGGTATTACAGGGAAGATACCAACATGAATATAGTGGCTGATTGGCAGGAGGCAACAACTGGAGATAAAGGAAACCTTCTCTAGTAGGCTGCCAGTGATGACTGGTGTTCTGGAGGGCTAGGTTTTGGGACTACTACTTTTTACATGAAATGTCAATGATTTGGATCATGGATCTGGTGGCCTTCTGGCCAAGTTTGCAGATGATACGAAGATAGGTGGAGGGGCAGGTAGTGTGAGGAACCAGGGTATCTGCAGAGGACTTAGACAGACTGGGTGAATGGGCAATTTGGGAAGTGTATGGCCATGCACTTTGGTAAAAGGACTAAAAGCATAGACTATTTTCTGAATGGGAGTAAATTTTTAAAAATCCAAAGCACAAAGGACTCAGAAGTCCTTATGCAGAATTCCCAAAAGGATAACTTGCAGGTTGAGTCATTGTTGAAAACAATTGCAATGTTAGCATTCATTTCAAGAGGACTACAATATAAAAACAAGGATTTAATATTGAAACTTTATAAAGCACTGCTGAGGTCTCACTTGGAATATTGTGAGCAGTTTTGGGTCCCTTTCCTAAGGAAGCATATGCAGACGTTGGAGTGTTCAGGGGAGGTTCACTACAATGATTCTGGGAATGAAAGGGTTATCGTATGAGGAGCATCTGATGGCTCTGGGCCTGTACTCACTGGAATTCAGAAGAATGAGGGAGGATCTCATTGAAATTTATCTAAATGTTGAAATGCACAGATTGAGTTGACGTGGAGGGATGCTTCCTATAGTGGGAGAGTGTAGGACCAGAAGGCACATCCTCAGAATAGAGGAACAACCATTTTAAATTGGAGATGAGAAGGAATTTCTTCAGCCAGAAGGTGGTCAATCTGTGGAATTCATTGCACCATGTGGTTGTGGAGGCCAGGTCATTAGGTGTATTTAAGGCAGTGGTTGATAGGTTCTTGAGTAGCCGGGGTGTGAAAGGTTACGGGGAGATGGCAGGAGAATGAGGTTGAGAGGAAAAATGGATCAGCCATGATGAAATGGTAGAGCAGACTCAATGGGCCAAATAGCCCAAGTCTGTTCCTTTGTCTTATGGTATCGAAAGGAATGGAGCTTAGGTTACAAGGCAGAGCAATTGGCTGAAGGAAAACAGGAGGAAAATGCTCAACATTGTTTATCTTTTAGGGACAATCGAACAACAATTTTTCAAATATATTTTCTTTTGCTCCAGGCAGACTCTCATTGCAGTGCAACTAATGAAAGGAATGAAAACAAAGGCAAATATGTTACAGGCACATCTATTCCAAAAGTACTGGACTTTTATACATGTTGGTTTACAAGACAACATGTGAATGTGTTCCTCAGGTAGTTATCAAGGGAATTAGGGGAATAAAAAAAAGGATTATCATGCGATTAGTGTAAATGGATGATTGATAGAGTCAGAGAGCCTAAGAGAATGTTTCCATACTGTATCTCTGTATAACTCTTCTTTCAGCTTCACCCAGGGAACTAAAAGATCAATTAATTTTTGTCATTTATAATTCTAACAGAATAGAAAATCTAGCACGTTCATTCAAAATTTCTAATATTTTAATGCCATTTGTGTTGTAGCTCAATTCTTAATTAAAACTGAGTTATTTTTGCAGTAATAACATTAATATAACACCAAAAACTACTCACTGTATTAAGTTGAAATACAGTATTTTGTCTCACAATGCTGAAAAAGGATCAATAAAATGCTAGGGGCAAGTTTGATCAGAGCAATTTTGTCCCCACAGAAAGAGGCAAAATTTCATTATTTTAAGGATACATTTGGCATGCCCAAAAACTAAACGATGTTTGAATCTACATCTCTAACCACCCTCCCCCTGCAAATCACCGATCTGTCTAGTGTTCACACAGCAAGAAATAGGTCCCTATCTAAATTATCTAATTTTCTTTAATTTTAAAACCCAAGTTACGCATCTTTCATTCTCCTTTTGTGAAATATTCCAGAACAATTGTCTCATCCAACTACTCCCAAAATTACCCTTGTAAGTTATACCCCTGCTGCCTTAGTCTCAAATATCTTTAATCAAACACCAAATCATGTTCTTCAGAAATGTTAGAATTGGGGAAAATAACTCAAAGTGTATCTTCACCAATTATATAAGGTTAAGAGAATTAATTCAATGACCTTGAAAAATGCATTAACATTTCTTTCCTGAAAGCAACTGATTTTTTGAGAGTGAAGAATAATTGAAACATCTTCCCCTTTCTACTTTTGATCACCTTCAATCCACTCATTAATTTCAAACTCCATTATTAAAACTCTCTAATTACTGTACATTTGAGTTAAATAGTACAGATACTAACAGCTTCAATGTTATGAATTTTGTATAGATAATATTTCTGTAAAATAACTTATTTTGATCAATTATTGGAGATATCTATTTAAGATACACAGTGAGGAGGAATACCACACTATTCTGATGCCCTTTATACATTCTTTCTTAAGATATTCACGATAGGTATTTTCTTTTGTTGCGAACGACAATACAGTGTCTGTACCCTTGGAAGTTCTCACATGAAATCTCAGCTAGAGTTTGCCAGAAGGTATGTCGGAGACTCTGAAGATAGCTGGAAGAAAGTTCTATGGTCTGATAAAACCAAAATTGAGCTTTTTGGTCATTCAGATGAAACACTATGACACTTTGACACAAAAGTGTCTTTTTCTGTTAACCAGTGTCAAGGAAAGCTAAATTAAATCCACTGTGATTCAATGTTATAAAACAATAAAACATGAGGATTTCCATTGGGGGGGGATTTTTTTTTAACATAGGTACTGCAATTTTGAGGTACATGACTAGGGATAAAGGGGTTTAATATTCAGGCAGGCAGTGAAACAGGAAGGTTACAACTGATGTGGTGGTCTCCATCAGAAAATCATGTTGGCAGGATGGATTACAACTTTGGGTTAAGATTTTTGTTTTCCTCTGAGGGCTGAAGCTTGCCCTATGCCGGCATACTTACCCATCTGCCACCTACTTCAAGCAATCTTTTGCATTGAAATATATAAAATTTTGTAAGGACTAGAACTATTTTAAAAAGTCAAGTATTACTCCAAATACAATAATTCTTCAAGAGTTTGCCAAAAATGCCTATCCAAATTCATGGACTATAGGCTAGATGGATTTCACAACTAGCAGCCCCAAGCACAGTTTCTGAAGATGAGAATCATCTCCTATTATTTTGAATTCATTTCTGACAATCTATTAGCACAATATAACACCTGGCACTTCAAAGTTAGTTTTATTTGTCCAGATAAGTAATGGATTCCTTCAACAAAAGAAAACAGCCATTATTTTCCCATATTACTTCAAGAGAAGTGTTTGCAAACTTCTAACGATGACTAACCTCATCCATCATTAAACTTTCATCTTTTATTGATATTTGATTCAAACTGATGGCCCAAGGTGGATCAAAGTTTAGGAGACTGCAGAAGCAACTCCCAATTGGTCCCATTATAAAGAAGATATTCAGTCAATATTAACTGGATGGCAAACACAACAAGCTGCTCATTGAGGTCTTCAGCCAGTTTGTGGGAATTTCTAAGAAAGCACCTTCAGGGCTTAATTCGCATTATTTCACCAAACATTTGCCTGCTTTGTGGATACTTTGAAAATGACTGATGTACCAACTTTTCTGAGACTAAGGGAAGTATAATGCCTATTTCAGCACTTTGGCTGCTAAATTCACTCAAGTTCATCTATACACAAATGTCTTTATGTATAGCTCTCCTCCCGTACTCACTCTCAGGGACTCAAAAACTCATTCTCAGTATTATTAATTTATTTATTATGATTATTATTGCATTTGCACAGATAGTCTTCTTTTTAACATTGGCTGTATGCCAGTCTTCATTTGTGTATAGTTTTCATTGTTTCCATTATACTTCTTAGTTCTGTGAATCCCTGCAAGAAAATTAATCTCAAGGTACTACATGATGACATACATGCACTTTGATAATAAATCTATTTTGATTATACCCTTAGCTACTCCACATTTTAACTCCAGTTTTTCCCTTGGTGATATTCCTCCCGTAGTTATTTGTGGTTCTGATGCAAGGTTGTTTGAAGTGGTGAACCAGCTGCCTCTCTCCAGTGATGCTCACTGACTTATTGAGCACTGCCATCATTTTCCGTCTTTATTTCCCTGCCACACATTGAGCGATTGTGAATAAAACAGCCAGCTGATAGTCATTATATTGGTTTGAAAACTCAGCCAACCTTTTCCTCTATTAAAAAGGAACAATCACAATTATGTCTTCCATATGGCTCCACCAGAGCACTTGGCCAAAATCATGCACCCATAACTGTGGCTTGCAATTAACAGATTTTGAAGAAGCACTTCCAAAATATTGCTTAAACATGAATATTACTTGCGATCAAATTCAATTTGAGAAATCACAACTTTTCCCATTCCTGCCCTTCACACAAAGTGACCACTATATATGTGAGAACGAACTTGTTACCCAATGTAAATACACAAAATGCTGGAGGAACTCAGCAGGCCAGACAGCATCTATGGAAAAAAAAAGAGCAGTCGACGTTTTGGGCTGAGACCCTTCATCAAGGCTGTTTTGTTGCCCACCGGCCTGCAGTAAGGAAATCATATATATATTTGCCCACTTCATGCAATGGGAACCAGAGCCTATATAATATTCAACCCTCATGGACTTACTACTGCAGATAATGCCATGACAACACCTTCTCTCCTCCACCCTATAACCTTGGTACTAATGGTTTGAATATTAAATGATGGGAGTACATTATTAACCAGATGATCTCCAAAATAAGGATAGAGATACTTATTTACTTAAGGGTAGAATTCTTTGGAATTCTCTACACTAGAGTAATGAAGGATCAGTCCCTGAATATATCCAAAAGAGAGATTGAAATATATCCATATCTTAAGGGTATTATTGTATATGTGCCGGTACAGGAAACAGCTGAGATTAATCGTACAGCAAATACAAGAATCTTGGTGTCTCAAGAATGAATGATTGCATATACACTCATTTCCACTTTATGGGGTACCTTTTGTACCTAATAAAAGTAGCCACTGAGCGTATGTTCCTGGTCTTCTGCTGCTGTAACCCATCCTCTTCAAGGTTTGATGTGTGCATTCAGACAAGCTCTTCTGCCCACCACTGTTATAACACATGGTTATTTGAGTTCCTGTTGCCTTCCTTTCAACTTGAACCAGTCTGGCCATTCTCCTCTGACCACTCATTAACAAGGTGCTTTTGCCACTCAATTTTGTATTGTTTTTCACACCATTCTCTGTAAACTCTAGTGACTGTTGTCTGAAAGTCCCAGGAGATCAGCAGTTTCTGAAATACTGAAACCAGCCTGTCTGGAACCTACAATCATTCCATGGTCAAAGTCACATTGTTTCCCCATTCTGCTGTTTGATCTGAACCACAACTGAACCTCTTGAGCATGCCTGTATGCATTTGTGCACAGACTTGCTGCCACATGATTGGTTGATTAGATATTTGCATTAACAAGGTGTGCAGGTGTACCTTATAAAGTGGCCATTGAGTGTAAGGAACAATGGAATTCGAGAGGCTCAGGTATAGCTGTGGGAACCACCTGAGAAAAATCCAATGGGAAAATTAGGTGGAAACTGAAGGTCCCATAGAACATTGCAATGAGAACCAGATAAATAATTGTAGTTTTTGGAGATAATTGGATTGTAATAATTGTCAAAGAAAGCCAAACCCTAGAAATAGGAATAGTGAATCAGGAAGAGGAAAGAGTCAAAGACAAAAAGTGTAAATGGAAAGACAGAAACAGGGCACTTAGAAAATCATAACTCTATTGTTGAGAGCTCAATATACATTTAAGAAAATAAAATCATTCTGTAATTTGCTGTTGAAATGAGAGACTAGTGCTCCTCTAAACAACATCACAAGTGATGTGCAATACTTCTCAAGGGTAGTCAACAGGGAAAATGTGGTAGGACAAGTTGAGTACAGCAAGCTCCCATGAAGAGCAACACTGTGATGACAAACTATCTGCTTTTGTGAGAGCAAGCAAGGAATTTTGGCCAAAATACCAAAGATAGGTTTCACTGCTCTTCTTTGAAATATCATGATCGCATGTTTTGAAACCACTGGGAAAAGAGGAGCAACTTAGTTGAACACAAGTTCAAAGACAGCTTGGATATTAAAATCATCCTCAGTCCCAGCATTTGCCCAGTATACTGCTGGATCCCCACAACCCCAAAGTTTACATACAAATCTCATTGTCAGACTTGAATTCACAACTGACTCAGTGACATGAATCTTTTATTTTGTGGAAAATCAACAGGGTGAATGAGGTAGAATCAGTGGCTCCAGTCAGTTTCTTGATTCTTCAAAAACATTGCAATGGGTTCCCACAAGAAAGGCAATTCCACACAATAAAGTTTCATTGAATGACTCCATTTGGAGGATTGATCAGTGACAGTAAAAAGAGTAAGGACAAAATGGGTAATTTTCAGGGGATAGTAATGGGGGTAGACTGTAACTTGTGAGGAACCTAGTGATCAGTGTCGGGCTTCTGTTGGTCACAACCAACGCTGCAGATCCGAGCTTTTGAGGGTAATACCGAGGCAGCGAAAGTATAAGGACAGAGTAAGTAAATGGGCAAGAAACATGGTATTTAAAAACAGAAAATTAGAGCAACAAATAGAAGAGCAAAATCTTTTATAAAAGTTCTTGGTAGCTGGATGTAGATTTGCAGGGACCTGGGGTTTCTTATGTATAAATCAATTCAGACTGCAAATGATAACTACAATAGAACTGGACTGTAAATTAAAACTAAATTATAAAAAAGTCTTAATGCAATTAGATTGTGCCTAGATCAAGTCATATCCTGTATATTATAAACGGTTTGGATTCACTCTTCGAAACAAAAAGGATCTCCCTGCCTTGAAGGCCATGCAGGATGGGTTTGCAAAAACTATTTTCTGGAATGAAAAAAAAATGGCAGGTAGAGTAGACTTCATCTTCCCCTTTGAATTTGGAGAAGCACTATATAGGGAAGCATTCTCTCAGAATATCCATTGTCAAATAACTGACAATTTTATGTTTTATCCAAAAAAATTACTCGGATGGATGATCCACAAAATTCTTGAAGAGGTTTGACGGTGTAGATTCTAAGTGATTCCCATGCTGGGGAGATCAGATGCAGAGAGACTTTAATCTCAGTACAAGACACTGGCATTTAGAATTAAGATGCAGAAGAGGTTCTTCATTTAAAGCTAAACCTGCAAATCTCCTCTGCAGTTTTCTTTGCCAGACAGTGATTGATTGACATTGATGCAGTTGCCCCTTTACAATTATAAAGGTTAGTTTTACTTATCACATGTACATCAAAAAATACTGCACAGAGAAATTTGTTATTTGCATCAAGACCAATACAACCCGAGGACTGTGTTGAGGATTGGACTGGGGCAGTCCACAAGTGTTACCATGCTTCCATCACCAACATTATTGGTCCTTTTGAATTGTGCAAGTGAAAATACTGCAAACAACGGTGTAAACAAGAAAACTTCATTGTTATATTACCCGGACTGGGAAATGACACTCTGTGCTTGTTAGCCATTCCTTCCCCCCTGCTAGCCTGTAGCTCACCCTTGGGCAATGTGCAGTACCTGCTTAGCCCCCCCCAATCAGGGTCACATGAAGCCATGGGATCAGGTGGTGATGGATGGTCGTATGAGCATCTGGTACATGTCACAAGTTATAGTTAAGCGACACTAACACCAGGCAGACCATCTCTGAAGGGTATTGATAATGAGTGGGGTCACCAGTCTTGTAAAGACACTGCCCAGAAGGCAGCAATGGCAAACCATTTCTATAGAATTTGTCAAGAACAATCATGATCATAGACTATGATCACCCACATCATACAACAAGGCACATAATAATGATAATGATTCTGCATCAGCCTTTTGAACTTTTATCTATTTTGTCAGCAGATTGCTAAGGCATAAAGAAATTACTGAAAATTCCTCATCTAAGACAATGGCATCATCTTAATCAATAAACCATTGCCTCAGATATTATAGTAACAGGACTTTCTTTTTGTGCATCATTGTTGACACTTTGCTCCATCAACAGGTAGTGAGAATGTAGTGACACAAGCAACAGATACACTGTGGTTCCACAGAGTCATCATTGATATTCCTGTTGTCTGAAAAGGTGAGCTGTTAGTCACTTAAACAGGTTCAGCATTAAACCTCATCCTCAGCTCTGTATTCACATACTGTACATGAATCCAATTTCACTCAGTTAAAGTTGTTTACCCCATTTTGGTAATGGTGCAGTCAAAACTATCACTGACATTTCTATTGGGAGTTCTTCATTCCAGGAACAGGAACAGGAGTGCCGCAAGGGATTGCATAAGGGGACAAGGCGATGAAAGTGGAGTGTCAAAGACAAGGTTCAGCTAGGAGTTACTGACAGAACACTGCAGTCTGCTCTGCTTCTGCACTGCATTGCTTTCAATGTGCCAAGGCAAACAAGATTATGAGGCAGGGGATAGATCAGAGTAAACTTCTCCCAAACAGATGAGTCTAAAATTAGAGATACAAGTTTAAGATAAGAGGGTGTTTGGAATTTTTCTGAAAGGGTGATGGAGGCAACATTTAAATAGCATCTAATGGAGATCTTCAATCATCGAAGCACAGATGTCTCCAGACCAAGTGTTTATAAATAGGATTAGTATAAATGGACTCCTGATGGTCTGCATGTTCATGGCGTTTCTTTGCAATTTGACTCTGATTCTATATGAACATGATTGTTGATGCTGGCTCAAGAGAGTGGGAGGGAGAGCCAGGAGTTTCAGAAAGCTGAGACGAAAAATGATGACTAAAGGTCCTTTCATAAGTCCTGGTCAGTTTGGTGAGGCAAATGCAGGTTAGACCATAATAAATCGTATGTATTTATCTATTGAGAAACTTCACATTGAGCAGACTACTGCATTTTCCTTCCAAAACACAAACTAGGGAGCTGAATCATGGCAAGTAGAAAAGTGGATTTGGGAAAGGGTCCATAATGTTATTTAGATGCAGTGAAAACAGGAAGATATTAGAAAGCACAAGGAAGATAATAAATAATTTGTAACCTTGGCTAGTGAATAACAGCCCTGCTGGACATAGAGAAATGTGAAACACTTCAGCAAAATATATTGCTTAGATATTAGAACAAATTATTGTTGAAAGCAAATGTTGGTCAAGTTTAGCATTTGAACACAAACCCACTGGAATTCATTTTTGGTGTAATTGTTAAATTGTAAAGGATTCTATTTAGAAAATAGAATATTGTGCTTATTTCTAGCCTCTAATTATTAAGACCATAAGATATAGGAGCAGAAATAGGCCATTTAGCCCAAGTCTGCTCTGCCATTCAATCATGGGCTGATCCAATTCTTCCAGTCATCCCTACTCCCCTGCCTTCTCCCCATACCCTTTGATGGCCTGGCTAATCAAGAACCCACCTATCTCTGCCTTAAATGCACCCAATGACTTGACCTCCACAGTCACTTGTGACAACCAGTTCCACAGATTTACCACTCTTAAAGGGACATAGAAATGCTGCAGTCAGCTGAAAAAAAAGGATTTATCAAGGTAAATCCTCAGAAAAAAGTCACTATCATTAAAGTACAGAGCATTACAAACACAAAAAAGTCTGCAGGTACTGGGACTCCAAAGCAACACACAAATTGCCGGAGGAACTCAGCAGGTCAGGCAGCATCCATGGAAAAGAGTAAACAGTCGACGTTTCGGGCCAAGACCCTTCTTCAGGACTGAGAAGGAAAGGGGATGATACCTGAATAAAAAGGTGGGGGGTGGGGGGGGGGAGGCTAGCTGGAAGGTGATAGGTGAAGCCAGGTGGGAAAGGTCAAGGGCTGGAGAAGAAAGAATCTGATAGGAAAGGAGAGTGGACAACAGGAGAAAGGAGAGTGGACAACAGGAGAAAGGAAATGAGGTGATCCAGGAGGAAGTAATAGGCAGGTGAGAAAGGTCAGAGTGGGGAATTGCAGGGGCAGGGGGGATTTGTTCACCAGAAGTAGATATTCATGTCATCAGGTTGGAGAGTAGCACAGAACATTTTATTTTAGAGGAAAAGAACAGAAGACATTTTCATTTCTGGCAGAATTCAAAACTATTCACTACACAGTTACTTCTAAGCTTAATAGGAGAACATTCCTTGCCTAGATAGGTATAATTGAATTGAATTGAATTTATTTCTTACATCCTCCACATACACGAGTAAAAATCTTTGTGTTACATCTCTGTCTGAATGTGCAAATTATTGTAATTTGTAATAAATAGTATGTACCGTAAGGTATACAAACAGAACAGTCAATATAGCATAGAAATACAATTGTGTCAGCATGAATTAATCAGTCTGATGGCCTGATGGAAGAAGCTGTCCCATAGCTTGTTGGTCCTGGTTTTAACACTGCAGTACCGTTTCCCAGATGGTGGCAACGGGCACAGTTTGTGGTTGGGGTGACTCAGGTCCCCAATGATCCTTCGGGCCCTATTTTACGCACCTGTTGCTGTAAATTCCTGAAAAGTGGGAAGTTCACATCCATAGATGTGCTGGGCTGTCCACACCCAGAATGACCAGAAGTGATTCAAATGAACTACTTAAGCAAAGGAAAGCTAGATGAGTGCATTATAGAAAATGGAATAGATAGTTGAAAGACCAAAGTGAGACAGATCGACTGGGAAGAGACTTGTTGATAAATAAACATCAACAGACTATTTGGCCTAAATGTTTAATTTCAGTAATGTCTTCCACTCAATCTATTTTCTAATTTAATGTTCACATTTTGCCAGTATAAAGAAGAGTAGGCAAACTAAAGGAACTGGATTGTGATTAGAGGGAAATCTCAGTCCATCCTGCTATGTGCCAGGAATATCATTAAAGATTCTACTTTAAATGCAGAGCTAAAATGAAATCACTTCACACATCACAAAGAAATTTGTTAAAATACATTTAATAAGCATAACATTTTTATTTTGCATGGTTTAAGAAAGTTTTAATTCTTTATGCTCATTGAATTCCTCCTGCCCTACTCTGGGAATTTTGGCACACAATACCAATAATTAAATCAAATCTTTGAAGCAATGATCATAGAAGACCAGAAAAAGTACCAGCATTATTAAAAACACTTGGCATTCCTTATTCAAAGCATAGCATGCACTGGGAGTAAAAACAAAATCTGTAAAACCCACATGAAACACCAGTTGTCAAAGAGCATAATAATGCCTTGCTATTCCTGTGCAGCGACAAGAGCAATTACTAAACACTTAATTTTCTTTTAAGAACAGGCCAATTAATGTATAATGTCTCTAGAGTTTAAAAGCATTGAAACAGCACTATATTTAGAGTTACTGGTACAACTAAATATTATTCTTAATTACAGCCTAACTGAAGAGAGAGCACACAAAGGACACTATTTCATTAGCATATACAACAGGCAGCTTCAGATATTCTGTAAAGTTTTGGGGCATAAAACCAGATTTAAACTTGCATACTAATTAATGCTTTCTCTCTGGCCTTCGAACCACTGTTAAACCCATGAGTGCAACACAGTTAATTCTTACATTGCTCTTTCTTCATTTAAAAAAGGTGGCAAGTGGAAGATGAAGGTATTGACACAAACTGAATGGTAACAGCACAGAACTGATGCCTAGGCTTGAATATAAAAAAAGTATAGGCCTTGCTGTAGAATTTAGTTTGTGTTCTCTGATTATGCACACAGAATCTACGTGCACACTCATTTAGATTGTTTAAAACTACCATTCTTGCATTGCCATTCACAGTATGCAAGATTTGACTTCTTATTGCCATAGTTACTCTGTTAAATTTAATGCACTGCCACAAACAGTTCATTATAAATTATTTACTTTCCTTTCTTCTATGTATCTGTTTCATCTGGTCCGACCCCAGCCCCACTGCCTATATGCATAACTTTGTATACTGGCATATAATATAAACACACATACCAATTTTCACTGAATAGGTTGCCCCTGTTAACAGGAAATATCATCAGTATTGATCCAGTAATTGATTTAGAAGATATTTAATTACGTAATGATGACCCCATTCAGGTCAAACATTGGGCTAATTCATTACTTCATTACAAGACATGATACAGCTGGCTCTCAATAGCAACACTTAATGGATTGAAGAATCAAACAACAGAGCCAAAACCACAATCGGCTTCAACTTCCTGTGCGGCTATGGTAAAGCACTTGAAGCCTGGACCAGAATAAGCTCCTCTGGTGTCTGGTAAATCTCTTTAAATTTAGACTGTGGAGCAGTCAGGATCTCTGCCAGAGTGACACTCAGCAGACAGCAAAGTTTTGTCACAATCTCAAGCAGTCTAGAACACCACTTGGCAGATTAAATTCATTTTTCAAACAAAAAACTGCTGTGTGAAATAGGAACTTACTGATGACAACACAGGCAAAAAGTTGTCCGAAAGGGCTGAACTAATTCTTCATTTCTATGACATATACACAGGAAAACTACTGTGATAAGGACAAACTATCACATGGCCAGCCCGTCAATGGGCTTGTATAATTTTTAAAATTTATTTTGGAGGAAGTTATTTGAGGATGGCAAGTAATGGGAAAGTTGAAAACAGAAAACCAAAGGTTAAGAGAACAAAAGCATTAGATCAGTCACTCATTTGTTGTCCCTCACCCAGTAGTGATGAATAATACCTCAAGTAATCTCAATTATTTGCTCAATTTATGCAAAGCAATATCTGTGTTTTGGCTGGCATTTCAAGATGTAGCCATTTGATAAGAGATTAAATGCTGGTAACCCTAGGTGACTGCATCTCGCCCTCTTTATCGCCTGGGCCATAAATCCTGAACTAATCAGGAACAATTACATTGCAGGAACAAATTTCAAAACATTTCAGTGATGTCATCAAATAATGTAACAGGTTGCATAAGCTTCTACAACGACCAAGTGCAATAAGTTTTTTTAAATAGTCAAAATTATAAACATCTTAAACATAACATTTAACTTCTTTTAAGTATGGAAAAAGTTGACTGAAGAGTTTCTCATGTACAGAAAGTTAATGTTGTGTTGTGAGACCAAGCAGAGCTCTTATGGCATATTTATGTTTGCTGACAACACTCTGCAAGTGTGTGTCCTAGGACACCAGAACTGTTTTTTCTCTAATTCCAGCAACCTGTATTTAGAGTTGGTAACAAATCTAGCTGAGTGGTGCCACAGAACAATCTCTCAATGTCAGCAAGATCAAGGAGTTGATGATGAACTTCAGGAGGAGGAAACCTTAGCATGAGACAGTCCTCATCGGGGGAATCAGAGATGGAGGGGGCCAGCAACCATAAATTCCTTGGTTTTTATCATTTCAGAGGATCTGCCCCGGTTGGAGCAAGTACCATTATAAAGAAAGCATGCAGCACCTCTACTTTCGTGGAAGTTTGCGGGATTTCGGCAAGTCATCTAAAACTTTGACAATCACATATATGGATGTATGGTGGAGAGTATACTGACTGGTTGCATCAAGGCCTGGTATGAAAATACCAATCCCCTTAAACGGAAATGCCTACAAAAAAGTATTGTATTCGGTCCAGTGCTTCATCGGTAATACCCTCCCCACTACTGAGCATATCTGCATGGGGTGCTGTCGCAGAAAAGAAGCATCTATCAGAAAGGATCTCATTATCCAGACCATGCTCCCTTCGGTTTGCCACTGTCAGGAAGGTGGTACAGGAGCTTCTGGACTCACACCACCAGGTTCAGGAATAATTACTGTCCCTCAACCATCAGGCTCTTGAACCAAAGGGGATAACTTCTCTTGCCCCATCACTGAACTGTTACCACAAAATATGGACTTGTTTTCAAGGACTCTTCATTTCATGTTTTCAGTATTTATTGCTTATTTATTATTATTTCTTCTTTTCTTTTGAATTTGCAGTGTGTTGACTTTTGCAAATTGGTTGTTTGTCCTTCCTGCTGGGTGTGGTCTTTCTTTGATGCTATTGTGATTCTTGGATTTACTGAGCTTGCCACAAGAAAACAAATCTAAACTTGCATATGGCATCCTATATGTACATTGATAATAAATTTACTTTGATCTTCAATTACACTAGAGGTTCTATAAACTGATTTTTTTTAGATGAAACTAAAGACTGCCAATGCAAAATGAAAACAGAAAATGCTGCATGGGCAACAGCTGGCTCTACATATTGTACTACTCTGGCTTGCAGACAGCTTTGCCTATCAGGTAGACAGGTAAGATACAATATCATGGTTGACACCGACCAACAAAGGATCCCCGATGTATGGTTGGCTGTTAAAATCATTAACTTAGAAGAAGAGGGCACAGTCATTGCTGTTCAAAATAAAATCAGCTTCATTCTCCCCAAGTAATTTAGTTTTCTGACTGTACCTGTATTTTTGCAGTAAGGTAAATATACCAATTTACTAACAAAAAAAAAAGGGAAACTGAAAAATGTCTGATGACAGACCATTCATCATCTAACAAAGGGCAGGGGAAAGGCAACAGTAAATGAGATCACTGAAGAGATGATGGAAAACAAAGATCAGTTCAGATTCAGTGCCATTGCAAGTATGAGCGAGGTCATCAGATCAGCTATCTCTTCGCCAATGTTAGCTTCATTTCAGAATTTTATAACAACCAATGTGACCAACTGATTCTTCACTCTAGTTATTACATTCTAATGAATGGTTCAATGCATGAACTTCCTCATCTACATGGATAAAGATAGATCACACTTTCCACTTGAAAAGTCCATTCAGTTCTAAATAAAATTAAGGACATGGGGTGATAAATCCATATTTACAAAATGTCCCTTTTTCAATGACTAGGATTATGTTCACTTATCGTACTCCACAACCAACCTCTTCTATCCAATTCATTGATCTCCCCACCCCCATCTTCGAAAACATGCCAAGGTACAAGAAAAAAAATTTTTTTTAATCAATCTGCCAAGGCAAAGATCATTCAAATGTCTCACTTCTTCAATTATCAGGTGTTCTGGGACCTTAAATATTAAGCAAAAGAAAGGTCTTGAGGCACATTTGTATTGGCAGTGAATTATTAATCATTGCTGCTATTAGAGACTGCTACAAGAGTGGATTATGAAGGCAGTAGTTCTGCATAGTCTCACCAATCAACATTCTGCTAAAAATAATGACATTCTCTGGATTATCTATTTTCAAAATAAATTTAATCAAAGTACACGCCACCATATACAATCCTGAGGTTCATTTTCTTGTGGGCATACTCAATAAATCCATGATCCCACCAACCTGGGTGACCAACCACACTGCAAAATACAGCAAACTGTGCAAAGACAAAAAGAAATAACAATAATAATAAAAAATAAATAAGCAATAAATATCAAGAACATGAAATGAAGAATCCTTGAAAGTGAGTCCACAGATTGTGGGAACATTTCAATGATGGGGCAAGTGAAGTTATTCCTTTTGGTTAACAGCCTGACAGTTAAGGGGTAATATCTGCCCCCGAACCTGGTGCTGTCTCTCTTGAACTGTCTTCCTGATGACAGCAGTGAGAAGAGAGCACGAGTTTGGTGGTGGGGGTCTCTGATGACGGATACTGCTTTCCTGCAACAAGGCTTCATGTAGATGTATTCAATAGTGCGGAGGGTTTTACCCATGATTGACTGGGCCATGTCCATTATTTTTTGTAGGATTTTCCATTCAAGGG
The DNA here is from genome assembly GCF_030028105.1 of Mobula birostris. Taxonomy (NCBI): domain Eukaryota; kingdom Metazoa; phylum Chordata; class Chondrichthyes; order Myliobatiformes; family Myliobatidae; genus Mobula; species Mobula birostris. The sequence continues at coordinate 89,391,239 of NC_092380.1, read as the reverse complement.
CATCTATAGAAGTTTGTCAGTTTTAGATGGCATGCCAATTCTTCGCAGTCTCCTAAGGGAGACAGAGGCACTGCTGTGCTTTCTTTGTCATTGCCCTTGCGTGCTGGACTCAGGACAGGTGGTCAAATGATAACACTGAGGAATTTAAAGTTGCTGACCCTTTCCACCTCTGATTCTGCAATGAGGACTGGCTCATGGACCTCTAGTTTCTGCCTCCTGGAGTCAATAATCTGCTCCTTGGTCTTGCAGATCTGCAATGAGGACTGGCTCATGGACCTCTAGTTTCTGCCTCCTGGAGTCAATAATCTGCTCCTTGGTCTTGCAGACGCTGAATAACAGGTTGTTATGGCACCAGACAGATTTTTAATCTCCCTCTTCTACGCTGATTCGTCAGTTTAACTTTCAGGGCAGCTACATGCAAAACAGTGAAATGAAGCAACATTGCAATTATGTGTGAAGGCTAAAATAAACAGTAATGAACAGGTAGCTATACGGTGAAGATAATTTGATGGCAAATTGCACTTAAATAGAGAACATCTCAGATACACATGTTCATCACCAATTTCTGTCTTCCAATCAATATATATTTTCACTCCCCTCCACTGAACATTGCGACAAATGGCATCAAAATCTATTTCAGCTGTGCAATATTCACATTTCTTTTAGCAACCATATCAATGTTGATGTTGAGTAAAATCTTAAAATTGCTTTCACCCCTTTTACCCCGAAAGCAACAATCAATTTCTATAATGATGGTTAATCAGTGTTCAGAATCTGATGACATTACATCCCAGGCTTTTCTTGGTTTTCATATTACCATTACAATTTCTGGCCACGATAAATAGTCTATTGTAACTTAACATGCGTGCATTTGTCTGTGTCAGAACTGTACGTACTACACTGGACTCACGCGCTCATGGATATTTTTTTTCTTAAAAATGATGGAAAAATACTACTTTGTAAAGCAAAAATCTTCTGCAAATGTGTGGACCAGGCCATCTCATTTTTTTTTTCCTAATTCTATTGGCCAGTATTTAGAGCTCTTGCTTTCAAGTTTAAACTTGTACTCAAATTAAAACTGCAATTGTTGCAGGTGCAATTAAGTGCTTATCTAAGGCCATGATTTGCATTTCAGGTAGAAGTTAATGAGGTCCAGGACATCACCAGGCATCAGGAATCCATCCTAAGCTGAAACAATAATACTATTGGGCACTTCACTGCTGTGTAGAAAGTAATTGTTGAACTCAACTGCATAACTGCAAAATGCAGTCTTTCTGAAAATATCTGGATGTGTTACAGTTAATTCTTTTTTTCCATTTTTCCTTAATTTAAAATATATTTTATACAATTGTCAAAGTACATTCTATTGCAGTGTTTTCTTTATTTTTCTTAATTCACTCTTACTTTACAATATATCACCATTTCATGGACTGACTCGTTTTCCTTTTTGCTCTTCCTAACATTGAACAGAAGACCAAAAGACCATAAGACATAGGAGCAGAAGTAGGCCATTCAGCCCATTGAATTCACTCTGCCATTTCATCATCGCTAATCCAGATCCCATTCAAATCCATACACCTGCCCTCTTACCATATCCCTTGGATGCCCCTACCAATCAAGAATCTCATCAACTTCCACTTTAAGTATACCCACAGACTTGGCCTCTACCACTGTCTGGCAGAGCATTCCACAAATTCACCTCTCCTTGGCTAAAAAAAATTCCTGCTTACTTCTGTTCTAAAAGGTCACACCCTCAATTTTGAAGCTGTGCCCTCTGGTTCTGGATACCCCCAGCAGAGGGAACATCCTCTCCACATCCACCTTATCTAATCCTTTCAACATTGAGATCCACATGCATTCTTCTAAATTCCAGTGAGTACAGGCCCAAAGTTGCCAAATGCTTCTCATACACTAAACCCTTCATTCCCAGAATCATCCTCATGAAACTCCCCTGGACTCTTTCCAATGACAATACATCCTTTCTGGGCCCCAAAACTGTTGACAATACTCCAAAGCTCAGCCTGACAAGTGTCTTATACAGCTTCAGCATTATCCCCTTGTTTTTATATTCTACTTCCCTTGAAATAAATGCCAACATTGTATTTGCCTTCTTTACCATGGATTCAACCTGTGAATTAACCTTCTGGGAGTCTTGCATGAGGACTTCCAAGTCCCTTGTTTGAATTTTCTCCCCACTTAGATAATCATATGCACTATTGTTCCTTTTACCAAAATGCATTATCATACATTTCCCAACACTGTATTCCATCTGCCACCTCTTTGCCAGTTCTTGCAATTTGTCTAAGTCCTGCTGCAATCACATTGCTTCCTCAGTACTACCTACCCCTCCACCTATCTTCGTATCACCCGCAAACTTTGCCATAAAACCATCAATTCCATTATCTAAATCACTGACAAACAGTGTGAAAAGTAGCAGTCCCAATATACTATAGACCATAAGACAAAGGCGCAGAAGTAGGCCATTCGGCCCATCGATACTGACCCGAGGAAAACCATTAGTCACTGCAGCCAACCAGAAAAGGCCCGCTTTATTCCCTTCCATTCACAACCATTTCATTCAAGTAAATCCACAATTCCATTTGATTTTTGACTTCCGGAGGCTTGCAATAACTATGTTGCTTTCAAAAAAAATGTTCAGAATTCTTTGCATTTGTAACATATTGTTGGAGATATCTTCGATGTAAGTTCTTTATGCATTCACATATCAACAGTAGTTCTACTTTCTCACCTATTGCTTTTATTTCCATCATGTTCCGATTACGTGGCATAGTATCCCAAATAAACAATTAGTTTTTGTTCTTTAAAAGTTGTCCCAAATAAGCAGCTGTCCCAATTAACCAGAAACCACTGTATTCCTTTGGAATACCTACCTCCATTACTTGGCAAAATAAGCCTAGATATACTTTTTAATAAAGGAGTGTGAATCTTTTGTAGGCAGATGGCATGCAAGGTGCATCTCTGAGAACCTTCTGCAGATCTAATGTCCATATATCGAAAGTGACAAGAGAAAGCAGTGAACACGAGGAAATCTGCAGATGCCGGAATTTCAAGCAACACACATAAAAGTTGCTGGTGAACGCAGCAGGCCAGGCAGCATCTACAGGAAGAGGTACAGTCGACGTTTCGGGCCGAGACCCTTCACCAGGACTAACTGAAGGAAGAGCTAGTAAGAGATTTGAAAGTGGGAGGGGGAGGGTGAGATCCAAAATGATAGACGACAGGAGGGGGAGGGATGGGGCCAAGAGCTGGACAGTTGATTGGCAAAAGGGTTATGAGAGGACCATGGGACGAGAGGCCTAGGGAGAAAGAAAAGGAGAAGGGGGGAAAAACCCGGAGGATGGGCAAGGGGTATAGTGAGAGGGACAGAGGGAGAAAAAGGAGAGACAGGAAAAAAAGAATATGTGTATATAAATAAATAACGGATGGGGTACAGTCTTAAGAGTTATAAAACACGGAATTAGACCCTGTCGACCAACTTGTCTATACCAACCAAGTGTCATCCTGAGCTAGTCGCATTTATCTGAATCTGGCCCTTATCCATCCAACCCTTTCCCAATATATTCTGCCCAAATGTCTTTTACGACATTTTTAAATGCACCCACCTGTACATCTTCCAGGCTCCCTTCCATGGACTCGATACTGATCACGGCCTCGGTACATTGACCTTATGACTTTGCACTTCATTGTCCACCCGCTCTGCACTTTCTCTGTAGCTGCAACACTCTACTCTGCGTTCTGTTACTGTTTCCCCTTGTGCTAACTCGATGCGCTGACGTAATGTAATTATTTGTATGGATGACATTCAAAATGTTTTGCAATCTACCTCTGTACACATGCCAATAATACATTCATTGCCAAATTGGGTTTTTACATAACACAAGGCAAATATTTTTGATCATATTTCTGTGAAGAATGAAGTTCATGTATGCTTTATGCATCGTCAAAAGAGCACCCATTGCTTATTTTTTTAAAAAAAATAATTCAAGAGGGTTGACAAAGCCTGCTCAAGATTACTAGCTGCCATTAAGGATCTCGAAATGGCTTACTAGAGAAACAAATTTCTCCTGTGAAATGAAATGAAATAACATTTCAGAGTGGCCAAGATTTTCATCCACTAGATCTTGCTAGCTGAATTTGGTTGATTCCAATTTCCAGACTACTAACAATGACAAGAGCGAAATATGCATAAGAACACTTCTACATGCAGTTTCTCTGCAAGTTGTGCATCAAACTAACTTGGAAATATATCGCTGGTCCCTCATCACCATACCTAAATCCTGCAATTTCCTGACAACACCATCAGGGACAAGTTTGGAGCACAGTCACTAGCCAGGGAATTAGTGATCCTGATCATGAAAAAAAATATCAGATAAAAATAATGCCATCATCCCAGGAGGTAGAAATTCAAAAGGCTGGCCAGGACTTTGTGTGCATGTATGTTTGAGAAGGGCATATTTAGCCTCAAATGTAATATCTCCATACAATTAACTAACAGTCTGATATTCACTTGGAATCTAGAAGACAAGCAGCAACTTAAGCATGATAACACAGGACCTCCAGCAAATTGCTCTGGAAAAGTCTCCCTAAATTGGAATTAATCTTCAATACATGACATGGACAAAAAAAACTGGGTGAAAGTGAAAGTTTAGAACAGAAAGTTTATGCCAAACTTGTTGAACCCTTAGTTTAAAGCAGTGTTTTAGGTTCTAGACACTTCTCCAGTTTTCCACTAATTTAGGAATCAGAAATTAAAAGATCCCAGTCCAATTAAATGCCTCATCGGAAATGTTCAGTGATCGAAATTGACACCATCAGACCAGCTTGAATGTTTTATTCTTTTAATAAAAATAAAGGAGGCAGGCAACAAAAGTCTATTATTTTTGAACCACTTTGGCAGTAACTTTAATAAAAAAGAGACAATGATTAATTAAGAGGAATGTAACCACTTGATAAATTGCGGTGCGCATCCTAGGAGGATTGCATTAGTAAAGATTTTACAATTATACAGACATTAGCTATCTAGCTCCTCTAATAGGCCTCTTATTCACAAATTAGGTAACTTTAAAGGCCATAAATCCAGTGTCAGCATGAATATAAACTACATTTTATGTTAACCCCATGTGAAATATTCTCACATGAATAATACCACAATTCCTCACTTCCTCTGAAATGCAGAAACAATTGGACTAATTAACACAGGACTGCAACACCCTTGGACATGTCCCTGCATTTTTTCCTACACAATCCAGATTTTTAAAAAATCTGCAAAAGCTTATTGTAATTGTAAAGTGATACCAGGCCAGAAAGGGTAATGGGGTATCTGGCATCATAGTTAAAGGCAGAACCAATCATGGCTCTACATGAACCTAAAGGAAGAAATGAAGGAACAGAAAAGGGTGAATTGAGACAAAGCAAATACAATAAATTGACAGATTTCAGGAAGGAAAAAAAATTGAAAACAAATAGCAGGAAAACAATTAAACAAGCTTGATATTCAACAGCGCGGTAGCATAGAGGCATTACAACACCAACTACCCAGGTTCAATTCCCACTGCTGTCTGTATGACGTTTGTATGCTCTCCCCATGATGCAGGTGGTTTCTTCCCACATCCCAAAGGTGTACAGATTAGTTAGGTTATTTTGGTCATATGGACTTACTGAGTGGCATGAGCTCTTCAGGCTGTAAGGACCTGTTACCATGCTGGATCGCAAAAATATATAAAAATAAATCTCTGGCAATAATTGACTCCCTGCAGAAATCAGATTAAATACCTTTGGGCCAGGAAGATTGCTTGGTATTACGATCAATTATCACATCATTAAATTGGCTTCAAAAGTTAAAATCAAATTTAGCAAGTTCTTAAAAATAATAGCAAAAGCAAAACTAGGATGAAAGGAAGCAAACAGAAGAGCAGTACTTACCGTCAGGATGGTCTACAGGTTCCTGATTATAATTTAGATTTTCATCATGGAAATTTATTAGCATATCCACATATGCCACTTACATCTCTGTTAATTCCTCTTGGAACATGTGATATAGAAGCAGTGGGAAGTCATTCAGCCTCTCTGGCCCGTTCCACTGTTTAACCAGATTGCAGATGATCCTTTACCCAAACCCCACTTTCAAAGCACTGAAACATATCCCATAGTATCTAAGAAATCAGTCAGTCTTGAGTTTACTTAGTGACTCGGACCCCATTGTCTTCTTGGGTAGAGAATCCCAAAGGTGAAGAAATTTAGAGTCACAAGATCACGTAGATCAGCCATAGGAGTTCTGGCCCATCAGATATCGATCTGCAGGATTCCTTCACTAATCCCATTTTATTCCTCACATTCCTATTCACTCGCTTCAGATTGTACTACTTACCTGCCCAATAGATACAATTTACAGTGGTCAATTAACCTAACAATTCGCACATCTTTTGGACGTGGCAGCAGACGGGTGCACATGTGGTAATTCCACATGGTCACAGGGAGAATATGCAAACTTCAAGACATAGAGCACTAGAGGTGAGAACTGAACGCAGGGCAATATACCTCTGAGGGAGCAATTCTACCGACTGCTCCCCTCTGTTGCTCCACTGGAGTGGAGTCAAATCAGTCTCAATAGCAAATGACTATGTAAGACAGAAACAAAATAATCATAACACCTTGTAAACTGCAAGACCTAATCACAAAGACACAAAAACATTCTACAGTTCCAATTAGCATGCTTCAGTTCCAACTGGTAGTTTTATCATGAAACAAAGTATCAACACATGACAAGCATTGTATGTACCTGAGTAAATTCCCAAGCAAACAAATTGTCCTCAAATTTTAGCTTCACACATCTTCCTTAAAATTAAAATACCTCATATGTTTGAATTATAAGCATTTCTGAACACAATGTCACTGAAATTTAAACTATTTTGAATTCCTTGGCAACTCTGACAAGGCAAAGCTCTACCCTCGCCTTTGCCTTCTGTCAAAGCTTCACACAGGGTGCTCCAGCCACAGAGTTCCTGTAAAACACCATCTGAGCCCACTCGAGGCTGAGTCCTTATTGCATCTCACCAGATGCCTCTAACATTCAGGGTCCCAGCAGGATTCCACTTGTGCAATCTTACTTGATTATTACAGCCATGGGGAGAACATTGGCAGCCATTCTAGGCAATGGGCCAGTTTCAGAACTAATCAGCCCATAACTTCGGAAGTAAAAGACGTGAATAGTTTAAACTTCCGTTGGCAGGAGCACTACCTTCAGTCAAAAATCGTCCTAAATGACTGGCAGCCCAACAGCCACTTCCTTTTTGCTGCTCGTGTATCAAATACATCTGCGCTCATGTGACCCAAATCTTCCAGTGCAAAGTTATCCAACAGAGCTGCCTCCAACCTGATACACAAGGGTATCACCATGCAGTACTTGCTTGTTGATAACTCAACAGTAAGCTCACCAAGAACATCAAGATTCAGTTATTCTCAAAGAATGTATAAATTATAAAATCTTGAGATTTGTTTGCACACAGGAGGCCACAAAGCACGAAACCCGGAAGAACCCAATTAAGGAAAAAAAATAAAAATCACGCAAACAACTAAAGCAAATGACAGCGTTCGGAGCCAAAAAAAAACAAATCCTCAGATCCACGTAAATATTCCATGAATATTCCCTCAACTCCCCACCACTGAAACTATTCTTTGAAAATCAGAACCAAATACTAGGCAGCACAACTTGAAAGTGCCAAAGACGAGATATCTTTTTGCCAGATATCTAACTTGCTGTACTGGTCTTGGCTTAATTTATTTATTTAGTGATACAAGGCAAAACAGGCTTTTCACAAGCTGTGCCACTCAGTCACCCATTGATCTAATCCTAGCCAAATAACGATACAGCTTACAATGATCAACTAACCTACTAACCAGTATGTTTTTGGACTGCGGGAGGAAACCAGAGCACCTGGAGGAACCCTATGCGGACAATGGCGGGACACACACAAACTTGATTACAGAGGAAGCAAGAATTGAACTCTGACTCCCCAAGTTATTGTAGTATCATGCTATCAGCTATGCTACAACGACACCCCATTTTAGAACCATTTGATGGATATGCTTTCATTTAATATGGGCACATGCTTTAATTTGATCAGATAGATTTAAGATGCAATACAAAACTAAATTTGGGAGAACTAATTTCGATGTGTGTGGTTAGAGGTCGATATTTAATAGTTACCAGACAATTTTCACCACAGTGGTTGAGTGCATTAATATAAAATTAAAATTTTACAAACTGTTGAAGATTGTGTTATAAACAAGCTGTTTTGTAAAAGTTTTCAACAATATTTAATGTAATTAATTGATATCAATAAACTTTTGATTAAAGTCTCTGTCCCAACCCTGTTTCTCCTTTACAGCGCTGCCTAACCTGTTGAGTGTTCCAAGCATTTTCTGTTTTTGTTTCATTAAAGCAGGTTTTTGACAATCCACAACCGCTTTCCTTGCACATATTGTGACAAAGTTAGTTTATCACAGCTCACTATTAAACCTGGGTATGTATAATGGATAACATATTGATGTCCAAACAGAACTCTTTTATAGAAGGTTCATCTTCCACCTTTTCTGAACTGTACAGAAAACAACTTAACTCAGTAACAAAATCTACAAGGTACAGCAGCAACTTGCCAAGGGCACATTCCAAACCCACAACTCATTTAGTTCATTTGATATTGGAAGAGGTTAATTACCCATTGAGTCTATGGCAACTCTCAGAGCAGTCTAAAACAGACAGACACACACACACACACACACACACAAAATACAGGAGGAACCCAGCCCTGGTGAAGAGTCTCAGCCCTGAACATAAACTGCTTATTCCTCTCCATGGATGCTGTCTGACCTGCTGAGTTCCTCCAGTATTCTGCATGTGTTCCTCTGGATTTCCAGCTCTGCACAAATCTCTTGTATTTATCAGTGCCCTTCAATCCCATTCACTGTAACCTATGGTTACCTATAGGTTGCTCTGTTGCCTGTACTCTGTCCCTTGGCTATTTCCACCATGATTCATTGGTCCACACAAGGGGAAATTAACAGTAACCACTCAATCTAAATCCCACACAGGCAACAGGTGAGGTCAAGTTTAAGCACAGGATCCTTTCACTCCAAGGGTCAAAATTTTAAGATTAAACAACATTCTGACTTGAGGAAATATCATTGTTCTTTTGTGGTCCCTGGACTTAAACACTAAGTGTGTACCATCACTTCAAAGCTACAGCAGTTCAAGAAACCAGCATACTATGATGACTTCTTGAGTCTTTTATAATGCCTTTTAAAATGGTGAACTTACGTACAGTGCCCACACATTGTAAGCAGGCTATGGGGGGAAAAGAAAAAAAAAATCACCACAGAATGTGGACTTTTCAATGATGATTCATTACTGCTTAGAAATTCTGGTCCAAAAGAGATTAATTATTCTCTTGTTTCTGCTTCAACCTAACTGGATATTCTCTAAATTTGGAGGAAGGACTTGGATGTTACAAGTAACATCTCACTGCCCCCTTGTCAAAACATTTTGCATGATAGTCTTCCATTTTTTCTTTAACTATCTGAAATGGAGCTTGGAATAAGAGCTAACTTACTCTTGCACTGGCTGTTTCATGTCCAATAAAACATGTTTTGTGTGAAAGACGAGGTCCTGACAAAGGCTACCATTTTCGATGGAAGAAAAATCACAACTCTTAACATAAATTACTTAATGGCATTCATAAAGGCAGAATTTTTATCCGCTGTTCTTTGATTCAGTTTCAGGTGAATTTACAAAAAATCCTGTTGCTAAGATACAGAATTACTATGGCCGATTTTCTCATCTACTTAATCTGTAGGTTGTGAATGGATTAAAAATTGGTAATAAGATTTCAGTGGAGCACTTGTTCAGTACCATCATTCACAGTCAGTTCCTTCCCCAGGTTAATAAAGTGTGATATAAAGAGACTGGCAAATAGGTTGGGCTGACTATAAAATTCCCATCCACTTATTGCCCTTTAAATTGGACATTGTTTGTATTGACAAAGCAATCTGTTCCACCGGGCACAGAAACACTTTCCAAATGTTGTAGCTCTGGCCCTGTCGCCAAGCACAAATTGCCAATGCTATCATAGGGTTTTTCAATAATGAGTTGACAGCTACCCACTGTGCAGAGCTGTGGGCAAGTTCATCTTGCTCACAACAATTCAGTACATCTCATTAGTTCCAGCAGCTGTATTTTCAGGTAACTAAGAGGCTACCGGTTCTCACATGAAATAAACAATGAGAGGAAAAGGACTCATTTCAGACTAAACAATCACAGGGCCGCCATGCTTTAGAGACAATGCGAGCGACAGGTTTTGAAAAAGACTTCTATTGACGATATGGCCTCAACACTAAGAAACAACATTTATAGTGACTCAACATTTTGGCAGTCTAGGATGCCAGCGGCACAGATCGCCACCATGGCCAACAACATATTGATGGAGCCTGTTTTGAGCTTTATTTTGTATTAGATTTCTTCATATGCTCAAAGAACAAAAATCTGAAAAGACATATTCTTGGATTGACAGGTGATGATCTGAATATTCTACATAGCATTAATAAAAGATTACATGTAGAATATTAGGAAGCAAAGCCTAAAGTAAAAATATTTAAGAAGTGAACAACCTATTTAAACACCTATTTATATTCAGTAGAATGGTTTGCACTGTATTGTCATAATATTGCGCAGATAATTTCTATGCTAACACTTGAAGAGAATAGTAATTGTATTAACAATGTTGTGATGTCTGCTTAACATTATTACCAAATCTATTTCATTCTATGTTTACTCCGAATTCCTGGAGAAATTAAACTCCATCATCAGTGCTTGAGGCACAAGGACCTGCTGTTAGAATGGAGTGCTACATTGACAGGATGTGGTGAAAGGTGTGGGAGGTAAATTACAATAGTTATAGGTCTGGTTTTCCTCTCTGAAATTAGCAGCCTGAAAATGAAGCACAAATTGGATTTTTGCAGAAGAAAGATCCACTGTGTTCTTACAAAGGAATAACAGGATATAATTACAGAGATGAAGGGAATTAATTAACAAATGGATCTGGCATTTGATTTGTTTAAAGTCTCTCAATAAATTGTGCAGTTTCATTTTATTCATTTCAAATCCGAGCATTTAATGCAAATTCTGAACCATTTCTAAAATGGAATATCACTTGTCCAACTGAACAAGTTCTGTTGTATGTAAAGTCAACTTTTACCCTTTACTTTCCAGTGGCTAGATAAAGAAAACATTCCTCACTACTATATGCAAATGTTATTCTTGGCACATTCTCTGAAGAAAGTCTTCCTTTAACTGAATATAAGATACATTTCATTCCAAGCAAATAAAATGACTTTGTTTAATGAAGTAATTAACTTTCCTGATATTTCTAGGGATGTCCAGAACAAGGAAATTACCCATTTATATTTCCCACAAAAAAAAGGACAGATGTGTTTCATGTTCCCTCTTTAACCTTCGAAGGAATGCATCTCAAATCTCCTTCAATCTATGATTCAGAGATTGGACTGGAGTAATTACACCCGTTCATCTTCATTGCTTGTGCACCATGTACTTCGTTTGTTGCTGTCACTAATCCATGCTTTATACATGTACCTTTCCTCACAGGATACTAGAAAGACATTTCTCTCCTTTCATGGAATTTGGCAAGTTACTTAATTTCTTGCTTGCACAGTTCTGGCACAATGAACATGGTCATGTTATCAGGTGTGAAGATTATCTGAAAGGTTGCTGGACCTTCATAAAAATGTTATCATCAATACCAGGGTGAATGACTACAACTAGATCTGACAAGCCAGAAGCAGCTGTAATAGGTTCATTTCAATCTGCTTAAACGATGAGCCTCCTGCAGAGAAAAGAAATTCTATTCTCACGATACATTTTTCACATGGAAAGGCAGTAAAGACTCATTTTTTTTATTTGAAAAAAATATAAAGTTCATGCTATTTTCAGTATAGCTTACAGTTATAAAGGATTAAATCAATCTCCCACAGTCCAAGAGCAGAGACAAATGAGATTTTTTTGGTATTATGGTGAATTCTTGCATTCATATTTAATAAATTCACAACTGTAGATTTTAGTAAACGATTTAGCTACCAGACTACATAGCTCAGGACATTGACTAATACCCTCAAAAGAATATCAGTGCAAACAACAGAGTCTGGAATAAAGGTCTAAGGGCAAGACCACTTCTAAATAAGTGAATTAGTAACTCAATAATTTGCACAATTTTGATGAGCATTTATGATTCAGCACCTAGAAATGCATCGCTTGTTAGTACATAGCATGCAGGATAGTAGTGACAATGCAATGTGCTCTAATCCTGAAGTACAGTTTGACTGCACTAAATTTTTAAGGGAGAGTGTAAAATGTCATCACTGCTCTAAAATACTTAGCTCTCTCACAACAGAATTCCTAGGCATAAATCTGGAAACCAGTTTTATTTTTCTAGGTCGATCTGAAGCCAAATGATAACAACAATGATGCAAACATCAGAGGCTATGCTCAAGGCAATGCGTAGTAAAGGTGCAAATAAGCCTCAATAAAGGTGCAAATTAGTAGGTGCTAATAAAGAGCTTTGGGGCCAAGTGTTGATATGAAGAGAGTTCCAAAATGCACAGAATTCCACGTCAACCATTCTTCATATCATCTTGCATTCTTTTGTGCCATGACCGTCTTGGGAGATTGAGGGGCAGTGGAGATTATGTCTCACTGCCCAGTAGTCAATCAGCCAAGGGCATCCCCACAGGAACTGCTACACTCCCATTTCTGCACTTGAATCTCAGTCACAGAGAAATACAGTGTGGAAAGAAGCCCTTCAGCCCTCCAAGTCCATGCTAACGAACAGCCACCCATGTACACTAATCCTACATTGATCCCCTTTTGGCATGCCATACCCCAGAGTACTCTTTTTAATGGATTTCTGTCTGATTCAGTGCAATTTTTCTGGAGACTAGAATGAGGATTGGTGCTATACGTGACACATTTGCCCATCAGGATAGTGGAGCCCAATTTTCAGACAATTGTTTTCAAAAACAGGGGTGAGGGAATATTGGTCGACATAAACAGAGGAGCAATATTCAGGTGTTTAGAACTTTACGGAATAAATTATTTGTCATAGTTTAAAAACAATCCCAGTTACAAGAACTGAGATTCTAAGCACCAATCCTCTCTGACCACAGGCGTGTTGCTGGAGGGCTGGGAGCACACAAACGTGAAGAAAGAGATCAACTGGTTTTGAGACCAGAAAGCCCATCAATGGTAATGGATTCAATTTACAAAACAATTCAGAGGCACTGCACACATCTCTTAAATTGGCATAGACTAATCAAGCCCAGTCAGCATGAACTTGTTAAAGAAAGATTGTGTCTGACTAATAATGGAAATTTTTAAAGGAGTAAAAGGCCAGGATCAACGATGTCAATGTATTATACATAGTCTACATGGATTTTAACAAAGTTTTTGACAAGTTTCCACATGGGAGGCAATATCCAAACTTGCCTTGCTGGCAAGCAGCCAAGGGCAGTGGTTTACAGGCATTTTAGAGACTGAAATTGTTTTGCCAGTGAGGTTCCACAAAAACAGAAGACGTTGTTGAGGGGGGAAAAAGGCTACTGAGCATAAAATATTAATGGACTACTCATCAGAGCAGAGAAAGTGACAAATGAAGCTCAATCTGGAGGTGTGTGAAATATCTCAGAATGGGTAGAGGGCAGACTGCAACAGGAGCGTAAAAGGGAAATGTCTGACAAGTATAGGCATAGAATTGTGGGTTACATGTCTACAGATACCTAAAGTACCAGGATCAGTAAGTGTGATGCTTGGGAAGGCACACAGGCAACATACTTTAATGGCCATAACAACACTCTGTGCATTCTGGGAGGTCATGCTAGAAATGTATCATAAAGCCTGCTCAGGGTGATGCTAGAGTACCGTATGTAGTTTTGTTCATAACATTATATCAAGAACATCATAGTACTACTTGGCTGGCATCCCTTTCACTATTCCAAGTATTCATTCCCTACACCACTAGCCTGTCATGGCAACAATAGATATCAACAGGGTCAATGCAGCAACTGTAATTTTTTCCAGTTGTGCCTCCGGAACTGTTATGTCAACAGTCTAGAACAGGGCCTCCCAACCTGGGGTCCACAGAACACCCTCCATTAATGATAGGGTTCCATGGCATAAAAAAGGTTGGGAACCCGTCATCTAGAAGGAAAAGGCCAACTGATGCTCAGGTATCTGTTGGGATGTCCCTTTGCAGCAGAGTTGAGGAGCCTGAGGGTAGTGAATCTGTGGAATTCATTGCCCAGGTGGCTGTGGAGGCCAAGTTATCAGGTATATTTAAAGCAAAGTTTGACAGGTTCTTGATTAGCAAGGCCATCAAAGTTGTAGGGAGAAGGCAGGAGAATGTTGTCAAGAGAGATAATAAATCAGTCATGATGAAATGGTGAGGCAGACTCAATGGGCCCCAATGGTCTAATTCTGTTCCCATGTCTTATGGTAAAATACCCCATCCAGTTGCACACCATCCTGGCTCAGAAATAATATTACCAGCCCTTAATTGTTATAGGTCACATTACTGTATTCACTACGCAACAGTACTTTTGGAGAGACTTCAGCAAATAAACTGCAGCCTTCAAAACAGCACCACATAAGGATAATTAAGTGTGTTGATTTCCAATTCTTGATTAAAAACCAGTGTATCACTCTCCAAATCTCTTTCTCATCTTTGCACCATATCTGAAGGTACTTTACAACTTGCCATCGGCTAGAAGGAATGATGAAGCACAACTTTATTCCGTGCTTTCTGCATTCTGGGCTTTACATTAGCTTTCTATTTTCATCTCCATCCAACTCCAGATTTTAAAAAGTTAACTCTCTTCCCTTGATGATTATTTCTAACTTCAGCACTTAAAATGTTAACTGACAGGAATGAATTCCTGTGACAGCAGTATATTAATGACCAAAATGTCCCAGTTCTTCATTTCTTTCTCTTACCACACAAGTATTGTTGCTATCTCAGTGGGGATCATTCAGTCAAGTTAAAATTTCTGGAACAGCTTTAAGCAATTCCCTCCAACAACCCTAGTAAACCGTGGCATCAAATCAAGTGAGATGGAAATATCAACAAGCAATATTTTTGTGCTTCCCTTTAAGTTCTGAATAGCAAAACAATAAACTGTCAATTCAATACCACAACCACATTAGCAATGGGACCACCATATTCTTCACGGAATTGTCATTGTTTCATAAGTACCACGTCTCAATATTGAAAGAGACCCTGAGAAGGACTTGGCTCTTTAACCGCAAAACCAGACAGCCCTACTTCACATCGTTTATAAGGATAGCCCCAAAACCAAAGCATCCCAAATCAGGACCAAAACAAAATCAGCGAAAGACTAGAGAAAAGCTGTGCTCTCCTTGAATAGAAGGCCAGTAAAAACAAAGCCATACAGTTCTTTAGTAGTGAAATTGGGCAATTCTCAAATTTAAATCTTCTTTCAAAGTTTTAAATACACAAGTCTTTGACTGCCATTTCTAAGCTTACTTGTACACTTCTTTCCCTTATATTCCTCAAGAACACAAATAACCATTAAGTAACCCCAGGGAGTAGTTTCGTAAAATGTGCTGCTTCTAAACTTCCTTTGTTCGTCCAACACAGCAGTCAACTTCATTTCCATCTGCTGAAAGTAAATCAAAAATAGCCAAAGCTTTCCTGCTTGGAAACAAACTACAGCAAAAGAGGAATAATAGCTGCTCTCAGTTTCTCACTCCCAACATCCACTCAGCAAGTCATATTCCTGCACAATCCATTATCTCTTTCCAAATATCCCCACTGATTTGCTGCTCTACCAGACGGAAGCCTGGGGTTTCTGTTTCTGAGGTCTCCATTGATTTGTCACCAATGATGAGTGTTCACTACACATTCCCACAATCCCTGAACAGTGAAGATTCTCCAACATTGCCCTCCAGTCGAGAAGGCGGAACAAAGGCATAAATTCAGGAGAAATAAAGATCCCCTCTATTTTGAAGTATCAGGTTCTTAAAATGCTAAAAAGTTGTATAAGGAATGAAATATGTTTTCCCTCTATGATAAAGGCAAGATGCAGTTTGATTTAACAGCTTATACACTGTGCTTCCTTTAGGAAATTTATTTGGACAATCCCTTCAGTAATAGATTATCTGAATGAAACAATGTCAACCTTCTCCCATAGGAATACCAGTACAGTGGATTCTGGTTAATTGGGACAGCTGCTTATTTGGAACAATTCTTAAAGAATGAAAACTAATTGGAGAAAATAGACAGGGTTTCCTTCATTTGCTTGGGACACTATGCCGCTTAATTGGGACAGGAGACTTGCCAAACAGTTTCTAACTCGCATCAGTTGTGTGCACATTGTGTGGTCACCGTGCTAAGAGCAAACAATTTTTAAATGGCGCCACTTGCGTGTGCTTGTTCAAACAGCAATGATTTTTGTCGCTGATAGTTGGCAAGGAATAAGCAATAAGACAACTCAGAACTGTTTTGCTCACTGTGGTTCAAACCATTCAGACTTGGAGATGTGAGAAACAGCAAGAGTGGAAATGAAAAGATTTCTCTACCTCTACAAGTTGAAGGTTTCAACAATCATCTTGAATGTTACAATGAAAGTGAAGATTTGGAGGAAGCAATCATCAAAAGCATTGTATGAAGGCAGTCCACCAAGTGTCTGCATTGAATATGTATATTTATAGTCAATCAAAAGAACACAGCAACATACACTGGATGAATTTATCTGTTGATAGCTATTAAAAACTAACATACAGTTTTATAGTACTGTCATAGTATTGTTTGTTCCATAAGATTGTTATAGCCAGGGGGTGGTAAAGTGGACAAGCTCACACCACTTATTAAATGCTCCCAATGGTGTGGGCCTCAAAGAGGCCCTGACGACCAAGTCCAGCTCCTGGCCTTTGTGTGTGGCTTAGCTACCAAGCCCAGCAGAACTGTTTCTACTTACAGGAGAAAGGGTAAAGGCGGGTTACTGGCACCGTTGCTTCAAGCAGATGGGGCTCATCAGCCTTGGTTGGCAGCTCAGCTGGGAGAAGGAAAACTCTGGTCTCAAACCTCCGCTGCCTTGCGGCTACACCCACACATGGGGAAGGTTTTGCAAGTAAACCCAGAGGGAAAAATCCAGAGCTGGAGTCCATAAGGCAGTCCTACATTGGTGGCAATTCTCCAGTGGTGCAGGCACCAAACTGTATCAGACTCTGGCGTTCCTTGGGGTTCATCAGTTGCGTGGAGTGAGTGAGCTTGCTACTTGGGCAACAGCTTGCTCTCCATAATCGTACTGCCTAGGCTTGTGTATCTAGACAACTAGGACACAAATATCCATTGTCAACTCTGACCAACAGAGGCCCTTGGTAGTGTTGTTAGTGTTCCAATTTGCTCTGTATTTCATTTAAATACATCATTTGTAAGCCAATTTGAATGGTAGTTGGTCTTTTTTAATACTTTGATAATTATTTCCATGAAACTTCAGCTAAATTGGGGTAGCCACTTCATTGAGCTAAAATGTACTGGTCCCAAAGTGTCCAAATTAACCAGAGCTGTCCACTGTAATTACGTCTGTTACATGGACACGCAGCTGAATGAGCCTAAAGATGTATTCTCCATTATTCTTATTTTTCATCACTTCTCTGTATACTAAAGCACAGTGGTTAAGTTGAAGATATAAGAGGCTCCCCAGGTGCTAGAATCAGAAACAGCAATCAGCTGGAAGAACTCAGCAGGTCAGGCAGTGTCTGTGGGAGGAAAGGAAGAATCGATGTTTCAGGTTGAAACCCTGCTTCAAGGCTCTGTGGTTAAGTTATTGGACTAGAATGAAAAGAACTAGGCCACAGGTTCATAGACACAGGTTCAAATCCCAGCATGGCAACTGGAGAATTTAAATTCATATAATCCAAGAAATGTGACAGTTTAGGAACATTTGCAATCTGTAACCATGACCATAAAACTGTCATAAAGTCTTCTCTAGTCGAGTGATGAGTAATGTCCTTGGTGTGGTGGCAGGGGGTGGGAGGGGGGGGGAGAGAGAATCTGCCATCTTTAACCTGTCTTGCCTCTTTGTGTCTCCAGACCCACCAGTGTGGTTGAAGTGGATTGCCTCTTTAGTTCAACAGCTATTAGGGATGAAGACAAATGTGGCCATTGCTCAGCAATGAACTAGAATTCCCATGAACTGGAACAAAACAAAAAAAGTTAACCTAAACAAACTGTTTCTACTCGTTTCAAACTTTAAAGTGCTGAAACCATCCCAATTCTCAAACTAATTTGAAATGACTGCTTATTTTGCAGGCAAGCTTGCATCCATGAAGTTTAAGAATTATTGAGTGAACTGAATTAATGTTTGCGTGGTGTGATTAATTAATTTCATGAATATACAAGAATGATAATGTGTAACATTACAACTTTCAATTGATCCAAGTGATATGTTGTGCAGTCCAATCAGTGGGGAACTGCAGGTAATCACTATTACAATACCATGCTATTCAATGGCAAATTATGGCTCTTAGAATATCGTTCACGATAATTGCATTTGCAGACATCCCACACTGCAAAAACTCATTTCAGGGAGGTAGCACCCCCGTCCCCCGCAACTCCATATACACCCTCCCCCCCCGTTGACCTCCAAGGGTGTATGTAATACTTTGTTCAGTGATTTTGTCTAAACTGTAAACCAAGTTGGGTATATGCAGAAAATGTGACATTAAAATATGTACTTATATTATATTATCATGTTTATTCTATTACAACTTTAAGCAAGTCTACAGGGAGTTTGGCCTCATCACGTAGGACATCAACAGAGTAGCTCCTTAGCAGCTAGCCAGCTCGTTTAAATAACGTTAGCTATGCTAATGACAAATGACACCTGTTAAACTCACCTCAACATGTCTTTTACATTTTAACCCACCATGGGCGATAGAAAAGTCACTGTTGCAAATAGTGCAGCGAGCTACACTGTCATTATTTTTGAGGTCGACTGTAAAGCCCGCCCACAGAGAAAATTGATAGGCCTACTTAGCACGAAGAGAGACCAATCAGGATGCTCGCTCTCCCTCTCAATCAATCAATAAATAAATAAATAGATTTCTGGGATATTGTATATAATTTCCGGGCGTCAGGGAGCCACTATCAATATGCGGCAGACTCCCGGAACTCCCGGGAGAGGTGGGATGTCTGCATTTGTACAACAATAAGATTCACCATATTTACTGTATGAATTATCTAATATCTTAATTGTTCAATAACATTTAAACATTTCAGTAATTCATTCATTTTTAACCTACATGAATTTTTTGCTAAGATTTTTTGCTTTTTTAAAAAAAGTTTAGAATGCTTTGATGCAGATTAGTACGTTCTTTTAAGATAACCAGCATTATCTGTTTGGTTTTGAGCTCTTTACTGCAGTGCTGGGATCTGTGCCTCAGTCAGCCTTTGTACCTGCACAAGAGGCTTGTACTCATGAGCTAGATTCACACCTCAGTTAATTAGTGAAACCCATTTTAGAAATGTTAAGCCAAAGCTTGGTTTATTCCCTACATGGGCACAAAATATCTCATGGCACTACCTGGAGACCAACTGGGAAATGCTCCTCAGTGTCCTAGGCAACATTTATCCCTCAAACATTACATACACACAAAAAGAACATATCACCATTACTTCATCGCTGCAGAACCTTGATGTGGGTGAATCAGCTGCTCTCATACAGCAGTGACCACACTTAAAAGGCAATTCATTGGTTGTAGAGCGCTATAGGACGTCCTTTGGTTGTGAAAGTTGCTATAGAAATGCAAGTTCTTTGTTTATTATACAAATCATTCTGCCACAGCAGGAATGAGTTTAATCCCTTTACAGTTTAGTTTGGCCACTTGGTTTTAGACAACACTATGCTCCATCTTGGGATAAGAAGTAGTCTGACAAACTCACAAACTGCATGGCATGACTACAAGCAAGCCTTTGTTATCATGGAGCAACACTGGGGGCTGATGTCAACCACTCCAATATTAGTGATGTGAACCAAGCAATCTTCCAACAAAATCAAAACAAAATGTGCAGAATCAAAAGGAGCTGCAAAATGGGAATATTTGGTTAAAAGAAAGAGACCGTAAAACAATTTTCTCATGTGTGAAAGAAAATGTAAGCAAGGCCAGGTGCAGCAGAGGTCTGCTGTTTTACAAACATTCACGCTTTACTGCTTTTCATGCAAAACCCAGATCTATTCTCTTCTGCACATTAGACCACACTGTGGAAGTTTTATCATCAGCATCGAAGATTCCAATTTGAATGAGACAATCAGGCAAGCATGGGAAATTCATTGCCTAAGCATTTTGTTTATTATGCTCAGTGATTACTTTAAATACAATTAGATTCTATGTAAATAATATCTTTTAAGATACAGTATTGATAGGTATGACTACTGCCACACTGAAAGAGCTGTTAAATAACGTTTAGTGGCACATTAATTACCCACATTTTTTGCTTCTGCATGTCATCTATTCAAGCACTATTTATAGTTGATAACTGCATTCAATTTACGAGAAATTTCATGTTCCTGGTTGCCAACCAGTTTTACTCTGAATTTTACACATATCGATAACTGAATATAGAAATTGAGATATCTGTATCTTTTCAGCACCTGAGAATCATTCTTTTACTTTACAAATCAAGCAGAAGTGGTGGTATTTCTGAAAGGCTACCATCATCCACCTGACCCTGTCAGAAAAGAGAGAGATTTATCTGTAGATGAAATCTAATTTACTGCTGACATTCCTATCTCCTTGAACTTGCAGATCCCTTATCCCCCATCTGCATTCTTTCAAAGAACAAATTTTGCATATGACACATGCTAAATCTGTAAAGCAAATTCTACACCAGCTCAATGGTCTACAGCGTATTAGAGGCTTACAAGAGCATTCTCACTTAGGAATCCAGAAGCCCTCAAGTGGAGTACTCAGAGGCCATAACATGACAGTTGGAAGAAAAAGTTTGTGAACCCTTTGCAGTTACCTGGTTTTCTGCATTAATTACTCATAAAATGTGGTCTGATCTTCATCCAAGTCAAAACAATAGACAAATACAATCTGCCTAAACTTATAACACATGAATAATTGTATTTCTTCTTGTCAATATTGACAATTACAGTCTAGGTTAAAAAAAAAGTACTTGAAGCTCTGGGGCAAAGCCCTTGACAAAATCTGTTTGAGGTCAGGTGTTCCAATCAATGAGATGAGATTGGAGGTGTGGGTTGTAGAGGTGCCCTGCCCTATATAAAAAAGATACACAAAGTCAGGTTACTGACAGAGCCTGCTCTTAAGATTTGTTTCTGCACACCATGCCTCAATTGTAACAAATTTCAGAGGACCTTAGAAGAAGAATTGTAGAGATACAGGAAGCTGGAAAAAGGCTGCAAGTGCATTTCTAAACACCTGAGTGTTCAGTCACAGTAAGAGAAATTCTCTACAAATGGAGGAAATTCAGTTCTGCAAAGATCACACCAAGAGCACAATGTGCATTGCTGATGGAGGTGAAAGAGAACCCAAGGGCAACAGCAAAAGATCTGCAGGGATCTCCAGAATTTGCTGAAGTCTCTGTTCATGTGTCCCCCATAAGAAAAACACAGAACAAGAATAGTGTTCATGGAAGGACACCAAATGAGGAAACGACTGCTCTTCAAAAAAGAACATTGCTGCACATAAGTTTGCAAAAGACCACTTGGGTGTTCTACAACACTTCTGGAACAATGCGCTGTGCACAGATAACACAAAAGTTGACATTTTTTGGCAGAAATGCACACAGTTATGTTTGCAGGAAAAAGAACACTGCACACTAACACCAAAACCTCATCTCAATTGTGAAGCATGGTGGAAGGAGCATCATTGTTTGGGGCTGCTTTGCTGCCTCAGAGTCTGGACAGCTTGCAATAGTTGAGGGAACAATTAATTCCAAATTGTATCAAGACATTATAAGGAGAATGTCAAGGTAGCTTCCATCACCTGAGCTTAATAGAAGTTGAATGATACAACAAGACAAGGATCTAAAACACAAAGTAAAACAACAGAATGGTTTAAAAAAAAAGAGAAAATTTGTGTTTTGGAGTGGCCAAGTCAGAGTCCAGAACTTAACTCAAATGAGATGGCATGGCATGACCTGAAGGCTGCTGTTCATGCAAGGTATCCCAAAAATATTGATAGAAACCATAGAAACTACAGCACAGAAACAGGCCTTTTGGCCCTTCTTGGCTGTGCCAAACCATTTTCTGCCTAGTCCCACTGACCTGCACACGGACCATACCCCTCCATACACCTCCCATCCATGTATCTGTCCAATTTATTCTTAAATGTTAAAAAAAACCTGCATTTACCACCTCATCTGGCAGCTCATTCCATACTCCCACCACTCTCTGTGTGAAGAAGCCCCCGCTAATGTTCCCTTTAAACTTTTCCCCCCTCACTCTTAACCCATGTCCTCTGGTTTTTTTCTCCCCTTGCCTCAGTGGAAAAAGCCTGCTTGCATTCACTCTATCTATACCCATCATAATTTTATATACCTCTATCAAATCTCCCCTCATTCTTCTACGCTCCAGGGAATAAAGTCCTAACCTATTCAACCTTTCTCTGTAACTGAGTTTCTCAAGTCCCGGCAACATCCTTGTAAATCTTCTCTGCACTCTTTCAACC
This sequence comes from Mobula birostris, assembly GCF_030028105.1. Taxonomy (NCBI): domain Eukaryota; kingdom Metazoa; phylum Chordata; class Chondrichthyes; order Myliobatiformes; family Myliobatidae; genus Mobula; species Mobula birostris. Next base: position 89,368,444 of record NC_092380.1, on the reverse strand, counting down.
TTATTTATATCCTTCCTGTAATTTGGTGACCAAAACTGAACACAATACTCTAGATTCGGCCTCACCAATGCCTTATACAACCTCATCATAACATTCCAGCTCTTATATTCAATACTTTGATTAATAAAGGCCAATGTACCAAAAGCTCTCTTTACGACCCTTATCTACTGTGACGCCACTTTTAGGGAATTTTGTATCTGTATTCCCAGATCCCTCTGTTCTACTGCACTCCTCAGTGCCTTACCATTAACCCTGTATGTTCTACCTTGGTTTGTCCTTCCAACATGCAATACCTCACACTTGTCTGTATTAAACTTCATCTGCCATTTTTCAGCCCATTTTTCCAGCTGGTCCAAGTCTCTCTGCAGGCTCTGAAAACCTTCCTCACTGTCTACTACACCTCCAATCTTTGTATCTTCAGCAAATTTGCTGATCCAATTTACCACATTATCATCCAGATCACTGATAGAGATGACAAATAACAATGGACCCAGCACTGATCCCTATGGCACACCACTAGTCACAGGCCTCCACTCAGAGAAGCAATTCTCTACTACCACTCTTTGGCTTCTTCCATTGAGCCAATGTCTAATCCAATTTACCACGTCTCCATGTATATCTAGCGACTGAATTTTCCTAACTAACCTCCTATGCGGGACCTTGTCAATGAACTGAAACAGTTTTGTATGGAGGAATGGTCTAAAATTCCTCCTCGCTGTTGTGCACGTCTGATCAGCAGCTACAGGAAATGTTTGGTGGAGGTTGTTGCTGGTATTGATAATGAAATACTAGGGTTCATATGTTTTCCAGCCTGGACTGTGAATGATTAAACAACATGTTCAATAAAGACATGAAAAAGTGCAATAGTTTATGTGTTATTAGTTTAGGCAGATTGCGCTTCTCCATCATTTTGACTTAGATGAAGATCAGACCACATTTTATGAGCAACTAATGCAGGTAATTGCAAAGGGTTCACAAACTTTTTCTTATAACTGTACTATTACCCCCATCAGAAAATGTCCTTACCATTGGGAAAGCCTGAAGGAAGGAGTTATCCACTTCTCATTGCAAAGCCAAATGAAAATAAACAAAACAAAAATCTGAATTATAATTTAATGGAATCAAATTTAAACATACAAATTCCAGGTGCAGTTGGCAGCCCTATTTGAGGTAAATGATGATTGCGGTCTAGAATTAAGAACCAGCAGAACAACTCCAGCTGCACATTTATACCAGTCTGAAACAGAAATCTTTGTGTTACAAGTAATAGGTGAGCAACATAATGAAGTGGTAAGTTTTGTTAAGGCAAAGTTTAAAATTTGAAATTCCAGTCCCAGCCACCATTTATTCAAGCACTATCTTTACTTCTGAACAAATGTTTCTAATCGCAAATCAGGCCAGTAAATAGGAGTCCTTTTAATAGTAACACATTAAAGGAGCATTATTGAAGAGATCTCTTCCACTGATGTTGTTCCCATTAGCTGGAAGAAAATCTACACTAGTGGTGAGCTGTTTTATCCAAACTATGTAATCCTGCTATGAAAAGGAAGTGCCATGAGCAGATAAAAAGGCTATTTTAAACGTGTAATTTGCTCTAATCAGAAGCCTTACATATTCAGATTTCTTTTTAATACAACGATACAAGAAACTGTAGAGAATTCAAGGAAGTGTGGACACAACTCAGCACATCATGGGAAATCGATGGGTTCTGTCTATCCTTGATGCCTCAGTAAAGAAGCCAGCATAATCAGAGACTCTACCCACCCCCAACATTCTCTCTTCTCAAATTGGGCAGAAAACACAAAGGCCCTTGACAGTTTATATCCCACTATTGTCAGACCCTTGAACAGACCTCTCGTATGATATGGTGGACTCTTGGCCTCACCATCTACCTTGTTATGATCTTGCACTTCACCATTTACCTGCATTGCAATTTTTCCAGTAGTACTCTGCACTGACATTGTTTTACCTTATTCTAAGCTCAATTCACTGTGTAATGATTTAATCTGTATAAACAGTATGCACGTCAAGCTGTTCACTGTATCTTGGTACAGGTAACAATAATAAACCAAAAAAAACATAGCAAAATGGATAATTGAGAAAATTGATACCCGTCTGTTCACAAGGGTTCATACTTGGCTGTGCATCATATGGTGTTGCCATCATAAAGATTAGTGCCTCCTTTTGGTACAATCCCAACCACTTGCAGTGGATATATGAGATTTGTCCAGCATGCACAATGCCTGAAGAAAATCTATTTATCCTCCATAACAAGCCATGCAATCTCTTAACACACATCCTCTTGCAGACTTTTTTTAATTTCCAGTTTATTATCTAGCCGACTCCAGTTAACAAAGTCTCAATGGCTAGTCACTGATGGGCACTCTTTATAAATACAACTTAGAGAGCAGTAGATGCCGGTTTAAAGGGAAGGATAAGGGGCTAAATAGAATCCCATCTGCTTTGCTTTAGGAGGCTCCTTCTAACAATGACAAACACGAGAAATACTGCAGATTCAGAAAACTTTTTTTCCCATCTCTCTGCGCATTGGGTGCTGGTCTTTTTAAATTGGGTTCTTTACAGCTTCTTGATTTGTAGCTGCCTGTAAATTGCAGGGGTGTGAAAAAAAGCATAACCAGGTCACTGAAGAGTGGACAGGGCACTCAATGGTACAGAATGGAAGCTGGCCCTTTGGCCCAACTAGTCCATGCCACCCATATGCTAATCAGCCCCAAATTGTTCCATTTGCTTATCTTTGTGATGGTATTGGGTTTGCTGGATGTGAGATTCTAAACTGAAGTGAAGACCTTAAGCCCTATCTGTCATAGATAACTATGGGTCCCCTCACTGAAGGGAGATTATATTGTAACTACACAAAGCCTCGTTTACTTCCCTGTTTATTCTCCATGGTGAGTTTAGCTTCCATCATCCACTATCTGAGCGGTGGGTCCCCCCGTCCTACCAAGAAGTAGTAATTTAAACATAGTTCATTTATTTTCAGTGATACATGTTTAAATACAAACAACATTCTTAAAACTAAGAGGGTTTCTACCTTATAAAAAGTCCTCCAAATTACAAACCAGTTCTAAACCACAAAGGATTTCTAAACCACAGGTACAACTCCCACAAGCTACAAAAGACATAACGATGATGCGGACCAACCAGTCATCCATCGCAGAAATCAAAACCAGAGGAAGGGATTCTAGTTCACCCAGTGTTTGTCATTTATCCTGTTATTTAACCATTCCTAAGAAATCTTAACTGGTATCTACATTTATATGGGTTCTTTGCCACTTGAGTGACTTCACACTTTATTTCTCTACATACCCTTTTTACACAAACAGTCTAAAAGTTTCTTTGAGGCAGAGATCTCAATTACCCACAATTAATGCTATGCAGCTAACTACCCCAAGTACATAAACCTTCCAACTAATTAATAGATCAAAAGCAACAAACACAAAATGCTGGAGGAACTCAGCAGGTCAGGCAGCATCTATGAAAATTAAGAAACAGTCGACGCTTCGGACCGAGACCCTTCATCAGGACTCAAACGTGATTCTCATGTTATTAATAGTTCAGTTATTGATGGGCTAAGTGATCGTCTCCATCTGGTCTACAAATTTCCTTTAAGTAAATAACTTAGCCAGCATTGTCTATTTTGAAACAAGCAAAATTAAATCATCTTTTGTCTTATACTGCACCTCTTCAACAAGAGAGGTACTGTAACCCAACATCTCACTTGCTATAGAACATAAATTCTAGATATTTATATATAATCAATGGTCCCAAGAGAAATCATCTCCTCTGCTAGGACAAACACCTACTCGTGACTATTTCCCTCTGTAAAAGCCTGGATAGAGTGGATGTGGTGTGGATGTTTCCTCTGGTGTAAGAGTCTAGGACCAGAGGGCACAGCCTCAGAATAGAGGGATGTCCATTTAAAACATCGATGAGGTGGAATTTCTTTCACCAGAGGGTGGGGAATCTGTGGAACTCATTACATAGATGGCTGTGGAGACCACGTCATTGCGTATATTTAAAATGGAATTCAATAGATTCCACATTAGTCAGGGTATCAAAGGTTACGGGGAGAAGGCGGGAAAATGAGGTTGTGAGAAATAATAAATCAATGATGGGATGATGGTGCAGACTCGATGGGCCAAATGGCCTAATTCTGCTCGTATGTGTTATGGACTATATCTTAACCAATAACATATTCCATTGAGCCTTTAAACCATGTCCTATTCTCTGAATAGATCCACTATTATATCAAGTACCTTTTCAAAGTTCTTACAGCAGCTACTGAATCAATCTTCTGTTACTTCATGAAAGAACACACTGGGGTTAATCAGACATAATTATGTTCTTAATGTCTGACAAATATATGCTGCCTCCCCAAGTGAGAAACAATTTGGTCCTGAAGTCTTGTCTCTTGTAGCTTCACCATAACCAACATTGCACTGGCTGGCACATTGCTCCTTCCACTTGGATTATATGAGTAATGTCTCCAATCTTCTGGCACCACTCCTATAACAAATGCATGGCTTCCTATTAAATTACCGATATAAAGTACCATACTTTTGTAGCTGCACTCAAACATCTATGAGTCAGCTGCTGTTACACAAAAGATTAAAATTCCTCAAATAAGAGGAAACCTTAGAAGCAGGACTTTGGAAAGGAAGGCCAAGTAATCTCAGGACACCCATTATCAGTGGCAGAATTAAATTGTATTACTGAAAAACATACACTAGGCTACATGACACTTACTAAAAACTTAAAACTTAAATTTGTGTGTGTACAAGACAAGTCCATACAGCAAGTGAATTTGTTCAAAGTCTGTGGAGAAGCGGTCAGTGCTGAAGATTATTAAAGAAGCAAGAATGTATAAAAAAATCTAATATTGTCAATTTTTCTCTGGGAAAGTTTTTAAGATAATCTAACACTATCAAGAAAAAAATATACTTTCATGGTGGTCCTTCGAGTGCAGGTATCAGTGAGGGCTTTGGTTGAAGAGAAGGTTTGTCAGAACATCTTAACACTGGCCTTTGCTTTGACAGTGTGACATTGGTGCCAATCTGCCTGGTAGCTGGTGACTGCTTTCACTTTTAAAAAGTTCAAATACAATGTGGGAATAGAGACTGAGTTACATATTAAGGTGTTATTTCTCTAAAGGAGATTATATGGCAGAGGTGCCGTCCTGCATGTTGTACAGCTTGAGGCATGCAAGTATTCCAAGATGCTTCTTGCATTCCTGAGACTCACAGCTACAGTTGGTGACCCCTGGTTTCACCAGCTCGTGCACTGGGTTGCACAGCCTGGAGGCATTACAATGCATCCACCAGTCTGAATAGCACAAAAATGGTCACCCAGCAACTTAAGGAAACATAGTCAGAAACATAATCAGCAGTCAGAGGGAGGGAGTCATGGTCAGCAAAACTTCAGAGCGCATCATCAATGAGGTTGCACTCAACTGCAAGTTGTTCTCCAACTTGAAACATTAATTAGATTTCTTTCCTGCTGTCTCACTTAGTGTTTCCAGCATTTTCTGCTTTTATTTCATATCTTCAACACTTCAGACACTCTTAGAGAGGCAAATGGATGATAGTAAAATGGAGGGCTGTGTAGGAGGGAAGGGTTGGATTGATCTTACAGTAGGTTAAAAGGTCAGCACAACATCATGGACCAAATGCAGTTTTCTATATTCAAGTTCATTGTCATCTGACTCTACTTATATATAACCAAACAAAACAACATTCCTCTGGAACACAGTGAACCCACAAAACATACGTCTCACACAGTACACATAAACAGCTCACTGTCCTAATAATGAGACTTCATTGGTTGCAGGGTATTCATTAGTCTCACAGTTTAAGACTAGAGTTCTTCAGTTTGGGAACAGAATCTGCCCTTTTCATGCTGTCTCATCGTAGCTTCCTTAGAAGAGGGAGAACTAGCATTTCTTGATCTGTTAACAATTGTATAAAATATGAAGATGCAAGAGGTTTCAACTCTATTGTAAGGTAAGCCATCGACAGTCATTACCAGAAAACACCGATGACAAGAATCCTGTGGAGTTTAGTATCAGAGGGTTGTCTATGACCATGGAAAAAAAAACACTTGCTGTCTGCAAGGCATTCAAAATTATTTTCTGGCCAACAAGCCATAGACATGTAACCATCAGGACACAGACAACCACAGCAGTCCAAGCTGTTCCCAGCACAACTGTACAAACAATAATTGTGACAAATGACTGAGTGCTGTTCTTTTTTGAGAGGCCAGTTGAAAGGTGAAGGCTTTAAAGAGAAAGTAACTGCCAGTTGAAAAGCGTCTTCTGCAACTAAGATATCCAAAAGCACTTTAGAGCCTATGAAGTGCTTTCAAGAATTGGACACCATCATTAAATGGTTAATTTGTACACATGTTCCATGAACAACAATGTCCATGACCTAACGGTTTATGCTACACTCAGACCCCGCTTAGCACTAAGGATGCGTTCCTTGGAGGTGGAACAATATGTAAATCAGCACTGTGCAGGGTCATTATAGCATTATGTAAATGGACATGTGTGCTTGATTTTAAAAAAATCAAACGCAGATGTATGATACGCTATTTTATGTTTACACAGTAATTTGTGGAGTAACAAACACACAAATAGGCCTAATCTGTAAACCAGTGGAGCAGCAGCAGGAGAGGGAAGCAGGTGGTAGTTACATCTTAGAGGAGGGGCCAGGCTGTGGATCCTCTTTGAAATTTGGCTTCTTCTTCAGCAACATTCACAACACGCTGGAGGAACTCAGCAGGTCGGGCAGCATCTGTGGAAATGATCAGTCAACGTTTCAGGCCGGAACCCTTCGTCAGGACGACTTCTTCAAGTAGGTGTTGAGATTTGACTGTCTTTTCCTCTCATGAAGCGGTCCTTGATAGCAGGAAATCATGGCAAGAACACCTCCCTTTGCCTTATTGCTTCACTCCCAGTCAGGGTCATTATCGATGAACTGGTTCATGATTTGTGCAATTGTGGTGATACTAGTGCTGAGGCTTCTTACTGTAGTTTCCTCCTCTCTATCCGTGTCCTCAGATTCACCCAGGATGAATTTTATGATTTTTATAGATGGACCACCGAAAGCATTCTTCTAGGGTGCATCACAACCTGGTATGGAAGTTGTCCTGTCCAAGACCTAAAGAAGCTGCAGAAGATTGTGAACACAGAACCTCACACAAACCAATCTTCCGTCCGTGGACTTACTTTACACCGCACACTGTTGGAACAGTGCTGCCAGGATAATCAAGAATACGACCCACCTAGCCAACACACTTTTCGTCCCTCTTCCCTCCGGGAGAAGGCTCAGGAGCTTGAAGACTCGTACGGCCAGATTTGGGAACAGCTTCTCTCCAACTGTGATAAGACTGCTGAATGGATCCTGACCCGGATCTGGGCCGTACCCTCCAAATATCCGGACCTGCCTCTCGGTTTTTTTGCACGACCTTACTTTCCATTTTTCTATTTTCTATTTATGATTTATAATTTAAATTTTAAATATTTACTATCGATTTGTAATCCAGGGAGCGGGAAGCTCAGAATCAAATATCACTGTGATGATTGGACATTCTAGTATCAATTGTTTGGCAACTATAAAGCAAAGTACGTGTTGCTCTGGCAATTCTCAAAGCTCTTCGTTATTAAGACTCTCACCATGAGAATGCAGTAACACTTCAGTATCACTCGCAGTTTCTCATCCATGCTAATGCTTTCCCTACACACCTCAGATGCACTATCCTTACTCGAAGTTGCAGGCCATCTTCCAGATATTATGGATAAAAAAAAATGGAATAAATTGGCGAGGGAGCAAGAACGTTTGCACACGTAGGGAGGCAGAGTGTAAACTGATATGTGATTGGCTGTAGGTGGCTCAGAGCATATGTAAAGTGCTTTCATTGGCTGATTGAATGTTTACTGTCATGGCGGCCACTCTTAGGTATTAGGGGTTGTTTAGAATGAATTTCCGTCATTTAAAAAAATTTCTATAAAGAATTGAAAAGCCACGCTGTATCGAATCACCGCTGTGTGGGGTAGCATTATGTGGGGTCTGCGTGTATAATGATTATGGAATAAATACCTGCTGCAATACCCAACATAATTGCTGCTCTTTCCTCACCACCACCCCCCCGCCCCAGTACTTCCAAGCAACTTTTTACAACCACCTGAAAAGTAGATGGGACTTCAATTTGACATTTCATCTGATCAGCACAGCACTTCCTGTGCACTAGATTCTTTCTAATACAAGTCTTTGCTTTTGTTCTCATAGCTCAGAAGTCTTGAGCTCACGATTTTCCGACTTCGAAATAATTGTACTGCAAATTATGTTACAGCTCACATGCACTGGCCAGCAAACCAGAAGAATTGTGTTAGGGCCGTCTTTCATTCCCCCTAAAAAAGTTTAACAGTACTTGGGATAATGTCAATAGACAATGCATTAAACATTCCCACACAAATTATTGAAGTGTATAAAATGTTCATACTTTGAACAGGACTGGAATTGAAATCTACAGCCATCAGAGGCAGAAATTCAAGTTAAATATTCCATAAGAAATGACCTTGATGAAAGAAGAATACAACTGGAACTTCAGCAAGTCTAAGTTTTCACAATGAACAAAGCAGTTGACATAACAAGCCTCTACATGGAAGCACCATTACCGAGTGTGTCAGTAGCAAAACTGGAATTTGGCACAGGTGTCTGTTTATTCGCCACTGAGGGAAAGCAGATACTTGCAAGAGAGCCCGCCTGCATGTTGAACATTTGTTTTCCTGTTCATTATTGTTACTCTCCTTAACAGCAAGTATAGATTAAAGGAACACAAGGTAGCATTAGCCAAATACAGAGGCCTAGCTGAATGACTAACACATCAGTGATTGATGTCATATCTAACATAAAAAAAGATGACATGCTACAGCAGGACCTGGGTAACGTACAGGTTTGGCTTGATATGAGACAATTATATTTATACTTTATTGTTGCCAAACAATTGATACTAGAACGTACAATCATCATAGCGATATTTGATTCTGCGCTTCCCACTCCCTGGATTACAAATCGATAGTAAATATTGAAATTTTAAATTATAAATCATAAACAGAAAATAGAAAAATGGAAAGTAAGGTAGTGCAAAAAGACTGAGATGCAGGTCCGGATATTTGGAGGGTACGGCCCAGATCCATTCATTCCACGAGATTAAAGTTCATTCCACGAGAAAGCCATGGATTATTCATTTTAAATGAAGGGAAGCTATTGCCACTGATGTTGAAGTACTCTTTCACCACAGAGCTGCAATCACTTACTGACCATCCATTCCTACACCTTGGTAACAATGGCCAGGCACTGATCAGGTGCTGCGCAATGAGAGAATTTCTTTCCACCTATCAAAGCCTCTTCACCATATGCACCACTATTTTTAGGTATACCTGTACACCTGCTCGCCAAGGCTAATATCTAATCAGCCAATTATGCGGCAGCAAGTCGATGCATAAAAGTATGTAGACATGGTCAAGCAGTTCAGTTGTCATTCAGATCAAACATCAGAATGGGGCAGAAATGTTGATCCAGGTGACTTTGACTATGGAATGTAGCTGGTGCCAGAGGGAGTGGTTTGAGCATCTCAGAAACTACTAATCTCCTGAGATTTTCACACACAATAGTCTCTAGAGTTTACACGATGGTGTGAAAAACAAAATAAAATCCATTGAGCAGCAGTTCTGTGGGCAAAAGCACCTCGTCAACGCGAGAGGTCAGAGGAGAATGGCCAGACCAGTTCAAGCTGACAGGAAGGTGACAGTAACTCAAGTAATCACATGGTGCAGAAGAGCACCTCACTATGCCCAACACTAACGTGGAAGTACCTAATAGAGTGGCCACAGAGTCCATGTTTGTGGTCTTCTGCTGCCGTAGCCCATCCACTTCAAGATTCGCTTTCTTCAACCATAATCTTTCACTGGCATTGCCACGAGGATGATAGCAGTTTAAGGAGTGGATGTTTCACTACCAATCATTGATAGGCAATAAATAGTTATTAACAACATCTATATCTGGAAGCAATTATTTAAAAAGGTAAAGCACATTAATGTCTTCAACCTTGACAAAAAGAATGAAGAGTTCAATAACAGGATGTTCTTAAATACAGTTACTTTATTTAAAAAACCCTGAGAAAATGACTTATTCTGTCAGTCAAGACGATGCAGCGCTTTCCAGTATTTATCTGAATATCTGGTGATGTTATGGAAAGGAAACCATTAGAACAAGAACTTCAGGCACCAGTAATTTAGATTTCAACTACTGGTAAGAGAGGATGAAGATTATTTGAGTTATGAATAAGCCCTCTTGAAGGATCTCCCACTGGAACTTATAATTGGATTTCACTATGAGGTGCAGAGGAGGTATACTGTACTTCAAATCTCATTGGGAAAACAACAGTGCTCAAAGCCACACCATATTTACTGATGTTTCCTAATAAAATCTGAGTTGGGAGAAAATGGTGCTGCCAATTTGAATTTGAAACAATGGCTGGTTGAACAACTATTGTTTCAATTTCAAGAAACAAATTATATTCTGTTACATTCACTTCAAATCTTGACTCAAAAAGATGTAGAGATGGATATAAACTAAAATAACTTCTGATAATTCAAATGAGCCAACATTTCCTTGCCAATAATTCTCAAATATACCACAATAGAAACCAAGTATCAGCATGGTAGGAATACATTTCCTTGACTTTATGAAAAAAATACACTTACATCCAGCATTTTTCATGAAATGATCAAGGTCAGTCGGGGGGAAAAAATTGTCCTCCTGTAACCACAATGAATTCCTGGTTCAATTGCTAGCCTTTGATTTTACCAATATTCAACTGGACAGCCATAAGTAATTTAGTACCTCAAGGACAGCTGAGTGATACTAATCTTTGAACACTGTTAGAAATCCATTTTTGTGTCAACACTAGCTCATGTTAGGATCAGACCTGGGGAGGTAGGGATAGGGAAGAAGACAATTACAATTAAAAATTAACACTTCCTCAACAACTCTCTCCACATGGTAGAAAGCCACAAATATATGATGTGCAAGATAACCAGGTTCTTCATTTATACCACCTTATAGCTTGCCTCAAAATAATCCAACATCCTCAGAATAACAGCAAGTTATTCTCTTGCCGACTCCTTCAAAGGATTTTTTAGATTTAGATTCAACTTTATTGTCATTGTGCCGAGTACAGATACAAAGCCAATGAAATGCAATTAGCATCTGACCAGAAGTGCAAAAGAATAGTATTATCTACAAAATAACTGCAAATAAAAAGTGCTACAGCACACAAATATATAAGTACTGAGATAGTACAATATGGGTGCAATACTGCTTAGCGCTGTGATGTGAGGTTCAGCAGGGTCACAGCCTCAGGGAAGAAGCTCTTCCTGTGCCTGCTGGTGTGGGAGCAGAGGCTCCTGTAGCGCCTACTGGATGGGAGGAGAGTAAAAAGTCCATGGTTAGGGAGAGATGCATCCTTGATAATGCTTCTCACCCTGCCCAGGCAGCGTTTATGGTAGATATTCTCAATGGTGGGCAATTGGGTGCCAATAATGATAAAGATAATTGGGTGCAGATGAGTTAAAGCAAATATTAGGCCACTCAATAAAAGCAAAGAGACTAAGATCACATTGTTTAACCCAACCTTATAACTTGGTGCCTATCAGATCCAGAATGGAACAGTATAAATGTCATTACAGTAACCCACAAAATATCCCAGTCCTAACAAAATAGCAGGAAGAGAGGCAAGATCTAAAGCCAAACATGGTACTTTCTTAATAACACCAGGGAGATCACTGTCTAACAAGTACTACCACTTTGGCCATTAAGACCAACTTGATATTCACATTCTGCTACATCTGGGAATTTGCTGTCAGCAGCCACTGTACTTGAAACATCAAGGCACAATACATCAAAGTAACTCACTGCATTTGAAATATTGAGACACTTCTGACTGATGTGATAATGTGCAACACGAGTGTGTGGTCTTTTTTTTGTGAAATTTTATCTAGCTAGATCATATATTCTGATCCTGTCTGAATGTGTGTTCCACAGACACAATGTAGGAGACAAATCTGGCACTGGGAATTGAATAGCAATATCAGCATTTGTTCCTGGCTGTAGCCCACGTTATAACAACTCATGAGGTTTGACACCAGTTGGAATGCAATGACAAAGCATCACAGCTGGCCACTGGTATTGTGAAACAGCTGCAATCTATCTGTAATGACCTCTCACTCTTTCCACTCAGCAGGTTGCTCAGTGAGTATACAGACTATATTCTAACAGTGCTATTAATAAGATAGGTCTTCTCTTTACAATACTGTTGGGGCAGTGGGAATAAGAAACTAAACAATGTCTCTTTGATTCAAAAGTAAATTCCTCACAAATTTAGTCTTTGTAAAGCCTAAACAAGCAATAATGGTACATCTCATGACTATAATTAATATTCTCTTTCACAAGATCACACTACCTTGGTGCTGTACAACTGAAATGAACTTAGACATAGGCAAGTCCGTCTGATGTGTTGCCAGCAAGCTGAGCTACTGTCTCAGTGTTAGGATACTGTAGAACAACTTGTATGATCTTTTCTCTCCAAAAGCAACACATCTTCTAGCACTACATCCAAGTGATTGAAGATAACTGCCTCTGCACAACAGGGACAGCTTTGAAATTCTGCAATTAAATCATCATCTTGGTCTTTGTCCAAGCTCAGAAATATACACTGGAAAGAGGAAGGAGGTTGGCGAATTATCCCTGTCATGATTTATGAAACAAAAACCAACCGTAATTCTAATTATTATTACAAGTCCAAAAAGCTTCTAAAGCTATTTCTTAAGAGCACAATAGGAATGGTGAGTAATTAAAACAGATTTCAAGAAATGCCCCAAATCTTTCATTCTATTTAACACCACTGTTCCATGATTGATAAATTAAATTCTCAACAAAAGCTGAAATCTGTCCTTATGGTGTCCATTATGAGAAGTGGTTGAATTTTCCCAAAGAGCTTAATTTAGTAAACACAGGGCTTATGTGCTCAATCCTGCTGTTAACTCTTGCTCTTTGACCTTTGTTTTCTGTCAATCTCAAAACTCAAACCCAGGGATAAGAGGCCATGTCAACAGTGTCAGAACCAAAGCATGCCGAATTGATTATGATCCACATCCAGCAAAACTTTGGAGTGTTTGGCACAGGAAAGAACACATCTTATTAAGATTGTTTGTTACCAACTACAAATCCAACATTTATCTCTAGATGATTCCCTGAATTACTGAGTAAAGTTGGAAATACAAGTTATCTCCCACTTGAAGGATATTGCAATCGGAGATCAAAATCATGTTATTTCACAAAAGTTAACAGGAGATATGGGTTAACCATGAAAACCCCTACTAATTTATTAATTCTGGTTAATATATGAATCTATGGAGCCAAGAAAATTTGCAAAAAATTCTGCTGGAAAATTCAGCAGTTTCCATGCAACTTTCCGAGGAAATTCTAATTTTGTATTGGACCAAATCACCAAGAAACACATGCAATTGTGTTTTCAGTTTTTCTTTTCCTCTCTCACACACATTCGGTCATCTGCTGGTGAAACTCCACAAACCACATTTAGCACAACCATTGAAAAATGAAGTTACAGACCATATCCTTCAGCACACCAATTTGATAATCCTTTCTGTATTCTTTATTTTAGTGAGAATACAATATATTTATGTACATGTGTGTACGCTAACCATGTGCATAATTTTAGTATACAAGTTGGAAAGGTGTAGAATACTGTCAGATTCCTTGATTGACGGACACCCAGAATCTATTAAAAACATTTCAAATTAAATTATACTCCCTTCAAAACTGAAAAGGCCACTGTTTGTCATCATTGTTGTAGTGCTTCAGTAAAACAGCAGCAGAGCATCATTCATGTCCTGGGATTAAGATAACATCTGTTACACTGGATGTCAATGTTTGAATTAAAAAACATCTTGGCAATCTCCAAACTACAACAAAACACTCCTGTGTCTAGAAGCCATGAACCGCCAGTCAACCTACTTTTCCCCCCATATGCTTTCAATGCATTAGCCTTTGCGTTACTGTTAATTCCTTCCACAGGCGTAGAACAAACAGAACGTTGCATTAATGTGTACTTGTGTAAACAGGTACAACACAAAAGTCACTTATACTGCCCACAATTAATCCAAGAGGTGCAAAGGTCAGGATTTGCAGTGTAATGAATGGTGTAGGCTTCATCACATTGAATAATCATGTGCTCATGATTTAGCTGGCATCATCTGGGTGATGGGACTTTTCAAAGCAGACTGACTCTCCAAACACTATAGACCTTCATAATAAAACAGGTGGAATGAGATATTATAATAATAATATAATAAAGTACTTTATTGATCCTGAGTTGGAAATCCTTTTATAGGAAATATAGGATTTATGAAAACATTAGTAAGTCATAGTATCTGGAAATTAATTTTTAAAACTTTTAATGCACTTCCAATATGGATTTGGTCACCTTTCGCTTTATTACACGATTGCAACAGATTTGGGGCCTGGGCCATTTGACAGGAAAATAAAGGGTAGCCAGAACAATGATGACTAAAGGACTGCAGGTAATTAGTATGAAGGGTATATACCCTAAACACTAGATTCTGGTGAAACTACTTTAAACAATGCTGTGCCACACCAAGAAGTGCTATTAATATTTAGTTGCTCCGAGAGGTGCAACTCAGAGTCACTTAGATCTAATTTTCCAAACAATGCTCTGAAGGAAATGTGCAAAACGAAAGAGCAAAAGTAGTATTCCGTCCAGATCAGCAAGCCGCCATGTTTGAAGTATTTCCCCGCAGATGACAATGCAGAAAATTGTAAAACTGCACTGAGAGCTGGGAATCACTGACAGGAAATGACAGATTGCTTCACAAGCACTTCTCACTGCAAATTCTGTTTCAGTACCTTGTTATTCCCTCCCTTGGGTGCCAGAATAAAAGAACTGTTCTCTGTAGTACAGTGCTGGAGGTATGTACATTTTACTGCTGTCTGCATGACCACATTTGCCGCACTGGTTTCAAAGTCACTCTGGACTCTTCATGAATTAACTGCAACACTGGATCTACGTGCATAACTTAGTCTTTTTCCATTCAGCTTCAAAAATCCTGATAGCTTTGATTTGACTAAGCCAGTGCCCAGCTGGTGAGCCACGTCCCATGTATACAACCAAGCAACCTTTCATCCCTGAATGTGCAAAATGATTTCATGAATAGGCACAGAAAAATATAGTTGGGTTGAGTTGTTCTCCGAATTTAGCAATCCATTTGCAATCTACCATACGAGGGGACAATATCAGTGCGCTGTTCACTTGTGGGGTGTCCTCTGAATGCTGGGCTTTTATATATTTATCATTCAGTTGATTGGTCGTCATTATGGAAATTCAATCGTGATGTAGGGAGGGGGTCTTTTCACTGATTGGTTGCTTGGTAAACTCTGTGCATTGTCTGGAATTTTGCCTGCATTGACCTATAAATGGGATTGAGGTCCATATGGCTGTATATAGAATTGGTTGCAGAACAACAAGGTCGGAGGTGTTATGGATAGTGTGGAGGGCTGTCAGAGGTTACAGCGGGACACTGATAGGATGCAAAACTGGGCTGAGAAGTGGCAGATGGAGTTCAACCCAGATAAGTGTGGGGTGGTTCACTTTGGTAGGTCAAATATGATCGCAGAATATAGTATTAATGGTAAAACTCTTGGCAGTGTGGAGGATCAGACAGATCTTGGGGTCCGGGTCCATAGGACACTCAAAGCAGCTGTGCAGGTTGACTTTGGTTAAGAAGGCATACGGTATATTGGCCATCATTAATCGTGGATTTGAATTTAGGAGCCGAGAGGTAATGTTGCAGCTATATAGGACCCTGGTCAGACCCCACATGGAGTACTGTGCTCAGTTCTGGTCGCCTCACTACAGGAAGGACGTGGAAGCCACAGAAAGGGTGCAGAGGAGATTTACAAGGATATTGCCTGGATTGGGGTGCATGCCTTATGAAAACAGGTTGAGTGAACTCAGCCTTTTCTCCTTGGAGCGATGGAGGATGAGAGGTGTATATGATGAGAGGCATTGATCGTGTGGATAGTCAGAGGCTTTTTCCCAGGGCTGAAATGGTTGCCACAAGAGGACACAGGTTTAAGGTGCTGGGGAGTAGATACAGAGGTGATGTCAGGGGTAAGTTTTTTTACTCAGAGTGAGCAGTGAGTACCTGGAATGGGCTGCCGGCAACAGTGGTGGAGGCGGATACGATAGGGTCTTTTAAGAGACTTTTGGATAGATACATGGAGCTTAGGAAAATAGAGGGCTATGGGGAAATCAAGTAATTTCTCAGGTAGGGACATGTTCGGCACAACTTTGTGGGCCGAAGGGCCTGTATTGTGCTGTAGGTTTTCTATGTTTCTAGTAATTCTTTTGCATGCCGCATGTTTGCTTGCACTGTGACTTTCACTGATGTCGTATTTTCATGGCAAGAGACCTCCTAGAAGCATGGTCTGTTTATAGAATTGTTTGCAGAAGACATGTAGACCTCGATCCCATTTGTAAGCTAGTGTGGGCAAAATTCCAGACAACACAGAGTTTGCCACGCAACCAATCAGCAATGAGACACCCCCCACCCTACGTCACAAATAAATTTCCGTAATGACGACCAATCAACTGATTGACAAGTACATACAAGCCCAGCATTCAGAGGATACACCACAAGTGAACAGCGCACTGATGATGTCTCCTTGTATGGCGACAAAACGTTTGCAAATGGATTGCCAAGATTGGAGAAAACTCAACAATCAACCACCCAAGCTACACATTTTCTGAGTTATTTCCATTGAAAATTATTGCTTATTACCAACTATGAAAATGGTGCTCTTTGGCAAAGCAAAGATCGGTAATCCAATCAAGTAAAACAATGAAATTCTCATTTAATATCTTGAAGAGTTATCATTCCCTTGGAGGAACATCAGAAAATGCAGGAAGTGATTCCATAAACTATCTTAAAAATCTTAAGGCCCTGAAAGCATACCTTCATGACTTTCTATAACAATACCTTTTTGCCTGCATTGAATCAGAAAACCAACTAAAAGCAGTATCAGTTCCAATCTGAGCTGCCTAACTGCTGCCAAGCTGCAAACTGAAACAAAAGCTGGTACCTTTGCTTTTTACAACAAAGCTTTTTGTCGTTGTATACATCTAAACTATTTTTGAAGTGAAGAATCCATGGAATGATTTAGAAATGGATACGGTTTCTAAGGGCTAGCTTTCAATCAACTTTTCAGTTACAATAGCCCTTGCCGAACACCTGCACATTACTTTTCTCCTAAATATCATACTAGTTTTTAAATGTACAATATTCTTTTCTTACAATGAATCCAAAGCAGCATACATTAAAGACATCAAAATACTTAATGTGCACTTCAAAGATTTTTCTTGTCAATTGAGAAAGTTTAACAGATGCTCCCAGAATGATGAAAGTTAATTTTACATTCAAATAAATACCTGGCATTTTAATTTTTTTTCTCTCCTCTGCTATTATCAGTTCAACTGCAGCCATTACTCCATGACACCCAATTCTCCTACACCAAGGGCAATTTAGCACAGAAGTTCTGGTCACTGACTTCAGGAAGGGGCAGGAGTGCATGTGCAGAGTACATGATCCTGTTAACAACAATGGTGCACAGGTCAAGAGGTTTGGCGGCTTCAAGTTTTTAGGAATGAACATTATCAATAGCTGGCCTGATGTGGACACCACAGCCAAGAAAGCTTTCCAGCGCCTCTAGCTTGAATTGGCAACAACTTCTTCCCCACATTCACCAGCAGCACAGGTGCACCCTAGGGCTGCGTGCCTAGCCCCTTGCATTGACCATCCTTGTGCCCTCCCCCCACACAGATGCTGCTTGATCCACAGAGATTTTTTGCTCCAGACTTCAGCATCTGAAGCCTCTAGTGAAGCTACATTTTTTTTAAAAAAACAGCACAGAGAATACATATTAAACTTTGACAAATCTGCTGAATGACTTCAGTTTAGCTAAAGTAAATACAGGTTTCCCCCGCTATCCGAATTTAGAGTGTTCTCATAAAACCGTTCGTAAGCCAAAATGGCGTAAAGTGAATAAGCAATTACCATTAATTTATATGGGAAAAATTTCTTGAGCGTTCCTAGACCCAAAAAGTAACCTACCAAATCTTACCAAATAGCACATTAAACCAAAAATAACACTAACATATAGTAAAAGCAGGAATGATATGATAAATACACAACCTATATAAAGTAAAAATAACGTATAGTGTAGTTTCACTTAACAAAATCAGGAAGTTTGAGCCGAAATCAGCAGGTACACTCATGTGGACGTCACGCATTTGCACGTACAAGCACTTCACGCATGCGCACACACCTGCCCGCGCAAGGCTTCAAGGTCATGGTAGTCTTTCTCGAGGTAAACACAAGTTTAAAGCGAGCGTCTTTTTTCGTAAAAGTGAATATCCTCTTTCGGTTAACAAAAACAGGTACTAATATAGGTCTTTCGTAAAAGCCAAGTGTCGTGAAGAAAACGTTCGGAAAATGGGGGACACCTGTAGTAAATAGGATGGTTGTGGAAGCTTTGGAGAGGGCACAGAAAAGGTTTACGTGCCAAGAAACCCTCCCTTCTGCAGACTCATATGTCTAAGGGCAGGGGTGGCCAACCTTCGACATTCCATGCATCAACTTTTTCAAGCACGAGTTCAGATGCAATTTTTTCCACGCAAGAGTTGTAGATTAACATTTTTTTTTACAAGAATTAAATGGGGGTACAAGAGTTGTAAGGCGCATCTGAACTTGTGAGTGAAAAATTGACACATGGAATATAAAAGGTTGGCGACCCATGGTCTCAGGTATACACACTCTAGTCCCGGCAAATCCATGAGTGGGATGTCCCTCCCACCCACGTCCCAGTGTGTGTGAGTGCTCTGTGATTTGCTGCCCTGTTGCAGCTCATTGGCAGGAAATAAACAGACCGCACACAATTAAAGAAAGTACATTTATGAATTTTAACTTAACCAAAGAATTAGTAAAGAAAAAACAAAAAGGGCCCATTGTAATTAAACACTGAAACGTACACAGGTTGGAGCTCAAATCTTCCAAGAGTCACATTCATCGATCCACCGATCCTCAGTAGACTCCTGCACCTTGCTCAATCGAATCACAGTTCCCACCGGACCAAATCCTACGATCGGTTCTCTCCGGCATCTTCTCTCTTCATCTCCCGCTAGTGAAACCTTCACCAGGGAGTTACACACTATACGGAGAGTTTGGACAAACCAACTGTACTTTCTCTGAAGGTTGAGGAGTGGAGGCTGGAGGGAGACTCAAAGGTTTGTAAAATTTTGAGAGGCGTAGCTGGAGCAGACTGCTGGTAACTTTCCCCAGGGTGAAAATGTATAGTACTAGAGGGCAGGCGTTTTGAATGAGAAGTAGGTAGTTCAAAAGGAGATGGACAGGGTAGGCTTTGTTTAAAAAAAAAAGGAACAAGAGTGTTAGATGCCTGGAGTGCACGACCATGAGTGGTGGTGGTGCCACCTATGATGGGTGGTGTTTAAAATGCTCTTCGTCAGGCATTCAAATACACAGAGAATGGAGGATTATGAACTACGCGCAGGCAGAAGGGATTAGTTTAATGACGCATCACCAGCCTAATTGCTTTGGCACAACATCATGGGTTGAAGGCCTTGTTCTTGTGCTGTACTGTTTTAGGTTCCCCATTTTCTTTCATCAAGGGAACGTGAAATTCTTCTTTATCCTAGTTGATTAAAGTAAGATTGGTTAAGAAAAATAAAAAGTACAGTACTACTTTACATTGGATTAAGGCAGAAGAGATAAAAATCAGCTGCTGATTTCTCTCATTTTGTTCACTTACTCAATACAGGCTTGAGTTAAAACTCCCTGCCCATTTAAAATAAATGTGATCTGAATCTCATTTGTGAAAATATTCAGATTAATTTACCAGTCAGTTGCTACAGCACACTTAGATGCTTTGCCAGAAATCCTTGTTCAATCTGTGATTAAAAAACAAAATTCAAAGACTGCCAGTTCAATCTACTATGCACTCATTCTATGTTGCATGATCAACAAAGTAACTAAAATATCCTTAAAAGAGAAAGCATCTTGCATTTAAATAACATTTTCTACATAACGAGACATTCATGGGTGCCCTATAAGAACATTACAGAGTTTGACACACAGAGGTCAGTCTTAGAATAAGGTTTTAAACTTGATTAAAGCAGCAAGTGTTAAAGGCTGATTTATACGTGTGCGTACGAGCTACGCCGTAGCCTATGCTGTTGTGAGCATTTATACTTGTGCATTGGTGTGTCTGCGCCGCTCTGCAATTTACCACCAAAACACTAGTTGGCGGTGGGGTTTCAATGTCACTGTTGAGTTTATTCCTGTACTTCAAACAATGGCAATTGAAACTGAGCGCATCATGTTGGAGTTAATAAATGTTGAACAAGAGTTTCTTCTCTCTCAATTCTGAAATGGCAGAGAAGTAGCAGGAACCAGAAATGCGTAGGAGGAAATGCGATGCTACCAAGAGGACCAATCACAGTTGTTGCGGTCTGTGTCGCCCCGACGCCTAGTTACATTTTGGGAGAGGTGCGTGATAGGCTACAGCGTAGGGTTTGGCATAGAGTACAGCGTAGGGTATGCGGCTACGTCGTACCTCAAGCGTACATTTGAAGAAGAAGTATAATTTGGGTTTAAGGAGTGCATCAAAGAAGCAAGGAGTGGATATTTAGGAAGGAAATTCCAAGAGTTCTAAGCCCTTGCTGCTGGAGGCATGGTTAATAGCGGAGCAAGTCCACTTGGTAAAAGGCATTGGATGGAATTATATTACCTCAGCAAGATGAATTCCTGAGGGATTGCTCCCAGAAGCAACAGTAACCTGCAGAACTTCATTCTCCTATGACAATGACTGGCTTGCCCATCCCTCTAACAAGGCTGATTTCCATTTATTGGACTAATCATATATATTTTTGTTCTCCCATTTATCAAAACAACCAGATTATTGTACATTCTGTTTTCATCTCAATCCATTAAATCACGTTGATTCTGTGTAATATTATTGTTCAATAATTACTGGAGGTTCATTGGAATTCAGAACCTATTTATATTTTGATGACTGAACCACAAACCAACTTCCTCTTCCTTACTGCTCAGAGCAGTCTGCTGCGCTCAAGACAGACCAGTGCAGGCATGCTTCTGATGTAAAAGATCATTTAAAATTTCATAAATAAGAATTATTCTGCATGCAAACAAGTCACAACCACTTTTACTGGTAGTCAATTACAAGCACAAAGAGAGCTTTGTTCACCAGAAATAACAGCTGATATTGAGCACAAAGTGTTTCCCCTTTGGTACCCTCGAGTTGATGCTGGACTCTCACCTTGATTTATTTTAGGGTAAAAACATGGTTATTTAATGGCCTCATTATAGATATTTGCACTCCCTATCAATATGCCTTTAAGAAACAATCTGCTTATAGGACTGGTTTTGAAGGTTATGGAAAGAATTGGCTGGAATCTGCACAAGCATGGAAATTACATGGCAAGGATGACCAAGGTCCAACTAGATGGCCTTCCATCACCCAAGTGACTACATGAACTCTGGATAATACATGAACTCTGGATGTCTACAAGAAGGGTCAGAGCCATCTCTATTTCCTGAGGAGACCGAGGTCCTTTAACATCTGTCGGATGATGCTGAGGATGTTCTACAAGTCTGTGGTGGCCAGTGCTATCATGTTTGCTGTTGTGTGCTGGGGTAGCAGGCTGAGGGTAGCAGACACCAAGAAAATCAACAAACTCATTCGTAAGGCCAGTGATATTGTGGGGATGGAACTGGACTCTCTGACGGTGGTGTCTGAAAAGAAGATGCTGTCCAAGTTGCATGCCATCTTGAACAATGTCTCCCATCCACTACATAATGTACTGGTTGGGCACAGAAGTACATTCAGCCAGAGACTCATTCCACCGAGATGCAACACACAGCGTCATAGGAAGTCATTCCTGCCTGTGGCCATCAAACTTTACAACTCCTCCGTTGGAGGGTCAGACACCCTGAGCCAATGGGCTGGTCCTGGACTTATTTCCTGGCATAACTTACCAATTATTATTAATTATGGTTTTATATTGCTATATTTATACTCTATTCTTGGTTGGTGCAACTGTAACAAAATCCAATTTCCCTCCGGATCAATAAAGTATGTCTATCTATTCATCTAATTGAGACATCGACTCATTACTGCAATCTATTTCTTTCATTCATTCTTCAATGGACCAATTTTTGACACAAGTGAATGAGAGCTTCGGGAGCTGCAGGTCAGCACCTTGATCGTCCCAAATACCGATTATGCATCATTCTGTAAGCTCAAATTCTGTGTTCCAAGAGAAATTGCTTGGCTGAGTCAGTACGTGTTTTTACCACCTCCTAATCTATACATGACCATTTTGAGATTGGTTTATGCACAGACTCCTTCTAGAGCCCTTTCATATTCCACTGTGTGGACAAGATGAAATGGCTTGTTACCTCATCCCTATAGGGTAAAATAAACGAGTATTTCGCCGTTCAAGCTGCTCTTTTCCAGTGGGAACAAGTCCTATTTACATGATTACACATCTATTGTGAAACCACCAATCATAAATGTAAATTTAACATCTAGTCAAGTCAAAATTTCTGCTCCAGCATATCTCTAAAAGAGCACCTCCCTAAGTCTGACATTTCACCTGACAAGCACTAGTTGTCAACACCAGAATCATGGTCCAAATCCTTATACTTGTATGAAAAAATACATTTTCATTCTCCAGTAAAACTTCTAGAAGAGCGAGGCAGTGGAGGCGGTATTTATGACACCTTACGGGCAGTGGCAAAAATATCCATAGACTCTTTGCGCTTGTTATTGGAGAAAGGGATGGCAAGGTCAGAATTTCAGAAGCTGGATAGTAATAAGGAAGGAAGCTTCACTGTCTGAAACAACGACGGCTTTGGTAGAGGAAAGCCAGCTCCAATGGTGCTTAACTTGGTCATCCATCTGTCTAAATCATAATAAACAATAGCTACCATCTTCTGTGACTCCAGGATATCAGGTACCTGACACAACTTCCAAAGAAATTTAAAAAGACATGGGATTAATTTGCCATTGAAAAGTATCATTGAGAACCATAAAAATTTCCTTTATCAAAATTGTTTAATTAAAAAATTTTCCAAAAAAAATCAGCTCCGGGGTTGGGGGGAATATTACCTCTGAGAGCAGTTTAATTTCTCCGAGCAGTATATTCTCTCCTTTTCAGTTGTCAGTATATATGCAGAACAGCAGAAGGAATAGAATTTGTGATGTAAAACCAGTCAATATTACAAGGCAAGTTGACATTTAAAATATTAATTATTCTTACCTCACTATTCTAACAATTCAGTTAATATTAATCACAATTTCCTTTCAACTCCTACCCAGACTTACAACAATCACACAATATATATGGCAATTCCAATGTATTTACTTAATTAAGATGTGTTTAGACACATTGCTTCAGCCATGTTAAAGGAAACATCAGTAATGTGAAATTCTTGAAGGATGACAATGACATAGTCAATGCACTGATGTTGGCAGTGTGGGGCATACTATGAATTTGTCATTTTAGTGTAGGTTTAAGGCACTGTTACCCTACCAAGTTTGAAAATGGCTGAAATTTCCCAATAATGGCATGGTCTGTTAAAATGTGGTCGACTACAAAGCACTTGCAGTACAATTAAGTCCACTGTGAGCACTGGAACCACCAATGAAGACAGTGGTATCATTGGTGGAATTAAATGTCAAATCCCATTTAGTTAGCTGTAAATTCTGGAATGTAAATCAACTGTCAAAGTGAAATAGCTAATGCATTATTTAATATAGCAGACATGGGTAAACACACAAGCTTTTCACTCTTGGAAATAAACTTCATTCTTGGGGATTAGTTCAATTGCAAGCTTACATTATTACCATTCTCAAGTAAAAGATAAGCATCTCGTAGTGAGCAACATCCCAAAAGCACAACTTGATACCTGGCTTGTGCAACAAGCTGTATGATTACCAAGTTCTCTCATTCATTATTTGACCAAGCTTTGCCAAATCTATCAATAGCGTAGAAATAGTGTAAACAGGGATAAGCAATCAAAATTTCAACAGCAGAAATCCTTGCAGTGCTTAATTTTGATAAACAGCTAAAATAAATGGACTCTGGTCAAATGCGAATGGCTAGCAAATATTTGTCAATTGGCAAAACAGAAATTAAACAAACCTCGGGGATAAATGACGGACTTGCTTGGTTAGCAGTAAATCCTGGTATTTGAGCTAAGCCCCGTCCAAACAGAGAATCGAATACCCAGAGGCTGAAAAATTAATTTCAGGAAACTGGCAGGAAGATAAGGAGCAGATCCTTCAGTGCTATTAACACAAGTTCTAAATTTAAGAGACATCAGTTTGCCTGTTCCTTTGGCAACAAATATATTGCTACCTTGTGCACAGAAAGTAAGCCTATAATCCTACAATCAAAAAGGGTGTAACTCTGAAATCACAAAAGATAGAATTTTGCAACCAAATTGGTGACATCATTTTTGCAGTAAATTTGTGGTAAGGTGAACTTTGTCTGTCGATTCAACTATTAATTTGCAATTTGTTAAAGCTGCATAGGCCTGAATGGCATCTACTCTGGCTTGGCGGTTCTGTTCTTGCCAAGGTCATTAGTCTGTACTTTTAAGTCCTGCCCTGACACTTGTACACATCACAGTCAGCACTTCAATCCAGCAATGTGGGGTGTATCCCCGTCATGTACAGACGCTGAAACATTTAGCTAGATGTCTCATCATATTTAATGAGCACACACGTATGGTGGAGAAGTCTGACTGAACACTATACAAATGAGGGTACTATCACATGCAAAGCATGTGTCCATCAGGATGGTGCACAGGTCAAAACAGAAAATCATTTGGCCCATCAAATCTATATTACTTTTTTTTTTGCATAATAGGGGAATTGAGGGTTATGGGGAAAAGGCAGGTAGGTGGAGATGAGTCCATAGCCAGATCAGCCATGATCTTATTGAATGGTGGAGCAGGCTCAATGGGCAAGATGGCCAACTCCTGCTCCTATTTCTTATGTTCTTAAGTACTTCAGCCCATCATCCTACTGAGGTATAGGCCTCAGACAGCAGCTCACTAATGTCCTTTGTCCTGGCCAGTCTTTCAAGTTTTCCCAGGTGTAGCCCATCTTCTTGGTGTCTCCTTCCTCTCCTGGTGATGAAGTCTTTGGAGCTTCTACAGGCATTTTTGTAGCTCTGGGTTTTTACGAAATGGGGGTTGCTGGCCCCATGCCCAACCCCTCTCCTTCTGCGGTTGGGCTTGGGGGCCGTCCATGGCAGAGTTATCAAATCTATACCGATTACACACAAGTATAATTCAGACCTCAACCTTTTGACAAGGACCAGTCAATTCTTTTTGCAATTTATCCAGTTTCTTTTTCAAAGCTACAAATGAACTTGTCTCCAGTACATTCTTAGACACTTAAGAACTCACTGTTAGTCAAGTTCCTCATCTTCATTCTGTGACCACTCCCAATGGGAATTGTTTGACACAATCCTCTACCTGTAACCTTCATGATTTTGAATCTCAACTACCTCTGGCAAATTCAATCACTTTGCCCAGGTTCCAAGGGAGAACTATCCTACTGTTCCAGTCTATCACAGAACTAAAATTCACTACTTCTAGAATTATTTTGGCAAACTTAAAGACTACATGTCCCTTAAAGTGTAATACCAATAAATAAACAGAATATTTCCATTTTGACTAAGCCTGTATTTTATAAATGTTCATTATGACAGAAGTCTTAGGTCACACACCATCAGGTTCAGGTACAGTTATTACCTTTAAACTACCAGGGTCCTGAACCTGTGTGTGTAAATTCACTCACCTCAACTCTGAACTGATTCCACAAACTACAGACTCATTTTGAAGGACTCTACAACTCATGATCTCAACACTTATTTTCGCACAATTTGGATTCTTTTGCACACTGATTACTTGTCACCTTCATGTAGTTATTCATAAATTTTATTATATTTTTTCATTTTCCTCTAAATGCCTGTAAGAAAATGAATCTCAAAGTAGTATATGGTGATAAGTGTGTACTTTGATAATAAATGTTCTTTGAATTCCTTAATCTTGCGCTTCATACCTCAATTTACAAAGCCAGGATCTCACACTTATTTTAATCACTTTCTCAACCTGCCCTTTCAATGAACTGTGCACAGACACCACAGATTTCAGGTCTTTTATCCCTTTTAGATTATTGTCTTCAAGTTTATATGGACTCTTCTCATTCAGCCATCTCAAAACCAACAGAATTGAAGCAGAACCGAGTCATCCTTTCCCACAAAGGACTAAGATGATGCAGTGGAACGTAGCCAAGTGCAGCATCCAAAGTATCAGTATCCATCATTTTGTGTTACGAGTTCTGCTGATGGCCATATGTGTATAGAACCGAGAGGCTTATTGAGATCGAACTGGAATTGCCTAATCCAGTTATCAATACTGTCCATGTTACTACCTTTCAGAACTTTCTACACTACTTTTTCTGTAGGACGAATGCAAGTGCCGAGCAAACGCTTCCAAAGCACACCAACAGTCTGAAGGAAGTGACCATACGTCAATCAGCTCGGGAGATAAGCAGTGTCATTTAATTTCTAACTTAAGCTGTTGACATAATTGTCATTTGGGCACATTTAAACCAGCGGTTGAAAGGTTCTTGATTGGTAAGTGCATCAAAGGATACAGGGAGAATGGGGTTGGAGAAGGAAATTAAATCAGCCACGGGGAGACTAGATGGGCTGAATGGCCCAATTCTGCTCACCATTCCCATTTCCCTCTCTCACCTTACCGGCCCATCACCTCCCTCTGGTGCTCCTCCCCCACTCTTTTTTTCCTTGGCTTTCTATCCTCTCCCATCAGCTTCCCCCTTCTCCAGATCTTTATCCCTTTCACCAATCGACTTCCCAGCTCTTTACTTCACTCCTTCCGCTCTCCCGGTTTCATCTATCACTTACCATCTTGTGCTTCTTCCTCCCCTCCCCCCAACCCTCTTACTCTGACTTCTCATCTCCCGCCCACCCCCCTCCTCCGGTCCTGATGAAGGGTCTTGGCCCAAAACATCGACTGTTTACTCTTTTCCATAGATGCTACCTGGCCTGCTGAGTTCCTCCAGCATTTTGTGTGTTCCTATGTCATATGGTCTCAGTAGAGCAACCAGCATAGTCAGTGAGAAGTAAAGACATAGTCCACAGAGGGGACCATGATGTGCTGAGTTCAGTGTATTACTCTCTAGTTTCTTATATAGTTAAAGCTATATATTTTTTAACTCTGAATATGTAAGATATCTGTTCCAAGCAAATTATATTTGTCTGAAATTGTCTTTTTATCTGCTCATGCACTTCGTCCTCACAGCAGGATTAGATAGTTTAGCTAAAGCAACTCACCACAAGTGCAGATTTTTTCCCCAGCTAATGGTGATAACATTCTAAGAGATTCCAGAATCACACAACAGGAAATGTCCAAAATCTTGCTTTTAAAAAATGACACATTTATATTAATTTTAAGCTTCACATGTCACACAGTTTGGGCCTCTATTTCAACAAATAACATTTAAGCAAGCAAAGGGCTTAAACGAGGTTAATGGTGATGTTTCATGAGTTATAAAGTTAGATATGAGTGAAATGTGATGGACATAGAGCTTTCTTTGCAGAGAGCTCTGGATCCTGCCATTTCTATTCTTAATTTGTATGTTCATTAATATTTAAATGCCTTAGGCAGAGCCTCTAGCAATTAGAATTATTCATATAAAACGTGATTAAATATTATGGTTTCAAAAAGGATCTAGTGCTTTCCCGGCAGATATGACAAAAACTCTCCCCAGGCTTCCGGCGGGTACAGATATCGATTATAACCAATGTTTTGATGACAAACCCTGCCAACTTCCTCAGGGATGTTGCCTAGGCACATCTATTCTTGCAGTATTTATACCTCTGTAACCCATCTATCCTGATTGGTTAATCCTCATCCAATCAAGTTTCCATTCTCCCACTGTGTCTACAATCCATTTTCAATTCTTACTTAGAGTGAGACGTTCATCTTCCTTAAAACTCTTTCTCTCTGGTTTTATTTCAATGGCTTCCTTCACCAGACAGTTCCAAAAGGTGCGGCACAGTAGCTCTGTGCCGAAGTAAATCCCATGGCCATTGTGAATGCAGTGTTCTCCTACCGCCGAGTTCTCTGGATAACCCAAAAAGATACACCTCCTGCGTTCCTTGATGCCAGTTTCCTCTGACTGTCCCATCGGGCTGACATACACTGCTTCATATTCACAGGAAATCCTGTAAACTGAGTCCCAGGTTATCTTTGACCCACAAAAGCTGCGATTTGAATTTCCTTACGGGCTTGTGGATGGTATTAATCTGGTATTTCTTCAGGATCCTGGCGATCCTTCTAGAAACTGGAGACTGGTGGTAGCGACAGGTTCCTCCTTATGGTTAGGTTCTCTGGTTTTTCCGTCAACCACTTTAAGGGCCTGATTTCTTCACCTTGTATGGTATGGTTCCAATTAAAAGGACAAGGTCTGCTTCATAAAACTTACTCCAAAGATGAATGCAAGAGAAGTAAGAGGAAAAAAAATCATGATAATGGGATCAAATTCAGCAACTATTTACCACAGGTATTAAAGAGTGAAAATGAAATAAGTGAAACTACAGATGTTTAGCATGGAGCTCTATGATTACAATTACTGTTTGGTAGGTCCAATAACCTTCCTACTTTAACCCAAGCACTGGTGCAATCTTATGCTAGAAATCAAAAATTAAAATTAAAAATGGTGCAAATACTTAGCAGGTTAAGCAGCACCAAGACAGACAAGAATAATGTTTATGTTTGATATTTCAAAGTATTACATAGTACAATTAATATGCAAAAATCTGATCCAGGGTGGTTTAATAAGTGACATGGATTGGCTCACATAACCAAGGATATAGAAATACTTCAAACATTGAACTAATTCTACATAATGAAAATCAAACTTCCAACTGATTCAATTATGTCTTAACATATTCAACTATTATTTTTCTAAGAGGTCCCAAAAAGTCACAATACAGCATTTCAGGTTAATATTTACTCTCTATCAAAGGGTCTCAATTGTGATACTTGAACAAATCACTGTTATATTTATTAAAGGTTGAATTTGCTATCATGAAGGATTTACAGACATTTAGTAAAAAGGTTTAAATGGCTTCAATTATTTTGTGAATATAGGTACTGGCCAATTTAATAAACCATGCCACAAGGTTTAATATCAAGTCTGTGTTTAGTAATCTTGCAGAGCAATCAAGTTCCTGCAAGTGCCCGAGTGGTTCAAAATGTCCAAGCTGGAGTTCCTCATTTGAGTTTAAATGGGTATCACACATGGGTAGTATGGAGAGGAGTGTCAAGGATATCTCAGATTATAGCAAAGTAGAACTATGGGTGTGGAGTTCAGGAAGGATAAGATCATCAGAGTGACTTAAGTGATTAATTTTGCATCTCAATATCCTATTAATAAAAGCCAACTGTATTGCAACAGCAAGTTTATAGACAAACATGACCCAATATAAATTATTTAAAAGCAAATCCCTGTCATCCAAGATTCTCTGTACACTTTCCCACGCTACTGGAAACTTTATCCATTGGATCAAAAATAACCCAAAAATATTTCTCTCCATTGGGATTTCATCAGATACTTAACTCCTGTCACCAAATAGGTTATTTTTTTTCCATATGCTGCAAATAAACTCCCAGACAGGCAAGATGTCAGAATCAACATAGAATTCAAAACAATTTTAAAAAGATCTGCTCTGGCTATCTGATGTCGTTCTTAAATAATAGATGGTATGTCATCTGAATTTGGCTGTCCCGTTCCACTGTGGTAGACCAGCAAAGCCAAATTCAGACTTCATGCCAGCTATTATTTGGACTCAATGATCTCGTTTCATCATATATTGGATAAAACTATATAACTTGATGCAGTATTGAGGGCTTTAAAGGCTTTAAAAAACCTTTGAAGTTTTGTTAAGCTATGTTCCTTTATCCCACCCTCAACTAAAGGCACAATCTGATATAATTCTCACTACATTCCCTGGTTGAGTCAGACGCAGGTGGTGGTGTTATTACAGCTGTGTACACGGCGTGTGGGCAGTAGCAAGTGAGAATGCAATGGCAGTGCATGTTTCAAGTCAAGAATTTGTACTTCATATTTACTTTAACACCACTATAATTTTGTAATTCAAAGCTCATCAGGGCACAGCTTCAACAGCTAGACAAAATTCTAACCAAAAATGTTCAATAAAGTAGTTCAATAAACAGACATGGACCTTCAAAACCCATGATTGAGATATACAGATAATGCAGCAAGCTTAGAATAGCTGCATCCAAAGCTATGAATAAAATGGTATAATAGTAATCATTATAACCATTGCAGATATAATTACTTTGATTACATTTTGACATTTCTATGATTTTTAGTCTTTTCAACCATTCAAGTTATAAAGCCACAAATAAAACAACATAATGTTTTCACTGACAGATGTCGAATACCAAAATTATCTGGTGACAGAAGGCCTTGCATCAAATGCTACGCTGTTTACTTGGATGAAAGATGTCATGATTAGATTTTTCCTTTTATTTTAAGATACGTCTGCTTTAGCAACTGCTCCACTAAAAACCTTTTGAATATTTATAGAAAAATTGAACAATTTATTTTAAGTTAACTCATTTATATGACTGGTGAAGAAAGTACAAGAGTTGAGGTTTGGTATCGACAGAATGGCAGTGGAATCTGCAACGCAAAAAACAGAGCACTTGACCCAATTGGTTCTGTACAGGGTTTGAACTTCTCAACTCTTCTCCTATCACTCCTCCTTCCCCGCCATCTTATCACTCCGTCCCTCAAGATTCCTTTAACTGGATGCCTGTCATCTCAACCACTACAAAAATTCCACTCCCTTTTCAATTTTGATATCGTATTTGTAAGTAGGTACTGTGCACAATCCTGATTTGATGGAGGCAGACGTGAGAAGCATGGAGGAACATCTAGAGAAACTTCTGAAATGTCTGCTTCGCTGCCGCTGCTACTGTGTGATTGAGAATCTCTGGAGGGGAAGGCTTTGCCTATTGCCAGGGCCAGGGTCGAAGCGCTCGGCAGAGATGGTGCTCGGTGTCGGAGGCTCGAAGTTTTCCGACGGACTCAAGAGTCGGCTGTGGTTGAGTGCATCCAGGGTGCTGCATCGGCAAGTTTGCAGCACTGGAAGCTCATGGCAGGGAGTTTTTTTTCTTCCTTCTACCGTCTGCGTGAGATGACGGGACTTCCGAGAGACTTTTTTTTACCGTGCCCATGGTTTGTTCTTTATCAAATTACGGTATTGCTTTGCACTGTTGTAACTATATGTTATAATTATGTGGTTTTTGTCAGTTTTTCAGTCTTGGTTTGTCTTATGTTTCTGTGATATCATTCTGGAGGAACATTGTATCATTTCTTAATGCATACATTACTAAATGACAATAAAAGAGGACTGTGTGTCCTCATAATCTAATCTTACTGGATGCCTCTGAGATATTATACATGTGGTTTCTTACCCTTCAACCATCAGGTTTCTGAACTAGTGTGAATGACTTCACTCAGCTCAACACTGAACTGATTCCACAGCATTCAAGGACTCGTTCTTATTATTTATTTACTTTTTTTGTATTTGCACATCGGTTGTTTGTCAGTCTTTGAGTGAAGTTTTTCCATTAGGTCTATTGTATTTCTTTGTTCTGTGAATATGTGAATGCCTACAAAGAAATGAATCCCAGGGTAGTACATGATGACATATCTATACTTAAATAATACATTTACTTTGAATTTTGGAAATAATATTGTTGAATATTCGGACAAAAGCAATTCAGGTGTGATTACATAGCTACCTGTATGTTAATTCCCCAATAAATTATACCTGTTGCTAATGGTTTTGCAAATAAGGTGCAGTTCTAATTACTCACGTGCCAGTGATTGACAAGCATCAACTGTGCAAACCCAGCAAGTATCATTTTTATCCTAAAATGCCCTCTAACCAAAGTGGAGCATCTGTTCGGAAAAGTAAAGAAGACACTACGCTCATCCAATCACTCCAAATTAAGAGCGTAATAAAAGCAGAGTGGGAAATCTCATTACACACCATGTTGTTCCATCCTATCTCTTAAATATTCCAGCAATTCCATCAGTGGCTGCAGTCAAGTGATTGGCAAGTTTATTAGTAGTGGCCACATTTCAAGAGAGTATCACTTCTGTCTTATTTGCTTCATAAAATTGTTACTAATTATGTTAATTGATCTATTAACATAAAATTGAAATGAAAAAGTACATATGCAAACTCATGCCCAGTAGACTCACTAGTAAACTTTAAACTTTTTTTTAAAATAAATGATCTGATGCTAAATTCCTGTTAAATTAGTGGTCAATAATTCAAATCCATGGACATGATTCTGCCTTGAAGCAAAAAAAGTAGATATCTAAACCTGAATCCCATTCCTCTACCTATACATAAAGTTTAAATTCTGTGTAAAACCATATCATAAGACACATTGAGTGAGCTCGATGTCTGGAAAGCAGAGACTCTGGTGTCATGAACTGGACTCCTGCTGGAAGGAAGATTTTCTCTTTGATCTACAGAACAAAGCTGCAAGCAAAAGGAATCCTGGGATTTGATATAACAGCACTTATTCACGTCTGCACAGCAAGATAAAAACAATATGAAGTCAATACAACTGAGACAATATCCACACACGAGGTATCAATTCAAACAGGAACCAAGATGAGAAAGCCACCAGTTTATTGAAAAAAATACCTTTATAGCCTTCTTCGACTGTAAATGGTTGTCTTCTAATCATTCATAGCAGAGATATTTAACCACCTGTAAATAATCTTCAGTACCAGTGGAAAGAATGGAGACAAATGTTACAGGAAAGAAATGCAGTAGTTTATTAAAATAAAC
Source organism: Mobula birostris (assembly GCF_030028105.1). Taxonomy (NCBI): domain Eukaryota; kingdom Metazoa; phylum Chordata; class Chondrichthyes; order Myliobatiformes; family Myliobatidae; genus Mobula; species Mobula birostris. Next base: position 89,335,222 of record NC_092380.1, on the reverse strand, counting down.
CAGGGGCAGCTTTAAATTTTGCTGTTACATTTTGATTTATGGGTATCGTGAACCAGACAGCCTGCAGAGAAAGGTCAGACATTTGTAATATAAAATGTAGAGTGTGGATATGTATGCCCTGGAATGTGGTCACATAAAAAGCTGAGCTTAAAAAGCATGCAGTACGAAAGCCAATGACAGTAGCTGCCTGCAGTGCCAGGCGTGACCTTTTCCATTGCGTTGTATCTATCAGACATTGGAAGGTCAAGAGCAAAACAAAAGCCAGCCTCGGCTCCCTTTCACAGCTTCAGAAAATAGACACCCACGGCATCCCTTTGAACTCTGCAAATTGGAGGTTGGCAAAGTGAACAAAGGGCATATCTATTTGTCCCGGGATGAGCAACAAGAATAGCTGTCACCGACACCACAGGAAGAAGATGCAGCATGTCTCACAGGAGATGCCCACAGGAGGTCCAGATCATGAAGAGATGCAAGGGGTCAGAGGGGACAATGAAAACTGGGTCCTGTCTCATAGCACATCATGCACTTTTAATAATAATGCAGCTTATCACCCAGAGTTTCATCTGCACACCAAAGAATGCTGGGAACTCAGCAGAAAATCCAATCAAAACCAAGCACAATGAAGCTCTCATATGATCATGTGTGTTTTTTTTAAAACCGAGTTTATCTCCAACATTCATTCCTTCGATCTGCCTGCCACTACAATTTAACAGCACAAAATGCAGCTTCCTTTCATACCTCAGAAACAATTAATTTGACGCTGTTCTGCAATCCTTTCACAGCCATGAAACAACTGCTCAACCACCAGATACTTCATCCTTCACATGTTTTTAACATTTTACTAGTCTGTGAAATTACCTGGGTGTCTCACGGCTCACTGCCATTCTAGAGGAGACTTCCAGTGCAAATAAGTCACATGTACGATTTGATTTCATTATGCAAAATGAGACAAGGAACAACTGAGTATATTTGATGTTCAGCTATTGTAATCCGGTTTCAGAAGAAAACAAACTGCACCTATGAATGCAAATATTTGATAAGTTTTCAATCTTGATTGAAGACCTGAGAGGTCAGCAAGCTGAAATATGAACTCAGTTTCTCCCCTCTGGAAAAACTTACTTGAACAGCATTTGTTCCCATTCATTTTAGTAAAGAAAATAACTCATTTTGGTTCGGATTGATGATAGATCAACCTTGACTTCAGTTTTAAAAACAGTCTCGACATCAGGCTGTATATAGTGACAGTGCTAAAGCCAGCCAGACTGGAGCTTATTGGGTAAATACCTCTGATGCTTAACCTTGGTGACCCCACTGCTTTAAGTGACTGTGATTAAGTTTATGCGCATATATGGAACAATTCTCCACTCACTGCAATTTTTCATTTTAAAAAATTACTCTTTATTTGGGGAAGCCTAAGGAGGTTTCCCTTTCTCTGCTCTTTCAACTGACTAACATGGTGTTGCTGGAGGACAGACCATTTGCTGGTGCAATGCAATTACAGCTGAGGGCATCAGAGTTTGGAGTTCAATTCAGGTGTCCTCCATAACAAATTTGGATGCTCCTTCCTGTGTTCATATGTTATGCCCAAAGATGTACCAGTTAGTAGGTTAATTGGTCATCCTAAATTGTCCTGTGATTTGGCAAGAGCTTAAAAAAAAACAATTGGTGGTTGCTGGACGGTGTGGCTCGAAGGACCTATTCTGCTCTGTATCTTTAATATAATAAATAAAACAATTTCATTGGTTTATGCTTCATTGTTAGTAAATACTTCAATCAAATAATTAATACAGAGAAAACTATTGCAAGGTGGCATGGTAGCGTAGGGGTTAGCACAACGCTTTACAGTACCAGTGACCCTGGCTCAATTCCCACTGCTGCCTGTAAGGAGTTTGTACTTTCTCCCCATGAACGCCTGGGTTGCCTCCTCCAGTCTGAAGATGTACCAGTTGATTGGTTAATTGGTCATTGTACATTGTCCTATAATTAGGCTAGGATTAAACTGGGTGATGTGGCTTAAAGGGCCCATTCTGCATGGTATGCCAATACAAAAATAAATAAATAAATAAAAATAAAAGATGAAATATTTCTAAATACAGTACTTTAATCACAAAATTACGATCATGTTCCTCAGCTAAATCCAGGAAACATGGCAAACCATCCAGGGGAATAATGCAAATTGCAGAGTACAGATAAGCTAAACATTTAATGGCCTATATTTTAACAGTTTTGTGTAAACACTAAGTAACAAATACATACACCTTTACCATTTTAATTAAAGATCCATCGACACCATTATCAAGGGACAAATGGAGCAAGTTTCACATGTGTGGTGGAACTGAGTACACAGTTTGAGGAGTTTGGCTACATTAGCTGTGGCCTACACCCAACTCTAAACACCTGTACCCCAGACTTGTGCCTTTAAAAAAAAACAACTCCCTCCCTTTCCAATCATTTTTCTTACCCTTGATTGCCACTCTGCCTCTCTAGTCCACTACCATGCCTCGACTGCAATCTCCACTCCTTTTGCACTTGCATTCTCCTGATACCCAATGTCCAGACATTGGGAACATTTCTAACTCAGGAACACAGAAGCTCAGTTGGAATTTATCCTCACAAACCTGAATCATGTCTTCATATTATATTTAACTTTAAGTAAAAATTACTTTAAGAACATCTTGCAATCATAATTGACTAGTCAGGCACACTTGACCGAGCAAAGAGCACATCAAGCCTTGGCTCAGTGAAAGCATACTGCTGGAGATCGTTAGATACAATTCTGTGCCCTGATATTAGTAAATAATCTATCAGTGTCATATGGAAAATGGCATAGTTAGAGTAACCATTTGGCTGTACAGACTACAAAAGTATATTCAGAGGAAACAAAAAATAATTTTTTGCTATAATTTGAGAATAATGGAAAAATTATTTTGACATTATAAATTCTCTTCATACTATCCAAGATCTTGCTACTTATAAGTTAGATCTTATCTCTTCTCACAGAAGCACCATGTTTCAGAAACAGTTCATTGCATACAAAACACTTAAGTATCCAGAGGACATGAACAATGGTATATTAATGTTCAGTCTGTCAAAACCATAGAAATACAAATGTTCTTTCTCAGATAAACAACTTCAATAATTCCCAGTGCAGCATAAAGCAGTACTGTGCCCTTTGCTGCTCTGCTATCTCATCACTTACTCTTCATGACAGGTGGATTTCGGCTAAGCACAAATTATTGAAAGTACTTTTATTTAAAAAAAACACTAGAGAAAATATTCCCCTATTAATACAGCTACAAGTCTTCTGATCTGCCCACCACATGTCATAAAACAGAATAGCATATTGATTTAGCCTATAGTGCTTTCTGCCTTTATGAAATGGCTTCCAGTGCATATCAAAGCATTGAAATGTATGGATTCTCTCTCCAGAAAAATAAATGGAATTACAATTGTCTCAAGAGTGCTTGGAAATATGAGGGAGAAAGAGATGCTGTTAATTTCTTGCAAAATATCATCAGGATCCCCGCCATCCAGGCCATACTCTCTTCTCATTGCTGCCAACTGGAAGGACGTACAGGAGCCTTGGGTCCCCCCACACCACCAGGTTCACCCCTCAATCTTCAGCTCCTAGACCAGCATAGATAACATCATTCGCCTCAACACTGAGCCGATTCCACAACTTAATCCACTCACTTTCAAGGATACCACAACTCATTCTCAATACTATTTATTAGTTTTCTTGTATTTGTACAATTTGAGTTCTTTTTACACTCAAGAGGATTAACACAGTAGATACAAGGAAGAAGGTCTACCTAGTTGGGATTTCTAGAATTATTTTATATTTACAGAAACAACCCTTCAAGACTAGTGAAAGGGCGGCAAATCTTCAAAGCTCTAGATCCCTGCTTATATCTTTCTCATTCATGGGATAGGTTTTATTGAGACAATTCTGTTCATTTGCTGATACAAAAAAAAGTACGATTTTTCAGTTATTCTCTCTGGCTCTGATAACTATGACAATAATTTACAAATCCTGACCATGTGACAGAAGCTGCCCTCTGACTAAGATGTCTCTTGGGCTTTAGGAATGCCACAGAACACAACGTGCTCAGAGCATTTAACCTGATGGCATATTTCCTACAATGGTCAATACCACACTCAACATAAATGTTTCTACTTTAATCTTCTGAGCAGAATTGCTAGTGTATTATGTGGAGGATAATTTATAGGTTAAGACACCTTTACAACCAAGTATTCATTCAAGAAATTTAGGTACCTTGTAAAGAATAAAACTTGCATTGAATATCCTTGGGGCATTCTTAAGTGCTTCAAAGTCATTGAATTACTTTGAAATATAAGCACCTGTTTTGAGCTAATAGGATACTGTTAAGCTCTGTTCTACCCATGTCTGATATAAGAAAATAATTCTGGATTTTTAATCACAGAGCATGTCAATAGCCAAAACCAGGTCAGACTACATTGTTCAGCAATTACATCTTCAAGGCAATATATCAGTAATCTGAGCTATACATCGTGCTATAGGCATGTTACTGAACTGGAAGTCCTTTGGTATCCTACTAGGTAGAATCATTCAAAGTAGTACAATAGGCAAGTAATTACAAACTCTTCAACCTAATAACAATGGCAAACCTTATACTGGGAAACAGAAAGGAACAGTTTTAATTATCATTTAGAAATGAATGAATTAATCAAAACAGTCACCATGAAATTTTCAAAGGCTAGGCCATGTCTGTGTAATCTGGTTAAATATTTGAAAGAGGTACCGAAGAGGTCAATGAAAGCATTGCATTCGATGTAGTTGACAGGGATTTCACAAGGCATCTGGCAAGACTCAGATTCATCTGAAAAACAAGCACTTGTGGATTTTCACAAAACTGTCAACTAAATCAGTAACGTCATGTACAGAGCGATAATCAATGTGTATTTTTGTGGTTAGGTTTTGGCTGCCTATGTGCTTTGAAGGTACTCAGCACTCCGTCCCCTGATTTTGTTGTACATGTCAGTGATTTAGAATTAAATTTAAAGAGTCAGATATATTATCACTGACTTCTATCATGAAATTAGTTGCTCCAGGCAGCAGTACAGTGAAAGGCATAAAATTTACTACAAGGTTACAAATAAACAAAGTGCTAAGTAGTGTACATGGACCCTTCAAAAATCCGATGGTAGAGGGCAAGAAGTCATAAAATACCAAGCACAAACATGAGGAAATCTGCAGATGCTGGAAATTCAAGGAACACACACAAAATGCTGGTGGAACGCAGCAGGCCAGGCAGCATCTATTAGGAAGAGGTACAGTCGACGTTTTGGGCCGAGGCATGTTGATAAAATACCGAGTGTGGGACTTCAGGCTGCTGTACCTCCTCCCCGATGGTAGTAATCAGGACCCCCAGATTGAGGGTCCTTAATGATGAATGCCACCTTCTTGAGGCACGGCCATTTGAAGATCTCAGAGGTTGGGAAGCACGGTGGCTGTGATGGAGCTGGTTGTGTCTACAACCCTTTGCCACTGCTTTCATTGCAGCCTCCGTACCAGGCGGTGATACTACCTGTCAGAATGCTCTCCACCGCACATCCATAGAAACCTGCTGGGATCATTGGTAACATACCAAGCCTCCTCAAACTCCTGATTAAGTATAGCTACTGGCATACCTCCTTGGGGACTGCATCAATATGTTGGGCCTAGGATAAATTATCCGAGATGCTGATGTTCAGGAACTTGAAGCTACTCACCATTCCCACTACTGATCCCTCAAAATGAGGACTGACAGGTATTGATTCAATTTCCTCTTTCTGAAGTCCACAATCAATTCCTTGACTTTACTGACAGTGAATGTCAGGTGGTTGTTACGGCACCACTCAACCAGCCAATCTATCTATCTCCCTCCCTCTTCATCACAATCTGAGATTCTGCTAACAGCAGTGCCATTGGTGAATTGATAGATGGCATTTGAGTTGTGCCCAGCCAACATGGGTTCAGAAGGAGTAGAGCAGTTGGCCAAGCACACATCCTCGAGGTGTGCCTGTACTGTCAATGAAGAGAAGGAAGAAATGTAGAGGCCACATTTGTCAAAAATGCAAGAATTGGCTATGTGGTTTAAACTAAGAAACTGTCTTCATTGAGTTATTAATGGACATGTCAGGTATGCAAAGTAAAGGCACCTTAAAACTCTGAGACATGGAAGATAATGCATCTGGAAAGGTCAAAACAGCAAGTGAATATTTGACAAATTATACCAAACTGATGGACGTAGAGCACAGGCTGGCCATAGAGGGCACGTCCAAAGATTTTCAAAAATAGGGGCCAAAAGGAAACTAATAGTAGTTCATAAAATTATGAGAAGCATGGATGGGGGGGGGGCGGGGGGGCGTGACAGTCAGAATCTTTTCTTCCCCCAGGCTAGAAATTTCAAATACTCCAGGGTACAGTTTTAAATTGGGGGTTGGAGTGAGGCAGCTTGTTTGAGATATGCAGGGCACATACCACTGTGAAAAGGTTTTTTTAAAAAAAAATGCAGAAGCACAGTGGGTACTTGGAATGCACGACCAGTGGAGATGGCAGAGGAAGTTAGGACTGTGCGGTTCAATAGTCCTTTAGGTAGGCACACAAATATGCAGGAAATGGAGGGATACAGGCCATGTGCTGGCAGAAGGGATTAGTTTAATAGGCATCATGTTAAGCCCAGACATGGGCCGAAGGATCTGTTTGCATGTGCTGTATTCAAGTTCTAAATTTTACGAACACCTTGCATGTTTCATATTTTTGCATTCTGAAGTCTGCAAGAGAGTGAGGTAGATGGTGATGGGGAGAGGAGAGAATAAGCATCTGCAGGAACCGCTCCATCCCCATACAACTCATTAGCAATTCAGTGACTTCAAACAACTCCAAGACAGAGCAAGTACGTATTTCCACCAAGTACAAGGATGAGCAAATATTGTGGCAAATATGAGCAAATATCCTTTTAAAGAACATATCCTGACTCCAGTTTTCAGTTTCCTGCTTTATTCCACTACACCAGGACATAGAATCTCTTGTTCTTCTAAACACAATCTCTATTGTGCTCTGCAGAAACTTTTGAATAATTCCACAAAAGACAAGCTTAAGCAAACATATATAAATTCATGAGATTCAAGATTTATATGTAATTGTTAGTCTTTGGTTTTGTTGTGTATATTAGGTTGCATTTGATTTTGCTGTTTAAAAACCAGGAATGACTAAGCCACACCAGACCTCAGCCAAATAAGAAATAGAAACACTATAAACACAACTTCAAGGTACAATGATATTGTGGATAAGTTACGGGAAAAGGAATCCAGAGATCCAGACTCGTAAGCAGTTTTTTTTTAAAAAGTCGCACAACATTACGTTTAGTAGTTAAATTCAGTTAAAGAATAAATTGAGGAATTTAAAAATTAAGTTAGTAATACCGACTTAAAATCTACTGAATCATTAAGAAGCCACTGGAATCCTGAGTCACACACAAAACGCTGGAGGAATTCAACTGGTCAGGCAGCATCCATGGGAGCAAATAGAGTCGATGTTTTGGGCCAAGACATCTCAGCCCAAAATGTCAACACTTTATTCCGTTCCAGAGACGCTGCCTGACCTGCTGTGTGTGTTTGTATGCGAAAGTTACTCTGGATTTCCAACATCTGCAGGATCTCGTGTTTGTGTTTTGGAATCTTATCGTCTTTATCCAGTTCGGCCAATTTGCAATATTGTTTTTAATTCTCACTCCAATGTGATTCATTGTCCTGGTAATAAGCAGTGGCCATCAGAGATTCAACAGATTATTATTATATTAAGAGAGAAAGCCCTCAGCTAATGAAGAGAAAAAGGCAGCCATAGTTCTTTTTCCCCCAATACAGTACTGCCAATGATTCCAGCTAAGCATTGAATGCTGACGAAGAGTGAGAGAGACAATAGCATCTATAACCTGCCAACGGAAATTTATCGATAGCCTATGGAGGCTTACTGCTTAGTATTTATGTGGCCAGTCATTTAAACGGGAGGGAACAGCATGCAGTGCTCTGTATTCAGATACAGGCAAATCAAAATTATTATAATTTAATTGATCAGTACTACTGCCACTACGTGTCCCCCCCACAACCCCGCATTTATTTTCCAAGATACTGGGGGATTTAAAGTGACCACTGCCCTGCCAGCAAATCAACGCTGCTGAAGGCAATAAAAACAGGTTATAACATATCGAGTGCATTTGGTCTCATAATACAACGCTTAAAGCAAGTCCGTGGCTAATGAGACATTTTGTAGATACCAGAAGAAAACAGCATCAGGACTAATACACCAACCAAAATGATGGGAGGGGAGGGGTGATAAGGCAAGCAGTGAAAACTAGAAGAGAACAGTAAATTACGTAAAACAGAAAAAGAATAACAATTAGATTTGATGTAATGAAATTGAACTCTGAAAATAAATATCTATTTAATAAATTGCAAATCTGCACTTGAGAATAATGTTGCTCATAAAAGCCTTCCCTGAACCTGGAATTAACACGCTGTTAAGGATTTTTTAAAAATATTCAAGTGTACATATTTTATTTTATCATGCGTAATATTTGTAGAAACTTTTCACTGCAATAATAAAACAATATTATCTTTCATCATGTTATTTTGCTTCACGGCAGCTTTCATTTGTATTGCAAAACATCATACCTCAGTAGTGCAATCAAAATAAAACCGTGGACAAGCTGCATAAGAAGATTAGAGTAAGAGATCGAATGGAAGTTCAAGGAGGTGGATTTTAAGCAGCCTCTTAAAAGGTGGATGGCTAGAACACTGGAGGGGTCAAGGAATTCCTGAGCACCAGCCCTTGGCAACTGAAGGCACTGTCACTAATGGTGAAGCAATTAAATCTGAAGATGATCGAGGGGCCAGATTTGAAGTTAGATAACTCAGTGTGGCTGGATGAGGGGAGATTACAACAATGGGTTCCACAAATTAGATCCCTCCCATTTTCACGACACTGTGTAGTCACTACATTTTGCCTCAATGATAGATCAGAGAACACCGAAGGTGGTGTGAATACAGGAGCTCTCCTTCTCCAAACTAGCGTTGAGATTTATTCTCTACTGGAAGCACTAATATATGCCATGCACTTACAAACAGCTGCAGCAAGGGAGTTCTCCAGGTAGCCACTGAAGAGAAGGTGGTGAGCAGGAAATAGTGGGGAGATTCAGCAATGGATATCTCGTGATGCACAGTGATTGCCTTGCAGGAAACCATTGGAGCACTGGGATCACAATATTGTCTGCATTTGAGGGAATGGAGCTGGAAATAATGACACATGGATTGCAGTTGGAAACTCCATCCATGGCCCCCTCCCCACCAAGCACAAAGGACTACTCTTCAAAGTGGCTGGTCTATTTGTCTGAAGGGCAGGACTTTACAAGAAAATGGACAGAAAATGCACAATTCTTTGTGTAATTTACACAAAAAACTCCATAAATGTCACAATATCCCATGTGGCATCTATCTACATGCCATACCACCCAGGGACTTGGGCTGTACTATTTTATATTGTGATTGTATATTCCTCTATCAGAACTTTATATGCTGTTAGTACTGTATTTTGCACCTTGGCCCTGGATGAATTCTGTATTCATGTACGGTAGAAAGACAATTAAACTTGGAACTTGCATTTGAAATGGGTCTAATTTCTAAGCAAGGCAAAAACCAATGGAGCTATTTGGAAATTAGGTACAAATTGCAAATTAATATTACTTAAGGGCCAACTAACAACAGGACAATGGGCAACAAATTAGGACATGGCAGAAGAATTTCAATGTGACGTAAAGTCCATAAAAACAGAATAAGAAAGTCCAGGTATCATTGTGTTAACATAGTCAAAATCTACAGGGTAACAAAGCCATCGAAGAGGCATTCAGCAGCAGATGAGCTAGGCCAGACTGATTTAGCAATTGAAAAAGATGATCTTGGTAAAGGCACGGCTATAATCTGATTCTGCTTTATAACATTTGTCCACGAAAGGGTTAGATTTGGAGGCTGTGCAGTGGGTAACTTGAAGATGTTGCAACTTGCCTTGTGGAAATGTACTATGTGAAAAATTGCATACTCTATTTACAGATCATAATCATTGTTTACTGATTTAACAATGCAATTTTGGTGAAGGTGAAAGCCCAGGGTCACTGAAGTTATAGTTAATATCCTTCACATATATAGTGAATGCCTGCATCACTTCAGCCAACCATCACTCACTTCTGCAACAAATTCTCAGTTCTACAATATGTTATATTATTCCTGTTCAAACTATTAGCAAGTTTCTTCCAGCTTGAACACGAGGAATTCTGCAGATGCTGGAAATTCAAGCAACGCACATCAAAGTTGCTGGTGAACGCAGCAGGCCAGGCAGCATCTCTAGGAAGAGGGCCGGGACCCTTCGTCAGGACCCGAAACGTCGACTGTACCTCTTCCTAGAGATGCTGCCTGGCCTGCTGCGTTCACCAGCAACTTTGATGTGTGTTGCTTCTTCCAGCTTGAGTTCTCTTTTTAACCACTAAGAACTATGGAACTGTATGCATCTTTTATTTGCAAGACTTTGTAAAAATTAATAATCCAAGGCAATTACATTGCTTAGAGCTTAAGCACATTTCACACAAACCCTCAGTAAAACTACAGACTCAACCAGCATCAAGTTATAATGATTCACCATTTTCAGCATACAGAAGACTTTACACAGATGGTCATATCAACTATAAAGCCGTACGGTTTTTGAATTTAAATGACATCAATTGTCTTAGAACATTGACTAAGATTTTAAAAATACAAATCCTAATTCTCTTCTTTCCTCAATATTCCCAGATTGCTGAGGGACTGCAGACCTCAGAAACAAACTTCAGTTCTGCACTTCACTGGGGGCTCAAGGACCACTCTTTGTTTCAAGAATCACTCCTTGTTTCAAGAATGTCACTGGGGCCCAAGCCCCAGTGCTAGCACTCCCAACCCCTATAATACTTTATCCCTTGACCATGTAAATGCTCATAAGAATATTTTGTATCACTGTCTGTTCCTATAGTACCTCTAGGCTCACAGCTCAATGGCGTGGAACTTTACTTTGTTTATTCTTACAAGTTATTTGTCAAACTTTGTGTGCTGTCATGTTTGCCTACACAAAGGTTGGCTGAAAGTAGAAAACAGAGTAATTTATTTTGTAGAAGTTTAAACGAGACGTTTCATCATGATAAGGTTTCTATGTACTTTCAAGTACTAGTTATTTATTAACCGTACACTAACAAACATATTATGTTGCTGGACCAGTAATCCAATCAATCAGAATGAGGTTTACTATCACTGACATATGTCATGAAAATTGTAGCTTTCGATGGTTGGAAAACAAAAATTATGTATTATTGCACTCTCACAGACTGCAAGACATAGTAAAGCAATTACATCTTGGTGGTACTGTCTAAAATTTAATTATGCAGGACAAGATTTACAATTTGGTCAAGAGTTTTTACATTTACATTCCAGAGCATCAAATGAACTGTTGTTTTTAAATTGTCTTAACAAAATTGGAACTTTGAGCAATTCTGTTTTCAAAAAGATTTGAATCACATTCTATCCTCTTGGACTGTAAAATTCGTTGTACAAGCGGCCATACGCTTTGCTGGCACAAAGACATTTTCACTGCAAACCCACATGCCATAGCAATGTCACGTTTTCTGCACCATCATCCACATTCATACGCCTGCCTCTCCAAGCTTTAATCAAAGGCAGCCCAAAGCAGCAGGCTCTATTAAACAAACAATATCAACTCACTCCAAGCACAAAATAGGCTTTTCAAACATCAGTTAGAATGGCAAACATTGTCCAAGAATGGTTACTAATGAAGTCAGCTAGTAGAAACACTTCATTGGAACAGTCCTTTCAGAGTGGCCTCTGAGATTCCATGTCAAAACAGCCTGGACTGTGCTGCTCGGAGATTTGAAATGGTAGCTGTTGACTTTTTTACTTTTCGTGCAGTGTGACAGAGGAGACAGCAATTTTCGGCACCTTCCTCAAAGGCTGGCCCTGATTAAGAGGGAGCTGCATGCAACTCCTTAGGAATTTTCTAAGAGACCACCCATAAATCAAAGCATTGTGTGGCCACAGCAAATCATGGTACTGCCGCTGCAGTGAGGAGCTATTCATTTGAGAATGAGAGCTTTATCTTGATTCAGCTAAATGTGATTACATTCAACAGATAGCTGCATGTTTCCCATTCAGGATAATGCACTGATTTCCCATTTCCAGATGTGAAAGCTTGCCGTGTCAGGGTTCTTTTAACCAAAATTTAAGAAATTGGATTTTACAACCAAGTCACTGGCTGACACAGCAGCTGTTAGAACAAAGACTTCCATACTCAATTCCACTCTGCACTTTATGCAAGCTTCAAACAAAATTTCCAAGACCTCCCTGTTGCTTCAATGTTATCCTTAGTGCATTCCCACTTCATATGCCAATGGCTGAAAATAGTGCTATCAGTCACCTCGTCCACACTCTCCAGAATTCCCAGTTAAATCATTCTGCATTCCTATTTGCTACATCTAACAAATCTATAGTTGGGTATCCCACATCTACGTTTGATTCAATGTCAATTTTAACTCACTTTATTACATTTAAGGTGTAATACAATGCATACACATACATATATATATCACACACACATATATACACACACACACACATATATATATATATACACACACACATATTTTATATATCTACACTGTAGAGCACCACAGCACAGAAACAGGCCTTTCAGCTCATCTAGTCTGTGCTGACCTGTTATTCTGCCTGTCACATCAACCCGTACCTGGACTACAGCCCTATCTCTCCCATCAATATATCTATCATTCCAAAATTTGCAGGTTTTAAATGAAAATCCACTCCTCTGACTTTGCTTATGATAAGGCTTCATTTCATTTTTGTTTAATTCAGTAAAATGGGAATTTCAGGGGAAAGTTTAATTTGCACTAAAAATTAATGTCAGGTTCACAGTGCAATTGCTTCATGTGCAAGCCTAGCCCTAAGCATTGAGGCAAGTTCTTCTGAGGGAGGCAGTAAGAGCTTAGGTACCAGAAGAGCATCCCTGAACAGACAAGTGGTTGGAACCATCTCTGACACCAGAACCTAAAGCAAGGCGAGGCCACTGGAGTTAGCCCAGAGCCATACAAGGAAAGGACTAGCACTCCTTGTGCCCAGAGGTCTAAACCCAGTGAAGCACCTTCAATTACTCCAAAAGACTGAGGTTTGGTAAAATACTGAAAGGCTTTTATTCGCTGTACAATACGACCTCCACAGTGAGTGTCTGCCCCCGGACTGAGGGGGAGGGGCAAGGCGAACACCTTTATACAGGACTCTGTGGGAGGAGCCACAGGGGCAGTCAGCAGAGGAGTGTGTCCAGACAGGTAACCGAGTTTCAACATATATACATGGCTTACCACACCCAGAGGACTGTGTGGCCACCCTACTGTGACATCCTGATGGTTCCGTCTTTAACTAATACAACAGGGAAGAACTGGTAATTTCAGAACTTTCAGTGAATGCATATTTGTATCAGAGTCTTACAAATCAAGCTTCAAATTGAGCAATAAGGAAATATTACATTTTACATTCTGAGTGAGCTCCAGCCAATATACAGACATGCCTACATACTGCAGCTAATGAGGCTTACCCATCGGTACAGGCCTCTTCCACGATTCTCATCTTATACCAGTCAGATTTTCAGGGTACAAGGAGAGCCAAGAGTTAAATTTCAACCCAAAATGTGAACTGTATTTTATGTCCGTCTATTGGACTGGAAGATCTAAAGTTTATGTCAATAATGTGGTTGTAAATATTAACTTGCCACAATTGGCCCCAAACCTGCCTTGAGTCAGAATATACAGTATTTGATTTCCAAGCCAATCCAGAATTTCGGCACGTAACCTAGGCCATTGGTCGTATATCACAGGAACACTGCAGCTTTGGAGATGCACATCAAAAATATAGTTCTGTCATATTGATCTTGAAAGCAGGAAATTTCATGACAGCAACTACAGAAGTGCATGAATTTTCCCAACATACGATCCAACATCTCTCTTTTAAACAACTCAAAAGTAGTTTAGCTATTTATTGATTTAGTTTACTGCATAGGGAAAACTGACTGTGTACAATAGCCCTATCCCAATAGGGTTCCTCTTGTCCTCACCTACCACCCCACCAGCCTCCACTCCAGCCCATACATAATTCTCTATAACTTCTGCCATCTCCAATGTGATCCCACCTCCCACCCCACTTTTCACAGGGATTGCTCCCTTCATGACTCTCTTGTCCATTCGCCCCTCCCCACGATCTCCCTCCCGGGACTTATCCTTGCAAGTGGAACAAGTGCTACACCTGCTCCTACACCTCCTCCCTCACTACAATTCAGGGCCCCAAACAGTCCTTCCAGGTGAGGTAACACTTCAACTGTGACTCTGTTGGGGTCAACTACTGTATCCGGTGCTCCCGGTGTGACCTCTTGTATATAGATGAGACCCAACGTAGACTGGGAAACCGCTTCGCCGAGCACCTATGCTCCGTCTGCCAGAAAAAGCAGGATTTCTCAGTGGCCATCCGATTTAATTCCACTTCCCATACCTATTCCAACATGTCAATCCATGGCCTCCTCTACTGAGGCCACACTCAGGTTGGAGGAGCAACACCTTATATTCTGCCTGGGTAGCCTCCAACCTGATGGCATGAACATTGACTTCTCTAACTTATGGTCAAGGACAACACCCCCCCTCCTCCACTCCACCATTCCCCCATCCCCTTTTCCCCTCTCTCACCTTATCTCCTTCTGCCTATCACCTCCCTCTGGTGCTCTTCTCCCTTTTCTTTCTTCCACAGCCTTCTGTCCTCTATTAGGTTCCCCCTTCTCCTGCCCTGTATCTCTTTCACCAATTAACTGACCAGCTCTTTGCTTCACCCCACCCCCAGGTTTCACCAATTCACCAATTACCTTGTGTTTCTCCCTCCCTTCCCCTCCATCTTCTAACTGAATAATCTTTTTCTCTCCCGTCCTTCTGAAGGGTCTCGTCCCGAAACGTCGACTGTGCTCTTTTCCATAGATGCTGCCTGGCCTGCTGAGTTCCTCCAGCATTTTGTGCATTGCTCGGATTTCCAGAATACGCAGATTTTCTCATTTGTGATCAGGTTTACAGTCATTAGCTCTGCACTGACACATTTCCAGTAGCCAACTCGAAAGGAGAATTTGATTAATAATAATTTCTTTGCCCTCTTATCTGGATAATAACATGCACGCCAAACAATAAATTGAAATTTAACCAAGCGAATGGGTAACAAATTATCAATTAGGTCTGCATACTACCTGAATTCATCCTCATTATGATTTTATTAAACTAAAAACAGCAACAAATGCTTGTCATCAATGGGCTTTTGAACTAAAAATAAAGGAACTATTTGCCAAAAGCAGTCAACCAACCATTAAGCTCGCATTTCTGACATGCTATTAACATTTGACAAAGACAGAGGTTTAAGGAATGTTTGTTTCTGCAGGAAAATTGAGCAATAACAATGAGTCCAGTTACTGCCTCAGTATCCGACACTTAGTTTGGCAGGATAGCTTCTCACACACTCTTGTGAGTATCTTGCTGATGTATTTGGCCATTCTGCTGTGTTTGTACTCATTCTTCCCACCCCTAACCAACAAAGAGTATTCCAGTCCTTTTAAACGTGCTTCAGGTCCAAGCTTCGCCTACCTACCAAGGTTCAACATGGTCCAACATGGTCCAATGTCATCCCTTAGTACAACAAACTTCCTAATACTAAGCCCCACACACCAGTGTGCCCCCCCATCTTACACCTTTGAACTGTTGCACCTCCAGCTCAGTAAATCCAGCTCAGTAACCCGCTACAATTCATTTCCTGTATCAATATTTTTGCTCATCACCAGAATTTAGAAGCTATTTTCCACTGTCATTCCTGTATTTTTGCCTTTCTGTGCAACTTCTTCCTCTCACTTTGCTCTGCTTCTCAAGTCAAGAGTTATGACATAATATGCAAGCTGCAAGAACAGTGCTGTAGAAGCACACTAGTTCTAACATACTTTGTCAGCTACGTTTGCTCTTCTGATCTTGAAAAATTGCTACACTTCTGATTTCCCAACCACAAGGACACCACGATTGCGAGTACTCGTCACCCTCCCCTCCCCCAATTCTTACTTCCTTGCAGTCCACTCCACCCCTTCTATATGGAAAACAAAGGATTTCAGGCCAAAATATTCTATCCTCACCGTCAGTTGTGCATCTCTCACGTGTACAATGAAAGCTCAGCAACCAGATTCAGTTAAAACTTACTCAAGACCGTAAATCTAGTAAAAGGGACAATTCTACAATTGAAAAGGCCCAATGGTATAATTCAGAAAAGCAAGGAAGTTATCCTTGGTCTCAGTCTAATATTTATTTTCAATTAATGTCAGGTAAAAAGACTCCAATTACTATTGTATTGTTTGTGGGAGTAGAAATGATTCTTTCTACACCCAAGCACTCAATCTTACAATAAGCCTAAAGTATGCTTATGCGCTCAATCCCAAATTTTATTTGGCCCAGTAAAAACAGTGAGGCCAATAGCATTTGGTTGTGTGTGGTTTTTTTTTTTAAACACAAGGTTAATAGTGAGGCAAATAATTAGATAAATGCAAATCATCTCAAATTGCAGATCAACTTACAATTCTCCCTCATTCCAAATTCCAAAGTAAATGTATTATCAAAGTGCATACACGTCACTATATAACACACAGATTCATTTTCCTGCAGGCCTTCACAGCAAAGCCACTCAGAGTCCACCTACGTCCCCATTGTGAGAGATGGGAATGGGCAAGGCCAGCCAACAGGGCTCCAGTGAAGCTGTATAGGCCAAAATACAATGGACTACAGAAACACTGATAAACACTAAACATTCCATCCACTTTGGGTGATGGAGATGGGAAGTCATCAATGGCCCATGCTCCACTGGGAGCTAAGCACCCAAGAAGAATTACAGTAAAATACACAGAAACACAATGGAGTTAATGATAAAACTGCACACAAAAGGACAACAACCAACGCACAAAAGGACAACAAATTGTGCAAATGCAAAAAGAAAAACAAAATAATAATAAATTATATTGACAACACAAGCTGTTGAGTCGTGTAGAGTCCATTGGTTGTAGAATCAGTTCATTTGCTTCACATCAACATTATTCCACTGTTTGACTCACTATGGAAATGCAATGAATGCAATTCTGTTGCTTCAGTCATCTGGTAGATTTGAATCAACTCAATACACTCCCTTTCTAATTAATCAAGTGAACATCAGATGGCACCAAATATTTTAATTTATGCTCAGCACTCTCTCTGGCATTGCTCTGTGCCCACAGTCTGATATCTCATTTTGCAATCTTTATTTGCTGAAATGTTCAAACACCGTGTTTTAAAATGTTTGAAGTTTTCCTTTCAGTCACATTTTTCCTATCTTCTATAACCCCTGTCCTCTACCAGTAACAAATTTTGAGGGAGATTTGCAATTGTGTTTATCTAAAAAAATGACAATATGATGTTCCACCTGTCTCCTCCTGAGGTCTACCACAAGGGCCAGGTTTCAATCAGTTCAATTCGCCATGCGATAAAAAGAACAACAATGTGCATCGGATAGAGAAAAGCACAAGGTCCTGAGAAATGAATTCATTTTCCCTTGTCTTTTCAGGCCATTAAAGGATTAGCCGATGCATAATCGAAATCTTTTCCAAAAATGTAGCAAGCATGTACTTGAACTTGCCGCTACCTGCCTGCATTGTTCACATAAAGATAGCTAAGATGCCATCAGCATTTAGTAATGTACTTAGATGCCCAAGCACTTTCTCAGAAACAAAATGCAGCACATTAACTTCAAAAATTTGTTTATGTCATAGACTGTTTCAATCTAGAAATCAGTGAATTTTTACTTGCAATATAGTTAATACAAAATATATACAGTAGTACCTACCCCAAGCCTATTTAAGTTTCTCCCATAAAAGCTGTCACTCCAATCATTTTATGACTTTCATTTCTTGTGTTCCACACTACAGACATATCTATCATTCTTTGTCTTCAGACTTCTTGCAATTTCAAAGCAATTACAGTATATATTCTTAATGTAGATTGTTGAAATAAGTCCTCCATCAAGCCAGTATCTGAAGAGAAAAAGTCAGCTTTTTAAGCTAAGTTTTTTCCACCCCCCCGCCCAATCTGAAAAAAAAATTGAGGTGATACAAGCTTGAAGAACCAGAAAAAGGCAGGATTAGATGAGTAAAACAAAAGGGAAAAAAAATAAATCACATTAGGGTTGAAGGCAGGAGAGATTTCATGAACAAAATGGGTACGAGTACTGGCATATGACAACTTGGGTGGTAATGGGAGAAGCAAGACAGAAGAGGAATCTTTTGAGAGGTTGGAGTCACTGCCATCAATCGCCATATGAAAGAAAAAGAGTATTGCTTATGATCCAAAATTATTGGATATCGAGACTGGAAGGCCTAATCAAAGGATGAGGAGGTATTGTTTCTGGAGCATCGATCCAACAGTGTAGGAGACAAGACTAAAAAGATTCCAATGAAGAAGCAAGGTGGTGTGGGACCTTACTTCACACATGCACTCTGAAAGCAGCTTTCCACATACAGGTCTTCATTTACCAACTCAATAATGTACAGTGCTGTAACACCAGTAAAACAACCACATCCCCTTGCTATCTTATTGAATGGATGTTTACAACATCCTTTTTATTGATTCTGTTATGTTCAAGAGTCAAGATTGTTTAATGTTATTTCCTGTGCACAAGTGTAAAAGAGAACAAATTAGTTGTTATTCCAGATCTGATACAGCATGAAAAAAACCACAAAAATAAAGAACACAATAACATTTTTAAAACCACAATAAGTACATAGGATAGGTCAAATACATAGATTGACTGTATGCCCATAAAGTGACTATAGGCTGCACAAGGTGACTGACAGAAAATAATAAACTGGTAGTGTAGGTAATAGGTGAAAGTATTGATCAGCTTTACTGCTTGGGGGAAGTAACTAACTGCCTTTGAGTCTGCTGGTCCTGGCGTGGATGTGACATTTACTACAGATAAACAGAAATGCTCTCATTGCAAAATGAAACAAACTGCTTTTACCAAAGGAGAAAAAGAAAATGAATTAAATGGGACACTTACAATGCTCTTACTTGTTAATTATGAATTCAGTCTGCTAAAGCTTCACCTAGGTCAGCCAAATTTCAATTATAAAAGGCGAGATTTATTCCCCTCCTCCAATCACCACTTGATGCATGTATTTAATGAATACTTTCTTGTGTAACCAGTCATTATTCATCTGTCACCCCTAATTAATAGACTTTTCAGATCAATGTGATGCATATCTGCACAAGATAGGCCTCCAATTCTAATAACTTTCTACAGGAGCACTATTGAGTGTCCTGTTTGGCTGCATCATTCTGTGGCACAGAAGTTTCAAGGCATTGGGCCACAAGACCCTAAGGAGATAGTAAAAGCTACCAAGAGGATCACCAGGATCTCCCTCTCCACTATTTGTGACATTTATGGGGAGCATCACATACAAAGGGCCCAAAGCACTGTGGAGGATCCCTACTTCCCATTCAGCAATCTACTTGAACCACCACCCTCAGGAAGGAGGTACAAGAGTACCAAGTCTAGGACTGCTAGACTGGGTAACAGCTTCTTCCCTCAGGCTGTGAGACTTATATTACTCTCCCACCACCAGGGCCTTGTCACAAGGACAGCAAGCTGCTTGTTTACCTGTGCTGAGCACTGCATGCATTTTGAATTTTATCTTATTCAAATATGGTAAAATTTTGGTTTATGTGCTGTGTGTGATACACGTTTTGTCAGTGCATCATGGTCCAGAGGAAGACAGTTTCATTGGGTTGTATACATGTACAGTCAGATGACGATAAACTTGAATTGTTGATTTTCTTTCATTCCCATTGGTTGAAGTGTTATAGGAAGCTGGATATTGCTCCTTAGAAGTTTCATAAAAATACTCATCATCCTGCATATCAGTGTGCAAGACTGAACAACTGTAACCAAATAACACATCAAAATAGGAAGCAAACCTTTCACCTAGACTTCACGTCAATCATGATCACTGAAAGGCTGGAAGATATTTTATTTACTTGTGCACCTCCCCTCCCCACACCTTTCATTAGAATGGTAAAACTATTTTGAGAACATGAAGGAATTAAGGTATTTTAATGATCAAATTACATTATTCATTCAGGAAAGATTAATCAGTGTCTCATTTTTAGCAATAATGAACATATTACTGCCTGAAGCCACAACATAATCGTTATTTTGGGTGGTCTCCCTGTAATAACAGCACTGTTTAATGAAAGGCAGCATGTATACAACAGATCACTCACTTGTTCGGTGAGCTTTAACCAAAGCAATGCTTAAACTACTGTTTCATCATTAAGTTTGTAATCAATCAAGGCAGTTTTCTAAAACAGTTCTCTCACTTGATTCATTTCCTAGTTTACCACCCTTATCTTTCTCCACATCATTAAGCAGAGTTTACCATTTTAATATTTAAATAAGTCCCTCAAAGCATGGGGATCGCAGAAAGGATACAATTGTTTTAATTCAAACAGTTCAAAATTTACAAGCCACATATCCTTGAAATTATTTAGAATTGAGGACCCTGGGATTATCCACTGTTTTAACCTAGCAGCTTGTTCTGAAATCAGAAAACAGTTCTACAAGTTTCACATCTTTTGTGAATTTCAGAACGGTGGTCATTTCTGTAAACGCTGGAAGTCTACTGAGATGCCTAGACACTCCAAACACAGACAGAAATCAAACTATTTTGCAACAACCACATTAAGCAACATTATAAAATTGGACTGCTTCATGAACATGACAGTTGCTCAACTCTTAAGGTAGAACACCTACTCGTCCTTACAGCAAAGTCTTTCAGTAGCATTTTTGTATTCTAGCAGCATACAGGCAAATCTATTCCAGTTTCCAACTTTTTCTTACCAAATGGAGAAAATGCTCAAAAAGGAATGTGAATTTTCAGAGCTGAATTATTTACAAGCAAAGTAAATAATGCTATAACACATGCCAAATACTGGAGGGACTCAGCAGATTAGCAGCATCTATGTACGGCTGCAGGACTGGACCGATGAAGTCTCGATCAGAAATATCAGTTGTTTATTCATTTCCATAGATGCTGTCTGACCTGCAAGTTCCTCCAGCATTTTGGATTTCCAGCCTCTGCAGAATCTCTTGTGTACTTGATGTTGTACAAGTTTTAGTGGACTGAAAATCAATTTTAGCACAGAAGTAATATTTGAAAAAGAAAAGCGGTAGGCTAGAGAGGTGATGCTTTAACTAGAGCACCACCTGCCAGTACTAACTGCATACCTTGATACCCTTGATGTACAAAACTCTAGCAAATATTTTTGAATATTCAGTATGTGCATCTCAACAGTTCTCCTGTACAGAGAAATATAAAGATTTATCATTCTTTGGTTGACAAAATGTTTTTACACAGTTGAGTTCTGAGTGACAAATATTTTTTAAGAAAACAACTGTGAGCCCCAATTCAAGACACGGCAGTCATCAACCCTGCATCTTTCCTTTAAAACCTTGTATAAAAAAATTTACATGTTTCACTGAGATCACCTCTCTTTCTCCTAAACTCTGGAGAATTGAGGTCTTGTCTGATCAATCTCTCCTCACAAGAGAAGCCCCATCCCCAACTCAGTAATCAATATGGTGAAGCTTCATTACACTCCCCCTGTCACAATATCCTTCCCTGTGCAGACAAACTGGACACGTACACAAAATTCCATTTGGTCTCACCAGGGCTTTGTTTAATTTCTTGTACTGAAATGTCCTTGCAGTAAAGGCCAATATAATCTTCGTAATTGCTTGTTGTGCTTGTATGAAATGTTTTACACCAATTAACCTATAATACTCTCCAATCCATTCCCCGCACACTATTTCTAAATCACAACCAGAAAAGCGTCTCCACTGCCCAATAGACATTTTTATGACATAATGCTGATTGATCACCTGTTGCACTGCCAGATCAGATGAAGGCTTTCTAAAGCAGACAGGAGTCTTTTTAGAACCTGAACAACTGTATATAGAAAACTTCCCTCTGGACCTTTGACAACCATAGATAGAACAAATTTTATTCCAACCCATCCGTCTCAACTGGATCTAGATCCAAAAACGTAAAACAACAGTCCTCTGACACTCTGCATCATAAATTCCAGTTACCAACAGGAGTTTCTTTCTTTCCTCTGCCTCTGGATCTCTGCATGCGTACACCATTCCGCAGTCAAGAAGATTCCAACAGCATACTTCCCAAGACCAGTCATTGCAATTCTTGAGCCAACTACCAAGAGATACACAATAGCAGCATTGATAAACCTGAATCCTGATGTTTCTTTCAGTTTTCTCCATTGGTATGATCAAAACTGGGATTCTGTATCCCTGATCATGAATGTGTTTTCTAATGAATCACAATTAACAGTATTGCCCAGAGGTCTTCAGAGACAATAAAACAGAAAATGCTGAAGATATTCAATATCTATGGAGAAAAATAAATGTTTCAAATTTCCTTTACTTCCTACTTAGATAAGTTATACCAGGGAAATTAGGAAAGGATGCTCAGCATTATATGGTGCAAACCATTTCATACGGGCACAAAAATTAATCCGGAAGGCGCACAATGCATTGGTCTTAATTGCAATGTTTTCTGTTCACCTTTTGTCAGAGCTGCAAAATGTTAAAGAAATACAAGAAGTGAGTGAAGAGCATTAGAAAGCAAAATACAAAGAGATACGACAAGGTGGAAGCTAAAATCAATGGAAAAATCAGTTGGCACTAAGCAATAAAGAGTTATCTGTGGAACAAAAAACCAGGCTCAAGGAAATACAAATGGAAACAGAAAAATGTTCACCACTGATCATAGAAGCAGCAGCTGCAAGCCCTTAACTCCAAGTGGGGTCATCGGGATGCTGTCATGATGGCGTTTTTTTTGGCAGGCTTTCTTATTTTTCACAAGGCCAAGTTGCTAGCTCAACGCTCAACCCAGCACAGATGGAAAGCGTGCAAGGGAGCCGGCTGGGTTCGAACTCAGAAGCCTTCACTCCGAAGTCCGGCACTGATGCCACTACGCCACCAACCGGCTGCTGATCTACTGCTCAGCCTAAAAACTTCGAATGCACCTTACAAAAAGATAGATGCCATGCCTCGAGCTCCATCTGAACAGTGAAAAGGCAGGAAACACAAATCCCAAGGGCACTCACAGACTGAATGGAAGTGTTTGACGAAACAGTCTTCCAATTAGAGCATGGTTTCCCAAAATTAAAGAATGAAATCCTGGGCGGTGGGAAGCTTGGACGTAAATAGACAATGTGCATCCTCCATGCTTGCACAGCAAGATACACGGCAAAGATACAACTTACAGAAAAATGACCAGCATGTTCACTGTAGGAACACTCTCCCAGCTCAAAGGGCCTGAAACCACCCCCACCCATCCCCATCAGTGAATTGAAGAAAGGTTTCTGGGTCAAAGCAGCCCAGAACACCCAGAAAGACATCAGACTCAGGAGTCTATGACAGGAATTCCCAACCTTTTTTATGTCATGGACTAATTCTAGTAAGAGGTTCATGAACCTCAGGTTGGGAACCCCAGTCTATTGATGTCAGTATCCATGTGGACTACTGAAAGGAAAGACTAACTTTCCAAAAAAGTCTGTTTTTCCATTGGTTTGAAAGGTCAACTGCTTAATCCCCTCCGAAGATGCTGCTCTGACCTACTGAGTTCCTCTAGCATTTTTGTGTGGATTTCCAGCATCTGCTGAATTTTGTTTTTCTAACTTCAGATTTCATTCAAGCAGTGACTTTGTGCTAGATGAGACAGAAACAACAGAAAACAGACAATGAAAATGGAGATGCATAAAATAGCTGGTGAGGTCAAAAGTTAATCCATTATTTTGGGAAAGAGGGCACGGCCTGAGCATGAAAATGCAAGAAGTGAGGCTAACACAGTTCAAGACTTAACCTACTGAAGTGGAAGACAAAACTTTGAGGGAATATCAAGGGCAAAGAATCCAAGGACGCGGCCTGGAAGGCGAGCGTGCCTTCAGGATTCTGGATTTTCGTGGCTCTGGAGACAGGCCGCTTCTTGGCTGGTGCCCCTGACTGAGGCATTGTGGGAGAACACAGAACATTGGGAGCAGTGGACTAGCTGCTGGGGGTTGTGTGTCTGGAGAGATGCACCTTTATGATGCCAACTGGGCGCAGAGCTTGGAAAAAGCAACACAGACTTTTAACATCATAAATCAGGGAGTTGTTTGTTATGTCTCCCCTCTCACTGTGAAATGAGGACATTTCTTTTTCTCTTATGGGGGGGGAGGGAGACATGTTGAATTACTGGGTGAATGAGCACTCTTTAGGGTACTGCAAGTCTGTATCTTTATTTATGCTTGGTACATGCTTGAGTGCTCGATGGAGGGCGACAATGCTTTTTTGCTGGTGGGGGTGGAGGTGGGGTCACTGCCTCACTGCTGCTTGTGTGTGGGAGAGGGCAGCTGGGGGGGGGTGGCCTTTGGGGTTCTAACTTTTAACTGTCATTCATTCTTTGGGGCACTCCTCTGTTTTCATGGATGTTGGCAAAGATAAAGAATTTCAGGATCTACATTGAATACATTTCCCTGACGTTAAATGTACCTATCGAAACCGATTGAAGTTGGCCATGCCATACTGGACAACATGTAGTGGCATCCCCAATGTGTCATGCTCTAGTACAACCATAACAGTGAAAGAGAAATTTTACATTTTTAAGAAGAAACTGGTGATGGGGGGTGGGGGGGAGGGAGAAGAGAAATGCTGTCAAGATAGGTTTAAAATCCAATTAATGTAGCATACACATTGATGAATAATTAATCCCTAAAAAAAAATGGAGAGATTGATATTGAGGACGAGTCAGGAGGACCACACAAAGCCGAAAGGAGCAAAAAATGCATTAAGGAACTTATTCTTTCAATTTTTTTGTGTTAAACCTCACCAAAACAATGAGAATTTTCAGCTTCAGCAGCATTTATACATTATTGATGTAGGAAATGAACCCTAGGGATCTTTTTCCTGCATGTCAACCAGGAAAATGAAACACAAGGCTGAAAAGTTATCGTAATGACATATCACATAATGAAATAAGATTCAGTCGGGTTCTTAATGTTCATACCATCTCAGAGAACAACGTGATGGACACCAGGCACCCTGTAGTTTAGTTCAAATGATGCTGTAATGACAACTCGTCCCTACTCCAAGCTCCAAATGACAAAAAGGTCACAAAGCTGTGGCAACAGTTACCAGCTTGATGCAAAGGGAAAATATACTCATTCAAAACCTTTATTATGCATGCTTAAGTGGTGACTGGCCTTCAGCTGCCACCCTTCACTTTTCCCTGATGTTTCCCCACTTAAGAGCAGTGAATCACCCCTCGCCTGGAACTGTATGGATCCCATTTTGTGGCCAATGTCCAACTCCCATCTGTGCCTGAAAAATGTCAATGAAGTGTGTGGGATCTGATCAGAGCCATATCCACTTTTTAAATCCTCATTCAGGCTCATCTCCACCCCGACTTGTTTTCACTTCAGATGATTGCAGAACTGCAGAATATTTATTCTCTTCCCTAACTTAACACAATAATGGTCCTTCTAATTTATCCTTACCATCTCATTGCGATTGTCTGCCTGACCATGTTCTTTCTTAATTCTACCCCTTCAAAACAGTTATTGATACATGTTTGGGAGTTGTATAATTAGAAAGTTTTTCCAGATACCTGCAAGTTATTCAGGTACCTACGAAAACTCACCTTTCAACAATTCCTCAGCCACGTTGCATTCATTATTGACGGGCTCATTTTTCTGGTGAATACAAGTGACTGACCTGCAAGGTTCCGTTTCCATTTTGCGGCTCCCGCGTAATTGAAGACTGGGGAATGTTGTAACTAAGTACAATAGAATAAAATGAACTCTTTACTATCTAAAGCTCTTTTGAAATGCGCTTAATTAAGTTGGACAAGAGGTAAATTACAACAAAGGCAGTTCTGGAGTCACTTCTACTGGCGGCGATCTTACTTGGGTACGCCACCACCTGTTATCGTGTCAGGCATGTCAGAATTGAGCCAAGGACAGAATTCCGCAGGGTCTTACTGCCCACCGACAATATGCATTCATAAGTTAACGCACTGTGCTTTTTCATACAAAATAGACAAATATTAATATCCATGTCTAACCTGATGCATGAATATTGGGAATAGTGTACTAAGGACTTTAAAGCCAACACTTGATTTTTAATGACAATCATTCAGCGATTTACTTATGTATAGGACAACGCAACATTTGCATCCTATTCATCAGTGACGATGCAGATATTTGAATATCTGCATATGTTGAGTACAAGTTAATTAACATTTATTTGAACGTTCGTCAATAAATAAGGCATTGTATACAAGTACTCGATAATTTGATGCAATTAGTTCCTTACGTTTTATATATCTGAATAAAGAACGATTGGATAGAAATAGATACACGTAGCAATAGGTTACATCGCAGCATGTTCAAACTGAAGTGCGCTTGCTCGTTTATATTGACCGAGCGCTAGGACCGCGGAGCTCTTTTTTTTTAAAAACTCCCTGCTGTTCCAACTGGGTTTTCAAAGAGAGTTCCTGTAATAAAATAGCTGAAGAGTGCCATTCGCGCCAGGGCGGCAGGAAAATTCCACGACAGAAATTCTTCGCACTGTATTAATATACACGACGGAACCTGGGCAAACAGGCACAGTGCTGCCAGAGACAGATTTAGATATATCTTAACAAGATTGAAGTTCCTACTACTCGGTACATATACCTGCCCACACATTGATCGTGCACGCGCGCAAAAGATACTAAAAGGACAATCTCACCATTTACAAAAACTGAAAACCACGTGAAAAATTGCTTAATATTAAAGTATTTAACATACTAATTTTAACAAAATCTAATTGCATAGAGCTAAGGTAATATAGAGATTATCGACCACATTAGGTAGATTTTGATTGTAAAGAACTGTTAGAAATGTTTAAAAACTCGACACCAAAAGTAACTGATTAGTTTCACGAATAATTTTCTGCTGCAGCCAATGGGCCAAGTCTTCATCCCGGTTTTAAAAGAAAGGTAAAAAGTCTAGCACGGTGGTCTCTTCAAGAAATATCTGCATTCCAGAGCTTGCTTTACTTCGGCATGGATATTCAAATCGCTCCAGTAGGCGAACACATTCAGATGGAAACGCAAATCCTCCAGCTTTGGAGCTGACATAGATTGGTGGGTTTTATTTTACCTACTAGACGTTTCACATTTTTATTAATATCATTACGAGGTTTTTCAAATAGATATTTCTGTCGGGTTAAATAAACACTTTGCAATTAAATTAATTCTCTCCCCCCCCCCCCCACACACACACACATTTTCTGCAGTATTCCGGTGAAGAAAGGAATTTGTTTTCTCGAGAGTTCTAGACAACACTGATACACACCGAGAAATAGTTGTCAAGTTTCACCCTTACAACGCCACAGGCTTAGAAGATGGATTGGCGAAAAGCTTCACTGGGACTGCACGAACCGCCAATCACAGCAGGTAAACAGCAATTCAGTGTCAAACACCGAATACTCGTCATTTGTCTTATCAATATGAATAAGCGGTGATTTTCAATGGTCGAGCGTTTTCCGTGGATGAGGAAATACAAATGGATGGTTCTATTGAGAATATAAACACCTGCGCTGATACCCCGGTGGTTACAAAGTGATACTGCTCTCTCTATACGCTGAAACCCAAGTTTTAATAGTTGAGACGTATTCTATCTGGTGTGATGTTTTCGATTAAACATTAGTTTCCCCGCGACTCTGAAATGTGTTTCACAAAGCGCATTCTATCTTTTGGAAGAGGCTGGGATAATTATAGTAAGAAGACTGGTAATTACAGTCCTACAACGGAAATGGTCAAGTCTCGTTTCCCCGACATCCCAGCGCTGCCCAGACAAAGCAAATGAATCAAGAGACGTTCAATTAGAGAACACAGTCCGTTCCGCGTGGCTATTCTGTTTGTTCTCAGTAGAAGTGCGATGGTATTCCAGATAATACTACTTTTAAAGTACTGTCGCCGCTCGTCCTCTGGTGTTAAGGGCTGTTGTAATCCTTTGTCTTACGACAGATAAAGGCTAAACTGGCGCCTGCATATTTAATCGTGCTGCAAGAAAAGAATGAGCAATGCTCGTCTACCAGAGAGTTAGTTATCTTTCTCAGATGGGCAAAGTAAACTGTGGCGCAGGGGGCTTCCTCCAAACACACTGGCTTGTCAGTTTCGAACAATTTTACTCTACCGGGAGTCACTGTGACTGACTCATCTGAGAGCGGCGGGTCAAAGTGAGACTTTGCAAAGTGTAGCAGAAAATGTCTAGGAGGAGATGGCGCAGCTGTCACGAAGCAACCTCAAACAGCTCTGTGACAAGCCTTTTAATCGGACTGGCGAACAAATTATTCTGCAGGAAGGACAAGGCTGCACTTTTAAAGTGGAATGGCCGTTTCCTCGGTTGAAAAGATCAAACTATCGACATAGTATAGCTGTTTTCTAAAAGTAGTAAAATGATGCAGTCGAGATATAGACTTCAAAGCAGTATTAAAACTGGGCACATGGTCCTGCATGGCAACCGGTTACTATTTCAGACTTCGCAGTTTAAGTTAAAGCCCCCGAAGCGCATTACTTTCTCTACATAACCTGGTATTCCTCGTTTTCTCTTATTTTAATGATCTAAGACACAACACGTGCATGAATATAGTTGAGAAACCAATTATCCTTAAATGCCCGCCGACACCCTTTATAAAAAAAAATCAGTAAAATAGTTTTGCCTGTTCGGAGTGAGAATTCCGCCTTACCCACCATGCCTGATCCCCAAGTTCCCTCGTTCCTAATACATACCATTCCTAATCGCGGCTGTTGTTACAACATGCAAGGTGTTGAAAGCCTACAAGACCCAAGCAACCTTTCTACCTCGCTCCTTTGGCTCAAGAATGCCCGAATGTGCAAGGCTGATAATGATTAAAACTCTGCATGCCTACTAAAACCCATCGGCGTTTCTGTTGAAATAAAGAATTCAGTCCTTTCTTCTGACGGAGTTTGTTGGGGAAACAAAGACCGAAACATACACTTCAAAACTTGTATCAAAAGTTTGTTCTCATCTTCAAACAACCTCACTTTATTTCATTTGTCTTGCTAATAAAGACCCCGGTTCAGTTCCCTATACCAATTGGTTTCTATATGGTGCTGTAAAGCTGGAATTAAGTCAGTCAGGAGTTAAATGACATACATCCAGTCTCAGGCAACACGCCGCATGTCTACTGCGGGGGCATCCGTTCAGTCCTCGTTTCTTCCATAGACCTCACCGACTACCACTGCACATCCACTCTATAACTCCACGATCGTATCTGTCCCCCCGAAACAAATACGGCAATGCCGATAGGATCGGTAAGTTCTTACCTTGGCCGTGTAACACTATAACAAGCAGGAAGCCAAAGAGCAGCGCAACAGGCTGCATTATGATCTTGTCTGACTCCTGATGATTTGTTTTGTTTAAACCAACACTTAAAAGGAGGGAACAAAAAATGTTTCTTTAAGGTTCGGAAAATGAGGCTGCAGATAAGATCAGTTCATGGCTGGCGGCTATTGTTAGTAAGTTTCCCTTGCTCTTTTTAAAGGTAAACTTCAGAACGACGTAACTGTTGGATGCTACCAGCGAACGTGCACCGCTCTGCCGTCTCAGTCCGAGTGCACGATATTTTCTCCCATGGATTGATCAAAAGCAACATGGACCGCACCACCTTCCAATGCTGGGGGGGGAGGAGTGTTATCAAACTGTGAGAACACGGAGAAATCCCTCGACGCTGCCTGGCCTGAACCCGTGGCAGTCCACCGTGTTACCAGTAAATAGTGATAATGTTCTTACTTAGATTGCACTTAATATTTCAAAGCCCGAGGAACTTGCGTCTCCGGCTAACCTGCGTCCCCCGAAGACGTGTGCTGAATGCAAGAAGCTTTCCAATCCTAAACTTGCTTTAGTCAGTCGCCAGCCGTAGTGGCAGAGATGAAGGCGGTAGATAGTGATCACCAACCGGCAGCCTTTAACATTTTTGATGTGTTCGTTTATTATCTATAAGCTAATTTAAAACTACGCAATGCACGTATACATAAGTTATTTATTAGCAGTGCAATAAAACATTTTCTGATGGAACTTATTGCATGGCATAAAAAACAAAGTAGCTACTTGGATTAATGTCTTTAATGTAGTTCTGTCCCTGCGGACTTCCACAGAAGTGTTTTCAACACTTTGACAGAGTCGCGTGATGAACTTTCAGAACAGGTGATGAAAGGGTTGCTGAAAAGTGGGTCTTAAGGAGGAGGTTGAAGAAAGCAATTCAGACCCACAGACGTAAGACAACGGAGGACACGAGGGCCACTAATGGGAGGGATGGAAGTCGGAGGGCGCGCAAGAAATCAGAAGCACACAGATCCGAAAGGTGGTAACAGGGTTTTAGAATGGTAATGAAGACAATGGCCATCCTAAAATGTAATGATGAGGTGGTGGGTGGTTTCTACCCGACCAGTACTCCGTGCAGTCTAACAGCCTTGCAAATCAGAATCAATGAAGTGTTTTCAATAGGTGGCGATGAGTTAGATTTGGGTGTTATGAAGGTAAAAGGAGAATTTTGATTTGCTTTCACAGTACCCACAGTATTTAGCATATCAAGCCTGTATTCGGAGACATATCCAATAATTTGTCATTCCACATTATTCCCTATACACTTTTGCTCTCTACGTATTTGCCTAGTTCCTTTTCAAAAGTTTCAATTGAAACTGCCTCTATCATTAAATTGGATAATCATTTTAATGAACAGATTAAAGGAATGGGTTTTCTGCTGTACTACAAATATTAAGAGTTTGGAGGAGCGGTGCTGTAAATCGTGCAGCCCAACAACAATTAGAGCGCTGCTCACAATTAATTAAGACTACTAATTCCCTCCCCCCCCCCATTGAAGTATGGGCACGTGGTTAGATGTGGTCTCACTTGGGGAAAGGGAACATAAGAGAATCGGACAGTAGGCCTTTAAAGCCTGTTCCGTCGTTCAATATGTTCATGGCTGATCCATGCCGACTTAAATTCCTCTCCTCCGTCAGTTCCCCACAACCTTCAATTTCTTGTTTTTTTTTCCATTCCTAACTACTTCCACTTTAACTATGATGATTTGGCCTCCACCACGCTCGGGGACAAAGAATTCTAACCTCTGAGACGAACTTCCCCATAATCAAATTACATGTACGTTTACATCTTTGTATAATATGAGTCTGTTCAAAGTGCTTTTCCAAAAAGCGTTCAAATTAATTTCCCATACATGGTCCTGGTCTCAATGGTCTCTTAAAACCCATTCCTCATTCGTGTTTCTAGTACTGATACCAGCGGAGTGCAACAGGTAACGTGTGAGCCATAGCCGGATGCTCGGATGGGTCGATCTCGCCTGTTTCAGCGCGCAGCGAATCACCATCCTAAAACGTACACTCACCGTTTTCGGAACAGCCTCTACCCCTCCGCCATAGATTTCTGAACGGACCCATGAGCACTACCTCGCTATTTTTGCACTACATTATTTTTAAAAACATACAGTACTGTGCAGAAGTCCAGGGCAGCTTCTGGTTTCAGATGGCATAGCCTCCACAGAGCCCTGATCTCAACATCATCGAGGATATCTGGGACGACCTGGAGAGGCAGCCAAAGTCTCCAAAAGGACTGTTGCAAGTTCTCCGAGATGGTTGGAACAACCTATCAGTCGATTTCCTTATAAAACTGCACGGCAGTGTACCTAAGAGAAGTGATGCAGTTTTAAAGGCAAAGGCTGGTCACGTCAAATATTGATATGATTTACTTTTAAAAAATTTTTAAATATAATTTTTATTGACTTTTCGAAGTGATTACATTTACTTTTTTTAAAAACTGATTAATGTTCATTATAGTCTTTTTCTGATATTTAGAAACTTCTCATTTCATTATTTTGAAGGCATCTTCACTTTACAGATTTTTTTACATGTGCTTAATACTTTTGCACAGTACTGTAAATTTCATATTGTAATTTATAATATTTTTATGTACTGCTCTATATCATTACATATGTCAGTGATGGTAAACCTGATTCGGATCCTAGGCGCTTGCTCCCTTCCAATCTTAACCGCAGCAGCAAAAGGCGAACCAATCAGCTCACCGTGACACACACTGTACCTCCAATTATCACTCAATCAGCTACAGTTTAAAAGACATGGCAATAGTGCAAAGGCCCTGGATATGCGAACGCTGAGATAAAACCTCAGTTAACTCGCCAGGGCGATCACAGATCCCACCTGCAGAAGAGTCTCAACTACTGTTTAACCCCGCCCCTGCGTTTACCGGCAGCCAAATGTGTCAGAGTGCTTGGAACGTTAGAATTCATGTGTTCGTGAGCAATGGAGATATTTTGAAACCATGCAATTAAATATTATAAAATTATTAAAAGTGTTTATAAAAATAAAAATTAGGAATAACAAATACATTTGCCAACAAGTCAATTTAATTCATAATCTATAAATTACCATTCTCACTCAAAACGGTTCCCCAGTGAAATGAATGGAGTCGCTGAACCTGAACCAGGAGTTCGGTGTTCGGAATTCTCAGCGCAACCGCTGAGCAAATGCAAGAAGTTACCATTCTGAAACGACACCACGGCAAGTCCAATCTGCGAAATGTGGCCAGAATGGCGGCGGGCGTTTTCAGGGAAAGTGAGACTCCTGATTTCGCACGGGCAGCCCTCAGATAGATCTTGTGTCGCTGGTCAGGCTCTTCCACAGAAAGCGTTGATATAGATTGTCTGTGGACACATTTTGATTTCTTCAACCTTTCCTGTGTTTTTGAAGAATATTTATGTTAACAACAATAATAGATCCACCCTGCATGGAATTTAAATGATGGATTTTTCTTCCCCAGACTTTCTCATCAAGTATGTTAACTCAGAAATGTACGAGGGGTGATTGATAAGTTCGCGGCCTAGGGTAGAAGGAGATGAGTTATACAGCTCTGGTTAAATGCACGTGCTACCTTAGGCCACGTACTTATCAATCACCCCTGCTGTGGACCACTTCGGGAGGCCCAAGACACCTAGTTCTACAAAGAAGGGATCCGTATGCTCCAGGACCGCTGGACTAAGTGTGTAAGTGTAGGCAAAATGAATGTACAGTACTAGGTTTTCTAAAATTGACTCCTTCAACTGTAGGCCACGAACTTATCAATCACTCCTCGTACTTATACTCTGCCCTGCTTTGCTCCCCTGTTTCGACGCAATCTTCTGCCATTTATTTATCCCCTTCCTGCTTTTTACTACAACCAAAGGGAGGTATAGAAATCGGAAGACACACGCTCAATGTTTTGGGAATTTCCCTCTGCCATCAGATTTCTGAACCAGCTCATGAATACTATTTTTGCTCTCTTATTGCACTATTTATTTAATTTTATTTTATTTAGCATTATGGTATGATTACAGGTCCTTCTGGCCCAATAAGCTCATGCTGCCTATTACACCCACATGACCAATTAACCTACTAACCTGTATCTCCTTGGAATGCGAGAGGAAACTGGAGCTGCCTGAGGAAACCCCCATGGTCATGGAAAGAAAGTACAAACTGCTTACAGACAGCGGCGGGAATTGCACTTGGGTTACTGGTGTTTCACTAACCACTATGCGACCATATCGCTATTTCACCACATATATATCTCAGTGGTATTAAATTCTGATATTTTGACCCTTTGTTCCTTTTTTGCAACACATGCCTCTTTTGTCATTATAAAGGGTCTTGGGATGTTTTGCTTGTTAAACATGAAAGCTGTTGAACCCACATTGACTCCAGCAGCCAAAAAAGATGCTGCGTACCAAAAGGGCAAGGAATTTATTTACTTTTTGTTCAATATCAGCATTGTGTATCCTTCTTGAGATGGGGGTTTCCCTGCCCTAAAATGGAGGTGAACATGCTCAGCTGTTAGCTAGGTTGAGGCAACAAGCATTCTGCTGGAAGAACTCAGTGGGCTCAGCAGCACAGCATCAGTGGAAGGGAACAAATTTTTGATTCTGCAGCTCGGTTCTCTGCATCAAGAAACATTGTTGTCCTGATAGATGCCGTTCAAAATGCTGAGTTCCTCCAGCAGGTTATTCTTTCAGCCAGCATCTGCAATCTCTCGGTCTCCAGATTGGATAAGGTGTTACTCAGCTATGCTCCTGAACTAGATGCTAGATGTAATAAATATAGACAAGCTTTATATTTATTATTTCTATATTTATTAGAGAACATGATTTTTTTCTATGCATTGCAAATCAGAGTGTGTAAAGAAAATTCCCTGTGTTGGTTGTATTAGGTTGGTTTAGAAAATGTGATGCCAGGGGCATTTTTTCCCCACTCAGATTTGCAATGCATAGAAAAATAAGCTACCAACACTGAAGAAGTAGGCAGCAGCAGTCTAACCTAAAGGATTTCTCACTTCAGTTAAATTAAGTCTTTGCAGAGATATTTTTAGCTGCTGCATATTTCTGATGGCATTATTTTGTAACTAGATGTCTTTCTTTAACATGATAGGAGAGGAACGTATGGGGAAGTTGTGCTTAGCAGGAAACCAGTCACTGACATCTGTCACCTGCTGCAATAGGAATTATAGACAAATTCATGGGTACACACGGTATTGGCTGTGGCTACATGGGTTATTTTGGCCCTCAATTTCAATGCATCAGTTCAATCCAAATTGCGACAGATGACACTTAGTTGGAGCAGTAAATTTACTATCTATACAACCATTAAGCAGGTGATAGATAGCCAAGAGTGCAATACATCACTTTGCCAACGGAAGCTACTGATCAAGAAAGGAAAGATCTCAATAATCCCACATTGCTGAATATCCCCAGGTGCAAAATGTAATTGATTGCACACATGTTGCCTTGTGCTGTTTCTGTCAAGAGCCAGCAGTGATTTATAGCAGGAAGAGGTTTTACTTCCTGAATATTCATCTGATCAGTGACCGCTGAGAGTGAATAATATATTACTGTATTTGTTTTCCTAGCAGCTGCCATGACATCTTAATAGTGCACCAGTGCGCTCCAGTCTTTGGCCCAGACAGATGAGGATCATTATCTCTTTGGAGAAAGTTGTGACTCCTCAAATACAGAGTACAAATGTCCATCAGAAGTCTAAGTAGCCATGCTTAATACCAACACAAAGAAAACCATAAAAAAACCAGAAGTCTCTGACCAACAGTAAGATTCTTCAAGCGTGGACACTTGGCTGATTTGGAAGAATCCATTCAGAGAGGATAAACCTTGTCTTTCTTACAGGAAGAGGTCCAAGAATAGGATAATCAAGAGAATGAAGAAAACCAAAGCCAAGCATGGTTACCATCTTCTAGGCCTTAAGTCAACAGTTATTGTAGAAGGATTCTCTGAAGCAAACTATCCCACTAACAGTCCTGCTATTTGATTCATCCCTTCTATCCACTTCTAAATATTCTCCAACACCCACCTGCAGGCTACCCTCCATTCTGATTTGGAAGCATACAACTAGTTCTTCATCATCATTGGGTCTAAATCAAGCAGTGCTATGTAAGTACCTTCATCAGTTCTAGGCAGCTCCATCTTGGGTACTAGCCTACAAAGTACCCAGGACATCTTCAGGGAGCGGTGTCTCAGAAAGGCAGCGTCCATTATTAAGGACCTCCAGCACCCAGGGCATGCCCTTTTCTCATTGTTACTATCAGGTAGGAGGTACAGAAGCCTGAAGGCACACACTCAGTGATTCAGGAACAACTTCTTCCCCTCTGCCATCCGATTCCCAAATGGACATTGAACCCTTGGATACTACCTCACCTTTTTTTAATATACAGTATTTCTGTTTTTACACTTTTAAAAAATCTATTCAATATATGTAATTGATTTACTTGCTCATTTATTACTATTATGTTTTATTTTATTTTTTTCTCTCTGCTAGACTATGTATTGCATCAAACTGCTGCTGCTAAACTAACTAATTTCACATCTCATGCCAGTGATAATAAACCTGATTTTGATTCTGAGTTCAAGAAAGTGCCCCATCATCACCTTCTTGAGAATAAATATGGTTGGACAGTAATTGCTGGGTTTGCCAGCATTGGGAACATCCTGAAAATCAGTTTAAAATATATACTTGTTTCATGATGTGCCTCCTACATATATAACTATAGAGTCACAGAGGTATACTGTATTGAAACAGGCTCTTTGGCCCAACTTGTCCATGCTGACCAAGTCTCTTAACTGAGCTAGTCTCATTGGCCTGTATTTGGCCCATTCCCCTCTAAACCTTCCCTATCCGAATATCCTATAAGTATCAAAATTGTTTCTGACTGAACCAAATCTTCCATATATCCAGCACTCCCCATGGGAAAAATTTGCTCCTCAAGTTGCTTTCAAATCCTTTTCTTCCTACCCCAAATCCAAGCCCTTCTGACCTATACAACAGAACTGTTACTGGAAAATATCTCTTCACTTAATCACACACATTATTCCAGTTACCATTTTCCACTTCTCCTAATAATGAAGTAAAATCACTGTCCATCTCCACCATCTTTCTGCTTGTTCTAGTGTTTCTATGAAATAGTTCTTTGTTTGCAGGAGGTTGCAAGAGGAAAAAGAATAAGATTAACTTTATTTGTCACATGTGCATCAAAACATATGGTGCAATGTGTCATTTGCGTCAAATCAAATCAGCGACG
Organism: Mobula birostris; assembly: GCF_030028105.1. Classification (NCBI taxonomy): domain Eukaryota; kingdom Metazoa; phylum Chordata; class Chondrichthyes; order Myliobatiformes; family Myliobatidae; genus Mobula; species Mobula birostris. The sequence continues at coordinate 89,298,245 of NC_092380.1, read as the reverse complement.
ATTATGCTAACAGCCTGCATGTGCTGTCACACTAGCATGCCTATAGCTCACTAACTCTAACCATACATCTTTGGACTGTGGGAGGAAACCGGAGCACCTGGAGGAAGCCCATGCGGTCGTGGGGAGAACGTGCAAACTCTTTACAGGCAGTGGGAGGGATCAGACTCTAATCTTACAGCTGCCGTTGTAATAGTGTTATGCTAACCACCATGCAACTGGTCCAGCCCATCTGTCTGACCATCTACTGAGACCTCATGTCCATTTGGGTGATCCAGAGGAGCTCTGGTTCTTGTGCAACAGACTGCTTAGTCTCATTGAGCGTCAGGGAAATCTAAGTGAGCTGGTTGTGTAGAATCGACACAGGCACCAGGTCAGTAACGAGCAGGCTTCCCAGTATCCTAAGAGGAATTTCCTTCACTTCCCCTCCTGTGTGAAGAAGAAACTAGTGCTATGGTATCTTCATATCAATGTTCTGAGCACACTTAAACATGCTATCTGCCAGTGCTGGAAGACTGCAGAGATGTGAGATTATCAGGCTCACAGTGCTGAGAACTCAACAAAATTATCAGAGCTGCAGTTATCTTACAGTTGCTTTATGGTTGATTACAAAGTCGATCTCGTAGCCCAAAACAAATTAGAATGGAACTCCTTCATGCTTTCTGCCATACAATGCAGGCTTGTTGACAATGTAGTGCTGGACAGGAAGTGATCCTTTAAGGTAGACGATGCCTTCAGTATCTGTGGCTTTTAGTGCAGGTGTGTCACCTGCTCCAGGAGGATCTTTTCTAAATCAATCCATCTCTAGAAAGGATGAAAGTGGTATCTTCCAGCTTCTCCATACCATGTAAGAGCCCTTTTCCATGACTTGACTGGTAACCTCCGAAAAGGAAAGATGCAAGAAACTGCAGATATTGTATTCTGCAGCTGAAACGAAATAAACTGTTTGGAGGAACTCAGCAGGTCACAAAGGATGTGTGGAGGATGTTTTGAGGAGAGGCAGCCAGTATAAAGAGATGAGGAAGAGTGATGAGGCAAGAGTTGGCAAGAGATAAGTGATAATTGTGAAGAGGGATTGGCTGGGTCAATAAAAGGAGTGAAGAGTGGAGATAGTGAAAGAGGCTGGAACGTGATAGCTGTGGCCAAATATAAACTAGAAGAGCAGCACCTCGTATTCTGCCATGACTTTACAATATGAACATAGAATTCTCCAACTTCTCCCTCTTTTTTCTCTTCTTCTGATTTATCTAGGCAGTCTCACACACATCTTTTTTGCCAAGCCACCCTTTTCCCACCCCCCATCTTCCAGTTTTTATTCCCCTGAGCTACCTACTCCATCTTCCTTCGCTGTCATTGTGGGGGATTTCAACCAGGCCAGCTGGAAGAGCTCTACAAAACAACTACCCCCAACATATCACCTGTGGAACCAGATGAGCCAACACACTTGATCACCGTTATACCGCCATCAAGATCACTGACCGTGCCATCCCGCGCCCACACTCTGGAAAGTCCGATCACTTGGCTGTACTTCTACTCGTAGCAAATAGGCAGAGACTAAAGACCAGAGCACCAATGGTGAAGACCAAGAGGGTATGGCCAGGGGAGGTGGAAATGAGCTTACAGGACTGCTCTGAGTTGGTGGATTGGACACTATTCAGGGATTCATCATCAGATCTGAATGAATATGCCACAGTTGTCACTGACTTGTGTGGATGAGTGAGTTCCTTACAAAACATACCAGACACACCCAGGCAAAAATCCACAGATGAACTAGGAGATTCATTGTCTACTGAGGGCTGGATCTGTGGTATTCAGGACTGATGATCCAGAACTATACAAGAAGCCTAGGTACAATCTATGAAAGGCTATTTTACTAACAAACAAAGCAATTCTGATGGAGGTTGGAGTCAGAATTGGATGCTTATCAGCTCTGGCAGAGTCTGCAGGCCATTACTTCCTACAAGGCGAAACCTAACGTCATGACTGACTGTGATGCTGCACTCCCAGATGAACACAACTCCTTTTATGCATGCCTTGAAAAGGAGAATAAAACTACACCTGTGCGAATCCTTACAACATCTGTTGACCCTGTAATCTCTGTCTCAGAGGCCAACATCAGAACATCTTTCATGAGGGTAAACCTTCTCAGGAGATCAGACCCTGATGATGTACCTGGTACGTCACCAAAAACCTGTGCCAACCCATTAGCAGGAGTGTTCAAGGACAACTTCAGTCTCCTACAGCTGCCATTGGATGTTCCCACCTGCTTCAAAAGGAAGATAACCATATCCATGCCCAAGAAGAGCAAGGTGAGCTACCTCAATGACTATCATGCAGTTGCATTCACCTCTACGGTGATTTGGTGCTTTGAGAAGTTGGTCATGGCCAGAACCAACTCCTGCCTAAGCAAGGATCTGGACCGGCTGTAATTTGCCTGTTGCCACAATAGGTATACAGCAGATAAAATCTCACTGTCTCTCCACTTGACCTTGGATCGCCTACATCAGGCTGTTGGTTATTGACTAGAGTTCTGCAGTCAACACCATCATACCCTCTGTACTAATCAACAAGCTCCAAAACCTCTGTACGTCCCTCTACAACTGGTTCCTTGACCTCTTCACTGGGAGACCATAGTCAGAAATAATATATTCTCCTTGCTGACAAGCAACACCCTCACACCTTAAGGATGCATGCTTAACCAACTGCCCTACTCTCTCTACACCCGTGACTGTGAGGCTAGGCTCACCTCAAATGCCTTCTATAAATTTACTGATGGCGCAACTATTGTACGAGGAGGCGTACAGGAGTGAGACAGATCAGCTGGTTGAGTGGTGTCACAACAACACCCTTGCACTTAACATCAGTAAGACCAAGTAATTGATCATGGACTTCAGGAGGGGAAAGTCGAAGGAACACGCACCAGTCCTCATCAAGAGGTTAGCACCGGAAGGCATAAGCAGTTTCAAGTTTCTGAGTGTCAACATCTCCGAAGATCTTTCCTGGGCCCAGCATATTGATGTAATTACAAAGAAGGCACAACACCAGCTATATTTCTTTATGAATTTGAGGAGACTTGGTATGTCACCAAAAACTCTCAGGAATTTCTATAGATGTACCATGGAGAACATTCAAGCTGGTTGCATTATGGTCTTGTATGGAGGGGCCACTGCACAGTATTGGAAAATACCACAGAAAGTTGCAAAGTCAGCCAACTCTATCATGGTTCTAGCCTCCCCAGTATCAAGGACACCTTCAATAGGCAAGGCGGCCACGATCATTAAGGACCCCCATCACTTTGCCCCCTTCTCTTTGCTACTATCAGGAGGAGCTACAGGAGCCTGAAAGCATAGACTCAAATTTTAATGAACAGCTTCTTCCCACCAATATCAGGTTTTTGAATGGACAATGAACCCATGTGTACCTCACTTTTTTTTTCTTTTTTTTTCTTTCTTTTTACACATAATTATATCAATGTGCTGCTGCCACAAATATATTTAATAACATATACCAGTGATATTAAACCTGATTCTGCCCATCAGCCACGTACTCCATGCACTGTGTCTCCTCCCCCACTGTTCCGATTTGCCTAACTTGCTTCCCTTGGTTCCTCTTCGCCCTCCTTTCTTAGGTTCCATGATCTGCCGCCCTTTATTGCCCCCACTTGTTTCTGCCCTTCCTCCCTCTTCCAGCTGACTCCGTCTGCCAATCACCTCTCCTCTGCTGGATTTACCTGTAATTTGCCAGTTCCTGCCCACCCCCTCCCACTCACCGCTTTAAACTGGCTGTCTACCCTCCACCCGTTCAGTCTATGAAGAGCATGGACCTGAAATGTCTGCTGTCCAGCAGGAATATTAATCAATGTAGTAAAATGCTTCAAAAATATGCATATTCGGATAGACCAGTAACGTTGGTGGATAATATGTGGTAGAGATGTTGAGGAGGTGAACACTGTATGAGAAATGAGAGTAGAGCTGACAGTGTGTAATATTTGGAAGAGATGAAGATACTACAAAGTGGGGAAGAAAATGAGAGAGTGTCCTGGAAATCTGGACTGGAAAGTCTGAGCATTGAGGCTTAAGAGGCTGCTAAAGAGATGACTTGTGAGCTTTACTTTAACAAGTTTGTGGAGGCTGGATCATTTAAAGGGGAGACATAATTTTTTTTGACAGAAAAAGGGATTGAAATCTCTGCAGAATTGGCACTGTTGCAGAGGACTTGTGGCCTGGATTGGATCAGCTATGATTAGATTTAATAGTTTGGCAAATCTGAGAGGCCTAGTACTGCGCCTATTTTATTTTGATTTTCATCAGAACTTTCAACCTTTCCCCTCAATATAGCCAAGTCCAAGGATAATGCATTAGACCCCATCTAATTAGCAGCTTTATTCCATGTTGCTGAGCATCTCAGGGGAGAAACTCACATTTCCAAAGTTCGAGTTCAAGTTTATTATCATTTAACCATACAGATGTATATAGCTAAATGAAACCTCGTTATTTCTGGGGCCAAGATACAAGCCACCATACATACTGTATACTGTCAACACACTGTACACAGCACATATTGATATGATGCAGTACATACAGTTACCCACAGCACATATAGTTGCAATAAAGCACAACGCAGTCACAAAATAATATTAGCACAGGGCTCTGAGAAACATGGCTTGATGATTACTAGTACGTAGGATGTTGTCCCGGGGACACATTTTTCTAAAAATAGCACGCAGCAGTTCCTCATCTCATGCTGGGTCAGTTACCAGGTGGAAGGGGTGATTTTCACCTGTAGACTTTCTCCAGAATTGTTTTGGCGAAGTGGGGACGGGGGCTGAGTTTGCAGACGGCTTCTCCTGGCGTTATATCTTCTAATCTATTTCCTAGTTGCCTTCAGCCAAGATGCACATCTCCTCCATGACATGCAATAATTAGCATCAGGAGCATCTGATCTTCCTGTCCACCCACACTTGTCCATAATCAGGTGCATATTAGAGCAGCTGCAGAAGATAGTGAACGTTGTTCTGCAGCTGTGATTAGTCTCCTGTAGTGCAGCGTCAGTCTTGGCGAATGGAATCTAGCCAAATGAATCTGTACCAAAAACATTTTAGAGATGCCATCCAGCTCTTTAAATGGTTCCTTCGAACAGAAATATACTCCTTTAATCCCTATGACCCTGACTGTTATGCTGTAAATGTAGTAACTGGATATCGTATTGTTGGAATAACAAATACCATTCTGTTGTCGAGGTATGCACAGGTAATATCACCGCCTGCCACCACTGAGACTGGATTCCAGCAGTATATTGTCTACACTGACTGGTAGGCTTGCTATGTCTGCTTGCTGACAAGATTTGCTGGGACTTACACGCCTCAGAGCTAGAGTAGTCCTAAACAACAAGCATCTCTGCACTTTGGCGGCAGTAGAACAAGCTGCAACCCGCAGAACACGAGAGCTCCAACCATTTATCTCCTTGCACACGTGTATTTCACCGACAAAAGGGAATGGAGGGACACTGCTAAATATGCGGGTGAATTATAAATACAGCTGCTCATATTGGAATTTAAGCACAAAGCGTTTGACGCAGAACTGGGAAGTGAGATTAGGCGGTACACTGCCTTAATGAACACCATAGACCAAATAGCTTGCTCAGTGCTGTATATCTCTACGGTTTTGATATAATGCACAGTAGTGTGCTGGATCCTGCCCTGCTCATACGTGCAAAGACTGAGTGCTTCAATGATCATGGCATTGGATACAACAAAGAGAAAAGTTGGAATAAACACACCACGTGTCCTAAATTTTCAACTGATTGAAATTTTCAGCAAAGGGAATAATAATGAAATGTCTGAATATTAATGATAGGAGCTGGGATGGGCCTCTCACTGTTCCATCTTTATCACCACAGAGCTTGTATTTAATTGTTTAAATCTACATCCCAATTTTACAAAATTGCTCATTGGATTTGAGTACTCAGCTGTACTGCACGGGATTGAGGTAAGCTGCAGAGTTGTAAAATTAGTCAGCTCCATCATGGGTACTAGCCTCTGCAGTATCCAAGGCATCTTCAAAGACAGCATCCATCATTAAGGACCCCCAATACCAGGACATGCCCTCTTCTCATTGTTACCATCAGGAAGGGTACAGAGGCCTGAAAGCACACACTCAGCAACTTAGGAACAGCTTCTTCCCCTCTGCCATCTGATTTCTAAATGGACGTCTATGAAAGAAAATCTGCAGATACTGGGAATCCAAGCAATGCATAAAAAATACTTGAAAAAAGTAGCAAGGTCAGGCAGGATCTATGAAAGTGAGCACAGTTGATGTTTCATGCCAAGACCCTTCATCAAGACTGGAAAAAAAGATGAGGAGTGTGGAGTGGGGAGGAAGAACCACGTTGACAGGTGAAACTGGTGGGGGGGGGTGGCTAGTGAAGTAAAGAGTTGGAAAATTGATTGTTGAAAAATATACAGGGTTGGAGAAGGGTGAATCTGATAGGAGAGGACAGAGGGCCATGGAAGAAAGAAAAGGAGGAAGGAGCACCAGAGGGAGGTAATAGACAGGTAAGGAGATAAGGTGAGGGAGGGAAAAGGGGATGGGGACTGGTGAAGGAGTGAGGGAGGCATTACTGGAAGTTCAAGAAATTAATGTTCATGCTATCAAGTTGGTGGCTATCCAGATGGAATATAAGGTGTTGCTCCTCCAACCTGAGCGTGGCCTCATCATGACAATTGAGGAGGCCATGGGGTAACATGTCAGAATGGGAATGGGAAATGGAATTAAAATGGATGGCCACTGGGAGATCCTGCTTTTTTTGGCGGACAGTAGGTGCTCAGGGAAGCAGTCTCCAAATCTGGGTTGGGTCTCCCCGATATACAGGAGGCCACACCAGGAGCACCAGATACAGCAGGTGATCCCAACAGACTCAAAGGCGAAGTGTCACCTCACCTGGAAGAACCGTTTGGGACCCTGAATGGTAGTGAGGGAGAAGGTGGAGGAGCAGGTGTAGCCCTTGTTTCACTTGCAAGGATAAGTGCCAGGAGGGAGATCAATGTGGAGGGATGAATGGACAAGGGAGTGATCCCTGGCACGGGTGGTGCTGGAGGGAAAGATGAGCTTGGTGGTGGGATCCCACGGACTGGAGATGGTGGAAGTTACGAAGAATTATTAGAATTATGTGCTGGACATGGAGGCTGGTGGGGTGGTAGGTGAGGACAAGAGGAACCCTATCCCTGATGGGGTGGCAGGAGGATGAGGTGAGGGCAGACATGTGCGAAATGGAAGTGATGTGGTTGAGGGCATCGTTGATGGTGGAGGAAGGGAAGCCCCTTTCTTTGAGGAAGGAGGACATCTCCTTTGTTCTGGAATTTAAAGTCTCATCATGAGAGCAGATGTGGCAGAGACAGAGGAATTGAGAGAAGGGGATGGGGTTTTTACAAGTAACAGGGTGGGAAGAGGTATAGTTCAGGTAGCTGTGAGAGCCAGTGGGTTTATAATAAACATCAGTAGGTAAACTGTCTCCAGAGATAGAGACAGAGAGATCGAGAAAGGGGAGGGAGGTGTTGGAAACAGACCAGGTAAATTTCAGGGCAGGGTGAAAGTTGGAGGCAAAGTGGATGAAAGCGACAAACCCTGCATGGGTGCAAGAAGTGGATGATGTACACTGCAGCTACTGTGCAAAAATGATGTGCAGGGAGTGAATAATAATGCTCCAATGTTTTTTTGCTTCATTGCTACTGAAACATGTAAGCATTAAACTCAATAGAATAGTTAATCTAACTTTTTTTGCAGCCAAGTGAAAGATTTCTAACAATAATTAATCTACTGGAGGGACTCCAGAGAATAAGCCATCATTGGGCATGGGGAACAAGAACTGTCCACATTTCAGGTTGACTGATTCAGGATTATGATCTGAAACGTAGTCGATCCCTTCCCCCACCCCCAGTAGATGCTCTATAACTTGCTGAGTTCCTCCAGCAGATTGCTCATTGTTCCAATTTCCAGCATCTGCAGTTTCTTCTCGACTCCCATCTTGAAACTGTACAAATGTGAGAAAGTAGAATTTTGAAGTGTGTAGTTTTTGAGTCGAATGATATGTACATTAATTCAGGTTTTTAGCTCCTAAAGGAATTAAATATTACAAATAATTTGGTGATTCTATTCAGTTTCAATGATAAAAATCCACTGGATGATGTGAAGTTATGTTCTTATTTGAAAGTTTTTTTGCTTCAAAGTTTGTGTAACATGCTGTAAGGTTTCGCTGCTAATGTAATGACTTCTCTGTAATGTTTCACTGCTAAGGCAGTGGTTTCTCTGTAGCAGCAATATTTGGGTTGTGACTAGAGATAACGGCGTGTGTCAGCCAATGAGTGGGATGTTGTTCTTTCTTGTGTGTCTGGGAGCAGGGATTTCGCAGTCTTTTGTCGGGGAGTGATGAAGAGAGAAGACGCTAACGGAGAGAGTTGGTAGACCGCCGGACGGAGTGGACTGAGGAGTGTGGGTCCGAGGGTCTGAGAGTCGGCTACACTCAGAGAAGGTCGATGAGAACAAATGGACAAAACTGTGAGCTCCAATATTTGCGCATTAGACTGTTTCATGAGGATGGGCCCATTTCTTTTTTTGTTTCCTTACTAACCATATAGTCAAATTAAGAATTATAAAGCTCAATTATTTAATCACATATTGTGTACTGTTTGTTATTTTTTGGTACTGATTTGTAACAGGGGACACATTGCACAGCATCCACCCAAACAAGATTTGTTAAGTTTGGCCGGGCTGGAGGCTCTCATCCCCTAGATTTAGCCGCTAGCCGAACCAAGGGTTACAATTGTGGGGGCTCGTCTGGGAATGATTTCGTTGGATGCTGTGTGATTACCCTGAGCATTGAACCAGTGGAGTAGATATTCATACTCTGAATTAATTATTAATTCGCCTGTTAAGTACTGTTAAAGTTGCAATTGTGGGTGGTGGTTTGATAAAATGGCGGGCGCAGCTCTTGTTTTAATGCAGAACTGCGTTGATGTAGCAGTAGCTGGGGGCAGAGATTTCAAAGACAGTGTTCTATCATTTCTGAGGAGAGAGGGGAAGGAGTGGTTGGATTTGGAATATCTAATTAGTCCACGTCCCCCGGTGAAGAGTGAGAATTCTGAGTTAGTATCTGCCCTTACCTCTCTGGTGAATAAGTGGAAAAATGCCCAGGTTCAAAGTCCCTGCTATGGTAGGCTCCGCCTATTCTCTGGAATAATGCCCACCCCTAAAGGGGAAGAGGAGTATGAGACTTAGGCGGAGCAGACCTCTCAGTGGTTAGATGAGTGGCAGTGCTCTGATGACATAAAGCAACAGAGATTGGTTGAGAGTTTGAGTGGGCGGGCTGCAGGCGTTGTGAGAGCTGTCACGTTGCGGTATCCCATAGCGACAGCTGTCAATAACATGCAAGCACTGGACAATGCTTTTGGCCCGACAGGAAGCCTAATGCAGCTCATGGTGGGGTTTCTGAACATGTGTCAGTAGAAGGGTGCGAAGCTTTCTGCTTTTATTTTTCTGCTAGAGAGGCAGCTAAATTGCTTGCAGCGCAGAGCGGTCATTCAGGCAGCTGAGGTGGATCAGTTAAGAATGGACCAGGTAGTCAGGGGCGCCCAGTCCCAGGACCTGATTGCTTGGGGTCTCCGACAGTCTCGTAAGACGCACCTCCCTCCATCTTTTGTTGAGCTGATCAGAGAGGTATGGGAAGAGGAGAAAGCACCAGAGTTGTGGGAGGCCTCCATCAGCAGAGTACAGTCCTTGGTAGTAGTCCCCTGCGTTGAAGTGACCACGGATAGCCTACCCTGGGGAACGGTAGAAGAAATTGTGACAGAGTTAAGAACAGAGATGTTTCGGTTGTTTTCAGTGGGTGTGAACCCAACCCCCTCCCATATGATGGAGCTGATGATGGGGTGGGGGAGATGGATTCCCCAAGGGGATGAGCAATGCGGAGGGCTGCTGGTAGCAGGTGTCACGTGAGAAGCAGAGTGAGCCCACGGGTATCAAAGCTGAGAGAGTCGTTGGCAAAACTTAGAGGAGACCCAGTGAGGGAACAGCCTGGTGTCCCTGAGGGAACATGTTCCCAGCAACATACCAAAGAACCCCTGAAAGTGAAAGGCCCAATTTCTGAAGGCCTAGTGGGACCATGCTCCAGTGTGTCACTACAGATAGAGGGTATTTATGCTAACCCCATACTTGACACTGGATTGCAGGTCACATTGTACCGTTCATTTTACAACCAGTATCTGAACATTGACCCCATTCAGGGCACTGGAGATCTGGGGTCTTAGTGCGGCTGATTATCCGTACAACAGTTACTTGTCAGTGAAGTTGGAGTTCTCGGAGGCCGATGTGGGAGTGTCTGAAGTCCTTGATGCATTGGTTCTGGTTTGTCCAGACCCTATTGAGAAGGGCGGCATTTCAATTCTGGTGGGGACTAACGCCTCTCTTGTGATGAGGCTCATGGGGGCCTGCAAGGAGAAGGCTGGCGAGAGCTTTCTGGGAACATTGTCCGTGCACCCGGTGTTTTGAGCTGCTTTTGAGGAAGTGCGTGGCTGCACTGGGCCGGATACCGAATTTAGACAAGGGACTGTGCCGTTCACCCAGTTGAAGCCAATGGTGCTACGGCCTGGGGAAGTAGCGAGAGTGATGGGAACCCCAAATTTCCTGGAGTTCCTGAGGGTGAGGACCTCTTAGTGGACACTCCGGAAGACCACGAGGGGGAGTCGGGATTTCCTGCTGGTGTACTGGTGAGGCCCAAATTGCAGAAGCCCTCGGTGGTACAGGCGAGCAGGGTAGCAGTGATTGTCAGGAACACAACGAAAGGGGAGGTCACCCTTAGGTGGGGGATGCCCCTGGCGCACTTGTTCCCAATGACGGTAATGTCTAATGTTCCTGTGAGACAAGCCGGGGAGAAACTATTGGAAAAAGGGGGAAAGTTGACTGCTGAGTCATTCAACTTCGGGGACTCCCTGGTTCCAGTGGGTTGGAAGAGGAGGCTGGTAGAGAAGATGTTGAAGTTGGAAGGTGTCTTTTCCACTGACGAGTTTGAGGTGGGTTGTTCCAAGAGCACTCGTCACACTATCCAGGTGACCGAGGATACTCTGTTCAGAGAATGGTCGCAGCGACTGGCCCCTGCAGAGATGAAGGACGTTTGGCGGCATACGTGTAAGTTGAAGGAAGCTGGGATCATCACCGAGTCCTGAAGCCCCTATGCATCCCCAATAGTAAAGGCCCAAAAGGAGAATAGGAGGGTACGGATATGTGTGGACTGTAGGACTCTGAATAGGCACACCAGCCCTGACCAGTATACGGTCCTGAGGATTGAAGATGTGCCGGCCTGCTTGAGTGGTGTGAAGTGGTTCAGTGTGCTGGACTTGAGGAGTGGATATTACCAGATCCCCATAAGTGAGGCCGACAAAGAGAAGACAGCATCTATATGTCCCCTGGGATTTTTACAGTTCGAAAGGATGCCCCAGGGCATCTTGGGAGCCTCTGCAACCTCCCAGCGGGTCATGGAGAAGACAGTGGGGGATATGAATTTGCTTGAGGTATTGACGTATCTGGATGACCTCATAGTGTTTGGACCCACCTTGGAAGAACATCAAGCGAGGCTGTTGAAGGTGCTGGGCCACCTGAAAGCTGAAGGGTTAAAACTTTCCCTGGACAAGTGCTAGTTCTTCCAAACGTCTGTTAGCCATGTTGGGCACATAGTCTTACGGGTGGAGTAGCTACGTATCCAGCTAAGATAGAGCCGGTGACCATTTGGCCAAGACCCAGACTGTGAGCGCTCTGCTCTCATTCCTTGGGTTCTGTGGTTACACTCAGAGGTTTGTGAAAGGCTACGCAAAAGTGAGTCACCCTTTGAATCAGCTTCTGTGGAGTTACCCTTCCTTGGGGAAGAAACGGAGGGGGAAAAAGGACAGGAGGGTGGAGAGTACCTTAGCCCATCGGGGCCCTTTGGACCAGTGTGAGATGCAAAATGTGAGGAGGCCTTTCAGTCGCTGAAGGAACTGCTGACCCAGGCACTGGTGCTGGCTTTTGCGGATCCCCCGATTGCTATACGTACTGCAGTACGTACTGATGCCAGCCAAGAGGGTTTAAGGGGCGTCCTGTAACAGGATTTGGGCACCGGGTTGAGGCCCGTTGCACTTGTCAGCTGGAGTTTGTCACCCTCCAAGAAAAACTATGCTGTGCACAATTTGGAATTTCTGGAGTTGAAATGGGCGGTGGTGGATAACTTGAGTGACTACCTCTACGGGGCCAAGTTTGAGGTGAGATCGGACAACAATCCTCTCACTTACATCCTGACCTTGGCAAAACTGGATGCCACAGGCCATCGGTGGTTGGCGGCGTTGTCTGCCTATGATTTCAGCCTGAAGTACCGGCTGGGAAGCAGGAACATTGATGCTGATGCTTTGTACCGACGGACTCATGAAGGACTGGTCAGGGATGAGGAGAGGGAGAGCATTCCTGCCTCGGGGGTGAAGGCCATGTGTCAGTTTGTGAAGGCAGAGAGAAATGAGGGGCAGGATCAAGCGGTGGATCAATTGGGAGCTTCTGATGACGCCATTCCCCAAGTTTACTGTAACCTGACTGCTCTGAAGACAAATGAGCTGCCAGAATTGAGTTCTGGGGAAGTGGCAGCTGCTCAGCGAGATGATCTGGGCATCAGTATCATTTGGTCTGCGGTAGAAAAGGGAGCCGTGTCTCAGGCAGAGAAGACAAAATACACGGCGGTGCCTCCATTACTGAGAGAATGGCCTCATTTGGAGTTGCGGAAACAGATCCTATACCGGGTCACGTCACCCCCGGACCAATCTCGGAATTGCCAGTGGTTCTGCCAGAGAACTATCAGAGGATTGCGTTGAAGTCACTTCATGATGATTCGGGACATTTGGGGGTTGAAAAGGCCTATGGATTGCTCAGAGACGGGTTTTACTGGCCCCGGATGAAGTTGGAAGTCAAAGAATACTGCAAGTCATACATTTGATGCATATGGTAGAAGACACTGCCTACGTGGGCAGCTCCCTTGTCCCTCTTGCAGAGTGCGGGGCCCCTGGACCTGGTGTGTATGGATTTCCTGTCAATAGAACCCAATGCCAGCAACACGGCGAATGTCTTAGTCATCACGGACCACTACACCAGATATGCACAGGCTTTCCCTACCAAGGACCAGAGGGCGTCTACAGTGGCCAAAGTGTTGTGGGAGAAATATTTCATTTATTATGGTCTCCCCAGGCAGATAGATAGTGATCAGGGATAGGATTTCAAGAGCAGTCTCATCCATGTGTTACTGGGCACATTTGGAGTCGAGAAGTCGAGGACCATGCCCTATCATCCGCGGGGTGATCCCCAGCCAGAGAGGTTTAATCGGACCTTGCTAGACATGTTTGGGACCTTTGAGATCAGCAAAAAGAGCAGGTGGAGTCAACATATTGGACATCTGGTCCACAGTTACAACTGTACCCAAAATGAAGCTACAGGGTTCTCGCCATATTATCTGATGTTTGGGCGCAAGACAAGGTTGCCCATTGACCTTTGTTTTGGGACCAACATGGGTGACTTACCACCAAAGACTTATCTGACACACATCTGATATGAGAAGAGAGCTGAAATGGGCTTATGTATTAGCTGGGGTCACGGCTGCCAAGCAGAATTGAGGAAATAAGAGGAGGTATGATCAAAAGGTGAGGTTCTCCCACCTCCTGCTGGGAGACCAGGTCCTCATAAGGAATTTGGGGCTACCTGGGAAACATAAGTTGGTGGACTGCTGGGCGGCTACGCCCCATGTGATGGAGAGTCAAATGCCAAACCTACCAGTTTTCAAGGTGAAACCAGAGGTTGGGAATGGGCCTGTCAAGATTCTCCATCGAAACCACCTGCCACCCCTGAGACAAGAGGCGCAGGTAGATCCAGAGCCCAACTTGGAGCCTACACCTAGTAAGAGGACTCTGCTGAAACGTGGGGCGACAGGGCCCACAGTAGGAGAGATTAGGCCAGCCCCCGCCACTGAGAGGGATACTGATTTGGAGGATGAGGACCTGGATGCATGGTATATGCTGCCTTTTGCTAACTCCCCATTGATTGAGGAAGAGGTTTCCAGCCCTTATCCTGCTGAGTCAGCTGAAGTGGGGGGAGCTATCTGTGGACAGCCTGGGTTGCAGCGGGACACAGCAAGGGATGAAGCGGGGCTTGGTCACAGGACAGAGGGGTCCAATTTGTAGGTGACCACGAGTGATAGGTCAGGGGGAGGCCTCACCAGGTAGACTGGAAATACCCCCAATAGTGTCTGAACCTGAAGAGTTAGGTGAGGGGGTGTGTTGGTCTCAGAGAATTAAGACACCACTGGATAGGCTGGCCTACGTCGCACCGGAGGAACAGAGTGTGCCCCTACCATTTTGGGGAGCTATGTCACTGCCTTGTGCACCTGGATTGGACTTTGTGTTTTGCAGGAAGGGTTGGTGAATTATCTCAACATCAGGAGTACATGACTAAATTTGTTGGGGGGGGTGGTGGGAGAGTGTAACACGCTGTGAGGTTTCATTGCTAAGGCAGTGGTTTCTCTGTAGCAGCAATGTTTGGGTTGTGACTAGAGATAACGGGGCATGTTAGCCAATGAACGGGATGTTGTTCTTTCTTGTGTGTCTGGGAGCAGGGATTTTGCGGTCTTTTGTTGGGGAGGGATGAAGAGAGAGGATGTGAACGGAGAGAGTTGGTAGACCGCCGGACAGAGTGGACTGAGGAGCGAGGGTCCGAGGGTCCGAGGGTCAGCTACACTCGGAGGAGGTCGACAGGAACAAATGGACAAAACTGTGAGCTCCAACGTTTGCACATTAGACTGTTTCATGAGGATGGGCCCTTTCTTTTTGTTTCTTTACTAACCATACAGTCAAATTAAGAATTATAAAGCTCAATCATTGAATTGCATATTGTATACTTTTGTCATTTCGTGGTACTGATTTGTAACAGGGGGCACATCACACAGCATCCACCCAAACAAGATCTGTTAACTTTGGTCAGGCCAGAGGCTCTCATCCCATAGATTAAGCCGCTAGCCAAACCAAGGGTTACATTTGGAATAAAAATTATTATCATAAGCTCTATCATATGCTATCCTGAGATTCATTTTCTTGCAGACATTTAGAAGTAAATAAAGAAATACGAAGGAATTTGTGAAACACTACACGTAAAGGCTGACAAACAACCAATGAGCTAAAGAAGACCAATAGTGCAAATAAATTGTGGTGAGTGAAATTATACACGCCGGTTCAGGACCCTGATAGTTGTACGGTAATAACACTTCCTGAACCTGGTGGTTTGGGACCTAAGTCTTCTGTAGCTCCTGATGGTAGTAGTGAGAAGTGAGCATGATCTGTATGGTGGCATCTTTGGTGATGGATGCTGCTTTCTTAAGGCAGCGCACCATGTAAATGTGGTCAATGGTGGGGAGGGCTTTGCCTGTATTAGACTGGGCTGCACCCACCATTTTCTGTAGCCTTTTCCATTCCTGGGCATTGCTGTTTCCATGCCAGGCCAAGCTGTTGTTGCACTTTTCAGATTCAGAAGTTGTCTGGTCATGTGAATGATTTAACTTCCTTAATTCAGCTTTGTTTGCTCTGTTTGCAGAATTGTACATGCTTTGAACATTTAAAACAGAATGCATCTGGAATGGAATTGTGTTTTAGATTGAAATCAATTATACTGAGCTTTCTAAATGTCCACATTTTACAACACTACAGGGATGTCTGATGTGGAAGGTTGATTTGCTTGTTAGTGTGTAATCTGAAATGCATGCCTCTGCTCTGTAACTTTAAAAGCCATTTTTAATTTGCATGTAGTGGATAAGGACTTCTTCGTATGAAATAACAAATGAATGAACCCTGAGCACATGTGCTAGAAGTGATGAGGAACCACAGGAATTTTGGCCCATAATATAATGGTCATTAAAGGCGTTGACAATTTGCAAGCTCCTGACTGGAAACAGCCTGATCCATCAGGGAAAACTAAACTTTTCTTTTCCTGTACTTTTCACATAAGTACTTTACTGGATGTTATTAAAGGTTGTATACTAAAATGATCTTTTTGGTTATTTTTAAAAAACACACGTATTCCCTTGACAGTCAAGAAACTCTATTTAAGATTTTATAGACAACATTTGAATACATAAATACAAGAGATGCTTGAAATCTTGAGCAACACACACAAAATGCTGGAGGCAATCAGCAAGTCAGACAGTTTCGATGGAGGGGAGTAAACAGTTGACATTTTGGGCCCAGGCACTTCAACAGGACTGGAGAGGAAGGAGGCAGAATCCAGAATAGGAGATGGGGAAGGATCGAATCCTGCAGGTGATAGGTGAGACTGGGTGAGAAGGAAGTTGAGTAGGTGGGGGAGAAGGATGAAGTGAAAAGCATAGAGGGGAAAAGGACAAAGGCTGAAGAAGGAGGATTCTAATAGGAGAGAACAGTGGACCATGGAAGAAAAGGAAGGAGGAGGGGAACCAGAAGGAGGTGATGGCAGGTGAGGAGAAGAGAAAGGGTAAGAGGAACCAAAAAAAAAGAGAAGGAGTGAGGAGGGAGAAGTTACCATAAATTAGAGAAATTGATGTTCATGCCATCAGGCTGGAGGCTACCCAGACAATAGAGGAGGCTATGGACAGAAATGTGAGCACGTAGCAAATTTAGTGACGTCTCAAAGAGAGGAAGAAGACTGTTCCCCAGAAGTCTATTTTAAAATGATAATGTTGATGGTTTCGATTCCCTGTTTTTCATCTGGAAGTTATTTTAAGAGTTTCTTCTTTAAACAGTTAAATACTCAGCTCAGGCAATGGTATCCAGAGTAGGAGCAAATGAAATTGTGAAATGTGGTTAATTCTTCCAGCTTGTCGTCAACAGATTCAGATTACACATTACCAAAGCATAGTCAGAGTAAAACTAACAACTCATGCAAAATTAACAATGGAGGAAGCTGAACTCAGCAAGATTCAGCCAATCAGCCCTTAGGCATCTGTGAACAAAATCTCAAGGGCTGTGTGGTAACTGTTTTCATAAATGTTCTTCTATTCAGGTAACAATGTTGTTGATCCCTTTTGCAACAAGACTTGTACAGCATCTAGGTTTTGAGCAAAGAGGGGTGGGATGTGGTTGGTGAGGTCACTATGGACCAGAAACATCTGGTCTAGCCATACATATTGGCCACAAGACTAGATCATGATGAATAGTATGTGGTGAAAAACTCAATTCCAGATTCCCCAATGAAATTTTTCCCTACCTGCAGTCTATCACATTTCTGTACAATTTGGAAATGTGATACACTGATCTCCAACTACTTGGTTAATTGCAGATCCTCCAAAATTCAAAAATCTCTAAACCTTCCATGACAAAACAGCCCACTTTACTGCCACATTATCTCCCACAATTCCAACAATGGTGCCAGTGGCTGCATTATTTATCAAATGCATATTGCACCACTTCAAAAGTACAAGAGCAACAGGTATATGCGACAAGTTGTCACTTCTTACATTCACTAACCAGTCATCCATCTTTTATTTTTCTGCTATATAGCAGATGTATCTCACTAGCCAATCTATAGTAGTGAGTAAGATGTTCATATTCTGTTAATAAACTGAGCTTATTATTTAAGGAAAAACTTGTCCCAATATGCTCTTTATCTTGGATTTCAGAAGCAATGATGTTTTTTAGTTAGATATTTAATTTGGAAATACTTAGTGCTTGCTTTGTCCTGACAGCCAAGAACATGAGGAATAATGGCAAATGTATGATATTAGCCTCTTCCCACCTGCTCAACTATTCAATAACACTATGGTTGTTATATCAGAGTCAACTTCATGTAGTATTCACAGAGTCCCTGATAAGTTTATTCTCCAAAAATCTATGAAACTCTAACTTAAAGATACTCAACAATTTATGTTACCATGATGTCAGGAATCTAAGACAAAGAACAAGTTGGGCTCAAACTTTTCTTAAGAATTAATGCCAGTGTGGCTTCAGAGAATGGAAATCTTACGGAACTTGTACCAAAGGAAAAAGAACTATAGGTACAAGTGATAGAAATGACATCTATGGTAGAAGCCAAAAAATTCCTCAAAGCAAATAAAATAACAATATGAAGAAGTGCTTAAAATCTCTCAGCTTTTTACAGAATCAGTGGGCAACACTGATTCTAGGAAATGGACAAGTGTGTCACTTGCACCTTGAACTGTCTTCCAATCCCTCCTCCCCAGCGAATAAGGATGTATTGGGTGCTACCCTCTGAACTTGTTTCTTTGGAGATCTCCTTCACATCAAACCCTCTCCACTGCAGTGCTACAGTGAGTAGCAACTCTCAACACTTCCTAAAGGAAGGTGATAACTCAAGCTTACATTAATGGCCTCTTCTGGTTGTGTATTCTCTTCCCACAGCGACCTCTTCATCCAGGCCAGTGGCAAGATTAAAATTGAACTTGGACCCTGATATATACAGACAAAGAAGATATTCCACCTTCGTATTGGAATGTCTTAGTCAGAGTAGCAGGTGAAAGTGAAAAACAACAGATTTCAGCCTCTTATAATTTCCTCCTTTATGGAATTTCTCCTGATTAGTGAGTGTTAATATCTTATCTCAGTGCACCATCACTATGATAGTTCATCTTTGCATATTGATGTTTATAGTGAATATAATTTTTGAACTGTCAATATTTGTGGGGTTTTATATGCATATTATGGAATTTGCAGGCTTTCCTTTGCTTCACTTGAGATGGAACACAATTAGTCTATAACTTTATCCACTAGAAATGAACTGACAGAAGTAGGACTCCATTTCCCAATTATATTTCTCTGCTCCTTGATTCAGATGAGGAAAATATGAGTAGAAGGTTTGGACCCATAATCAGTCAACACTGTCAATGAAATAGATTTAACAGCCATATATGGTAGAAAGTGGGACACTGATAGTCTGGTGATTAAGCTTTTTTAAAATATCATCTGACAGAAAGAATGTAAGCAACCAGCTTCTTGTCCTCCATTCATTATCTGATTAATTACCAGATCAGGTAACCTGGTTGTTACAGCTTGCCAATATCCTATAATAAAGTCGATGAGAAAGATTTCATTTGACACTGTCTTGTGTATTTCTTCACTTCTAATTAGAAACATTAAAGGAAAGATTCCCCAAAGTTATATACTTTTAATATCTATGCATCAAAGTGGTTCTGTTATCCCAAACTAGACAATTACCTAAGTATTCTCTATGCTTCCCCTTACATAGACATTTAAACTACTTTCCCAGCAGCAGTCAGAGAAAAGACAATTAAAATGTTGTGACAGTGACAAATTACAAATCCAAATTTTAAAATTGTTTTATATGGATTTTATATAAACTGGAATGGGACAGACACCATTCTGTGATAACTGATTTACATTTAAAGATCCTTTTCAAAGCACTCATTATTTATCTTATAAGAATATACAACCAAATAATAGGTGAATTTGTAAGGGAATTAGTAGTATTCTGTGTGAACAAAATTTATCATTGTATTTACAGGGCATGTTTTATTAACCAAGGTAAGATACATTCAGATTATTTCAGGTAAACATTTCCTGTCTAATGATGCTGTAAAAATTCTTTATTCTTTGAGTTATCAGATGTCCTTTGTGTTTTCACTAAACAATATTTATTCAATCATGGAGTCATAGAACATTAAAATCAGAATCAGGTTTATTATCACCGGCATGTGGCGTGAGATTTGTTACAGCACAGAAAAAGATCCTTTGGCCCATATGGTCCATGCTGAACTGTCCTGAAGAAGGGCCTGAGGGTCTTGGCCCGAAAAGTCAACATTTATTCACTTCTGTGGTTGTTGCCTGACCTGCTGAGTTCCTCCAGCATTTTGTGTGTATATGCCAAACTACCTGCCTGGTCCAATCAACTTGCATCTGGACAATAGCCATCCCATCCATGTACCTATCCAAACTTCTCTTAAATGTTGAAGTCAAACTTGCATCCACCACTTCTGCTGGCAGTTCTTTCCACACTCCCTGTACCCTCAGAGTGAAGAAATGTCCTTCATGTTCCCCTTAAATATTTCACCTTTCATACTTAACCTATGACCTCTAGTTTTCATCCTACCCAACTTCAGTGGAAAAAGCCTGCTTCGATTTACCTTGTCTGTACCCCTCACAATTTTGTATACCTCTATCAATCTCCCTTCATTCACCAATACTCTAATAAAGACCTAATCTATCCAACATTCCCTATATAGAGAACATGAAAGAAATAATTTTCTCTGAAGAAAATAATCACCAACTTCATTCTTTCAATCAATTCAGTTATTTTTAAAAAGCTGCTAAGATCTTCTGTGCCAAGTATTTACACATTGTTGTGGTGAGACAAGATATGTTATCATCAGGGTATATGTTGATAGCAGCTTTTCATCCTGACATAATCAACCATCTCAGATAGGTCTGAGGAGAAGGGTTAGACAAAACAGACATCCTGGTGGTCAGACACAGTGCCAAGAACTTTGTTCTGTGTAAAATAACATTTGTTTTGAAATAGTGGTAGAGAAATCAGCTGTTATAAAATTCAGAAGTTAGACATTCATAAGACTGCCAGCAGTTAAAACCAAAAGAAGGCATTAGCATGAATATTGAGGAGCACAATGCCGGGACTTAAAATCAAAATTGTCTTTGGAATGTATGAAAAAATAAATCTAGCTCAGGTCACAGCAGGAATGAGACACCACAGCTAATATCACGAACATCAGATGGTCAGGAAGATTACCAACAGCATCAGGAGAAACATACTCTGGATGGGATGGTGAAAACACCCCAAGGGTTTTGCCAGTCTTATTGAGAAGGAAATGATATAGCTCCTGCTGGACTGGAAGACCATCAGCAACAGATTTATGAAAATCAGACTGAGTGGGAAACAATGGCATCACTCTAGTTCAGTGCAATATTCCAACAGCTGACAGTGATTCTACCTTAAACTTGGCATCCAGGTTTCTCATGAAGCTAACTTTATTATGGAATGCTAAAACGTATCATGCCATAATAAATTACCTTCATGACAAACCTGAATGCCGAAGTCAATAAGGACAATGCAGATAATAATAGTGTAATGGGAAGAATAGGAATAGAAATGGAAAAAAGACTTGTTGATATCTGCACTGTAAATGAACAAGTTAGCAGTGGACATCATTTCAGCATTGTGATGTGAATTTCACATTGTGACAACCTCTGTTAAGGTATAACAGAAATATCAGTCCACCATAGAAGGTATTTACGCTTAGTAGCCACTTTACAAGGTACAGGAGTTCACCAAATAAAATGGCCACAGGAGTGACCTGTGTGGTCTTCTGCTGCTGTGACCCATCCACTTCAAGATTCGACATGCTGTGCATACAGAGATGCTTTTCTCCACATTACTCTTGTAACGCATGGTTACTTGAGTTACAGCTGGCTTACTATCTGCTTGAACCAGTCTGGACAATTTCCCCTGACCTTATTCTCCTCATTAACAAGGCACTTTTGTCAACAGAACTGCCATTCACAGGATTTTTTTTTGTTATTTTGCACCATTCTCTGTAAACTCTAGAGACTGTTGTGCATGAAAATTTTAGGAGATCAGAAGTTCTTGAGATACTCAAACCACCCTGTCTGGCACCAACAATCTTTTCACAGTCAATGTCACTTAGATGACATTTCTTTACCATTCTGATTGTTGATCTGAACAACAATTGAACCTCTTGATTTTGTCTTCATGCTTTTATGCATCAAGTTGCTGCCACATGATTGGCTGATTAGATATTTGCATTAATGAGGAGGTGTGGCCACCAAGAGTAGGTATTTTTACATAACTAACAAACTAAAGTTTGGCAGAATGAAGAAGGCCCAAATTTCTGCAGGTAAAGCATGAAACTCAGGCACATGATAAACAGAAAAGGTAGCCAATGAAATTGATAGGAAATAAGGAGAAGTGGCAAGAGTCCATATATACAGGAATGAAGCCTATTTAAGCTAGGCTGTAAAAGGAAAAAAGAGGGACAGAGCATACATCCAATATGTGGAATGCGAAGACACTGGAGGATCTTCTAGATGCAAAGCCCCAAAGGTTAGAGGACAAAAACAATGGCCGGTAGAATGAGGCAAATTGGCAAGCAATACCCCTTTGTAAGAGAAGATATTGATAAGCTGGCAACACAAACAGTCAGGGCAGCTGCCTCTGGTGATCAAAGAATTGAGAATAAAACGGCATGGCTTATTAATGGAAAACAACTAACATACTCACCAGTGACAAGCAAGCCCATCTACTGACAGCAGTAAAACAGTGTGTTTACTGGATAGTGCTCCACGAACTACTGAACACGAAGCTGCCTGAAGAGATAGCATTCAGGAAGCAGAAGAAAGTCTTACTATCAACGTAGACACCCTGATAAAGAAAATATCATCCAATCTATCAAATCCTCAAAATAAGTGAAAGCAAAGACAACTTGAACATGAAATTGTCAAAACAAATCTAAGTCACATAAGTCCAGAGAAGGGAAAAAAGTCAAGATAAGTGGACCTATAGGTTTTTATTGAGGATACACAGGAAAGGAGGGTGTGTGGATACATGCTAGCACCT
Organism: Mobula birostris; assembly: GCF_030028105.1. Lineage (NCBI taxonomy): Eukaryota > Metazoa > Chordata > Chondrichthyes > Myliobatiformes > Myliobatidae > Mobula > Mobula birostris. Next base: position 89,275,611 of record NC_092380.1, on the reverse strand, counting down.
CTATGAACCAAGGTATACCTAAGTTCATATTTCTGGCTGTTGATAGCACTCCCAGAAAAGAAGCAAGTTATGTAAAGACTATCTTTACGCAGTCCAGTATTTTACTTTACAGGACATAGAACATTATTCAGAATGGTAATGGAAACTTTGCATAAGTTTATAGACCATTCAGAATGTTCAGATAGCATGAATAAAACCAGCCTGTGGCATATTTTGTAAACACTAGGAAACTTTCTGCATTTGATCAGCATCGTCAAAAGTTTCTCTTTAACTTGACATGCAAATTTTGATTAGAGTGAACTCAAATACTTCAGAGATATATCATGTTTGCAATTCTCTTCAAGTGTCATTGATTAGGTAATGGGGTTAGAACAGGAGACATACCAAGATGATCAGATTGATATCCTTTGTATCCCTTGAAAGCATTGACTTTGCAGATGATCTTGTCGTCCTATTTCATACCAAATGACCCAAAAAACCTGAATTAAATACTTAGAGCAAACACATCAGACTGAACATTAACTACAATAGCTGCTATCATCTTTAAAAGTTCCTCACCATCACCAGAACAGAGAGAGGTTACCAGCTTCACTGAAAGAGAAACATACACGTACTGTACATCAACCAGGATGGTGGAATAACTCAGTACATCAACAACAGAATATTTTCAGGAATTTGAAGTACTTTACAGATCAGTAAAATTCAGTTCAAAGTTTATATGTTTTCAGTATTTCTCAATAATGCCGAAAATGATAGGACATGATAGAATATGATGTGTCCAAACTGTCTTCAAACTGCTTCAGAAGAATCCTTCATTTCTTTTGGTCCAGAATAAGTTCTTATCAGGACTCGTATCATAAAATGGGCCAAGGTTGTACTGTATGAGAAGCATAATTGCTAGAAGGTGTAGATGATGGTCCAACAATATGTCTCTGATGAAAGCCAATTTCATCACTATAACAGCAATAAGAACATTAGAGATAGGAGCAGAATTAGGCCATTCAACCCATCAAGTCTACTCTGCCGTCTGATCATAAGAACATAACACAGAGGAGTAGAATTAGGCCATTCGACCCTTTGAGTCTGCTCCGCCATTCAATCATGGCTGATCTTTTTTTTCCCTTCTCAACTCCACTTCGCAGCCTTCTCCCCGTAACCTTTCATCCCATGTCCAATCATGAACTTATCAAGCTCTGCCTTAATTATACCCAATGAACTGGCCTCCACGGCTGCCTGTGGTAACAAATTCCACAAATTCTCCACCCCCTGGTTATAGAAATTTCTCTGCATCTCTGTTTTCAATGGACGTCTCTCTATCCTAAGTCTTGTGCTAGACTCCCCCACCATGGGAAATATCCTTTCACATCCACTCTGCCTAGGCCTTTCAATATTCGAAAGGTTTCAATGAGATCCACCCCTCATCCTTCTAAATTCCAGTGAGTACAGATCCAGAGCTATCAAACGTTCCTTGTATGATAATCCTTTTATTACCAGAATCATTCTTCTGAACCTCCTCTGAACCCTCTCCAATGCCAGCACACCTTTTCTAAGATGAGGGGCCCAAAATCGCTCACAATACTCAAGATAAGGCCTCACCAGTACCTTATAAAGCCTCAGCATCACATCCTTGCTCTTGTATTCTAGACCTCTTGAAATGAATGCTAACATTGCATTTGCCTTCCTCACCACCAACTGTACCTGCAAGTTAACCTTTAGGGTGTTCAGCACAAGGACTCCCAAGTCCCTTTGCATCTCAGATTTTTGGATTTTCTCCCCGTTTAGAAAATAGTTTGCACATTTATTTCTGCTACCAAAATGCATGACCATTTTCCAACATTGTGTTTCATTTGCCACTTTCTTGCCCATTCTCCTAACCTGTCTAAATCCTTCTGCAGCCTACCTGTTTCCTCAACACTACCTGCCCCTACACCAATCTTCATATCATCTGCAAACTTGGCAGCAAAGCCATCTATTCCATCATCTAAATCATTAATATACAGCATAAAAAGAAGTAGTCCCAACACCGACCACTGCAGAATGCCACTAGTCACTGGCAGCCAATGAGAAAAGGATTCTTCTCTTCCCACTGCCTGCCTCCTACTGATCAACCAATGCTCTAACCACGTCATTAACTTTCCTGTAATACCAAGCTGTTAACTTGGTAAGCAGCCTCAAGTGTGGCACCTTGTCAAAGCCCTTCTGAAAGTCCAAGTATAAAAACATCCGCTGCATCCCCTTTATCTATCTTACTCAAAGGATAATCTCCTCAAAGGTTCCCAACAGGTTTGCCAGGCAAGAGTTTCCATTAAGGAAACCATGCTGACTTTGTCCTATCTTGTCCTGTGTCACTAAGTACTCCATAGCCTTATCCTTAACAACAGTCTCCAACGTTTTCCCAACCACTGAGGTCAGGCTGAATGGTCTATAATTTCCTTTCTGCAGTCTTCTTCCTTTCTTAAAGAGTGGAGTGACACTTGCAGTTTTCCAATCCACTGGCACCATTCTAGAGTCCTATGATTTTTGAAAGATCATTACTAATGGCTCCAATAGTATCACTACCTCTTTCAGAACCCTAGGGTGCAGTTCATCTGGTCCAGGTGACTTGTGTGCCCTTAGATCTTTCAGATTTTTGAGCACCCTCTCCCTTGTAATAGTAACTGTGCTCACTCTCTTCCTTCACATGCTTCAACATCTAGCACACTACTAATGTCTTCCACATTGAGTGCTGATGCAAAATACTCATTTAGTTCATCTGCCATCTCCTTCTCCCCCATTATTATTTCTCCGGCCTCATTTTCTAGCAGTCCTACATTCACTCTCATCTCTCTTTTGTTTTTACATACTTGAAAAAGCTTTTACTATCCACTTTGATATTGTTTGTTAGCTTACTTTCATATTTCATTTTTTCCCTCGTAGTGATTCTTTTAGTTGCTCTCTGTAGGGTTTTAAAAGCTTCCCAATCCTCTGTCTTTCCACTAATTTTTGCGTTGTTGTATGACCTCTCTTTTGCTGTTACATTAGCTTTGACTTCCCCCATCAGCCACAGTCATACTATTTTGCCATTTGAGTATTTCTTTGTTTTTGGAATACATCTATCCTGCATCTTCCTCATTTTTTTCAGAAGCTCACATCATTGCTGCTCTGCTGTCATCTCTGCCAGCAGCTGCTTCCAGATTACTTTGGCCAACTCCTATCTCATACCCCTGTGATTTCCTTTACTCCACTGAAATACTGCCACATAAGACTTTACTTTCTCCTTATCAGATTTCAAGTTGAACTCAATCATGTTGTGATCACTATCGTCTAAGGGTTCTTTTACCTTAAGCTCCCTAATCACCTCTGGTTTATTAAATTACACCCAATTCAGTATAGCTGATACCCTAGTCTCAATGACCAACTACTCTAAAATGCCATCTCATAGGCATTCAACAAACTCACTTTCTTGAGATCCATTACCAACCTGATGTTCCCAATTGATGTGCATGTTGAAATCTCCCATGATTATCATAACATTGCCCTTTGGATATGCCTTTTCTATTTCCATTGTAATGTGTGGTCCACATTCCAGCTATGTTGGGAGGCCTGTATATAGCTGCCATCAGTGTCCTTTTACCCTTGCATTTTCTTAACTCAACCCATAAGGATTCTACATCTTCTGATCCTATGTCACATCTTTTGACTGATTTGATGCCATTCTTTACCAGCAGAGCCTCACCACCCCCTTTGCCTACCTTCCTATCCCTCCCATCATGGTTGATTTTACCCTCTCAAGCCCATTCACTGTCTTCTGGCACCTTTGATGCCCTAACTAATTAAGAACCTATCAACCTCTGCTTTAAATTACCCAATGATATGGCCTCCAAACTGACTGTGGCAATAAATTCCACAGATTGACCACCCTCTGGCTAAATAAATACCTTATCATCTCTGTTTTAAAGAAACTTCCTTCTATACTGAGGCTGTACACCCTGCTCCAAAACACTCACACTACTGAAAACCCATTTGAATAGTTTATTTTCTCCAAAGAATGGTAGGCATCTTCCCCTTTACGACCACCCACCGCTCAAGTGTGGATTTATTAACTGATACAAGATTTATTAGCTAATACAGGACCAATTCATAACAAACATCATCATGGAATCACAGAAAAATGCAACATTTTGCATTTCCTGTGAGAAATTTCATTTGTTTTCATCCATTTATTTCCTCAGCTATTTCCTCTTGACAAATTTACTCTCCTTCTCATGGTTCATCCTGCCTCTAAGCATTTGTATATTGCATATTTGCATTCAATAATTCTACAACTCTTGTTGTCAGTTTTCTACACCTCATGCTCCCAGTATTATTTATTTATTTATTTATTACGCCTTTTTTTATTTGCACAGTTTGTCTTCTTTTGCACATAGGTTGTTTGTCAGTAATTGTGTGCAGTTTTTCACTGATTGTTTTGTATTTCTTTGTTCTACTGTGAATGCCTGCAAGCAAATGAATCTCAGGATAGTATATGGTGGCATATACATATTTTGATAATCAATTTACTTTGAACTTTGAAGTGATGGTATATGTTTGAACATAAATATTTTTTTCAGGAATTTCATTTTCAAATTATTAGAATTAAATAACAAAATGCTACAGAGCACATACCTACCTAGTCCGCTATTATTGCTAATTGTTTTATTTTGTATTTGCAGTTTGTCTTCTTTTGCACATTGGTTGTTTGTCTTTTTTTGTATGTAATTTTTCATTGATTCTACAGTATTTCTTTAATCTACTGTGAATGCTGCAAGGAAATGAATCTCAATGTAAGATAGTGTATGGTGACATATAAGTACTTGGATAATAAATTTACTTTGAACTTTGAATAATTAGTAAGCATCCAACAGTTAGATTCAACTTGAGTACTGCTGAAAATTGAAGATCAGTTCTTAACAGTTGCAACGTGTATGCATACAGATTTATTTTCCCATATGTTCATTAATAGCTCTCTGTGTATGTTCAGGATTTTGCACCGTGAGATAAAACAATAAATGGAAAAATGAACCATTGGTGGTGGTACCAAGTTTAGAGCACTGAATATAATTTTCGCACTACAAGATAGTATGGATGGTAAAACTAATTATACGTATATGAAATACAGTTCATATTCACTTTCAATCTTCCGTCAGTACATATTGAAGCTTGTAGCTGAGAACAATATATGTAGCAAGGTGTCTGGATTTCCACTCTGTTTTCTGTGATTTCTAAGATGCCCAATTTAGTTCATGTCTGAATCATCTCACAGGCACAATGCAAATTGTTTATAACAGGCATGGAACTTACCAATTACTTACGAATTATAAAAAAGAAACCTTAAGTGGAATGATTTAATTTCCATCAATCAGTTTTCAAATGTGAAGTCAGACACCAAGAGGAATGATATAATTTCATTCATCCAGAGTCATTAAAGTTGAGTTCAGACATAAATAAATTGTCAAATGGTGATTTATTTGCAACATCCAGTTAACGAAATCAATTCCACGGTGAAATTAACATTGCAAATTACAACACTAGATATTGTTAACAGAGTTTAAACTGATATAAGCCCTAATGTAATTTGTATACTACAAGTATTTGAAACATAATTGTGCTCTCTTGGTTTCAATACTCAAGATATATTTTGCATGAGAAAGTTATGAAATAGATCAATAAAATTGCATTTACAGTTGGTGTTGAGCACATTGCTGTTGAATTATCAATGTCAAATAAGGGATTTTCCTACCTGTGTGGGAACAGACATATAATCTAGGCTTTTAGCTGTTCAGCTTTATAGAACCAACTCTTGCTCATCCTCTGGGTTTCTGGGCTGATGAGCTTCACTCAGAACAAATAAAATCTGTTGACATCATCTTCCTTTCTTGTTCATTTTATTTTTATTTAATTTAAATTTTCAGCACGGAATTGGCCCTTCCGACCCTTCGAGCCACGCTACCCAACAATCCCCCAATTCAACCTCAGCCTAATCACGGGAACGGACGAACTCCTTACAGGCAGCGACAGGAATTGAACCCGGGTCACCCACCTGTACTGTAAAGCATTGCGCTAACCTCTATGCTACCATGCCGCCCCCTCTTGTTCATGTTCGCCTCATCCTCATTAATTAGCTGCAGTGGAGTGTTGTGTTGACACCTGTTGCAAGCTTACTTCTGTAAGGTTAAACATTTAACATTACTGGACTTCCATGGCCAGATCAGCCATGATCTTATTGAATAGTGGAACAGGCTCGACGGGTCAGATGGCCTACTCCTGCTCCTGTTGCTTATGTTCTTACGTACTGTTACAAAATTACTTTTGTAAGGATAAAGACTTAAAAATTTTCAACTTCATTTTCAACACTTATTTTTTCTGAATTTCACTTATTTCCTCGTGCATTACCATCCACTTTCTGCTTTCAGAATCAGAAAGAACATAGACATGTATCTTAAATATTGCCAAAAAATGCTCCAAATCCTAGAAGACAGCAGGAAAATCTATGTGGATTTCTTTCAGAATTTCAGTCAACTAAACAGGTATGTGTCAGAAGTTGAAAGCCAAATAACACATAACTTCTACGGATTCAGAGCCTATTCTTCTGACTTTTCCACGAATCAGGGTTCTGATAGAGGTCCTTATGCTACCATTGATATTTTCCACCCTTCGTCATTTGTTCTTTTGTTGATTATATGAACAAATTAGCCACTTATCTGAATCTTCAATTTACCATCTCACTGGGTCTATATCAACAGAACAAAGCTCGTACCCACAGGAGTTTTGAAGAGTTCAAAGTAACTTGTTTGATAAATCTAAGATCCTAAGAGATCTAGGCAGGTTAAATGCGGAGATGATGTTTCTTTATGTGGGGGGAAGGGAGTGTAGATTTTGAGCTCTCTGTTCAAAAGTAAAGGATCACCCACATAAGAGGTGTATTTATTTTATTCTCTCTGTGCCTTGTCTTCAGAACTCTCTTCCTCGAGAACATATGAATGTTTTCAAGGCAAAGTCAGTAAGATACTTGATAAGCAAGAAGATGATTACTGCAAGTGGACCCGAATGCAAGTTGAGGTTCAGCTGTCAGATCAGCCGCCAATTTATTAAATGGCAGAGAATAAATGAGAGGGCTGAGTGGCCTACTCTTGTTCCTAATTAAGTTTAGTTGAACATTCACACCTAGAGTCATAGAACTATACAGCATGAAAACATGCCTTTTGGTTCAACTTGTCCACGCCAGTCAGGGTACCCATTCGAATGCGTCCCATTTGCCATGCAGTTCAAGGCTAACCAGAACATGAATTCAAAGAAAGATACATTACAGAAGTAGGCCCTTCAGCCAGCAAAATCATGCCTATCATCAATATTTACAGCAATATTACACTAATTCCTTTTTTTAAAATCTTAGTACATTCTCATAAGCATCAACCTGCCCTCCACCCTCCCTGCACAATTTACAATTTTACTACTCTCCTACATAGTTGGGGCAATTTATACTGGCCAAATAAGCTACACATCCACATTTCTCTGGGATGTGGGAGAAAACTGGAGCACCTGATGGAATTCCTTGCAGTCACAAGTAAAGTGTGCAAATTTCACACAAGCAGCACCCAAGGTCAATTTTGATCCCAAATCTCTACTTCTGTGAGCCAGCAAGCCTGTCAGTCGTCTTGATGTACTGCCCATTATCTCAACTTCCTGGAAATACCTGATCTGCTAGAATCCAGCATTAAACCAGTTTTCTGAGAATGCTGTAGTCTGCTTTGGAAAAACTTAAGGACTGGTAATGACATGCACAATTGCTCTCTCAGAGCCTAATGTTTGAAAAAGTGCTTACTTTCAAAGAGAAACATGATTGCAGTCATTTGCAGATTGCATCACATCAGAAATTCAACTACACATTAAGGACTCAACCCAGGACTTGGACTCCAAGCCAGTGACATCATTTTTAAATTACAAAAGTTCAAAGGTTTATTTATTATTAAAGTATGTATGCAGTTAAAAACTCAGATTTTTCATCTCCAGTTAGCCATGAAACTAAGAAAACAATGGGTCAATTCAAAGAGAAACAGCAAACCCACCCCCTTCACAAAAAATGAACAGCAACATGATCATCAACCCCCTCCAAACCCCCCTCCCCATACAAAACATCGACCCCCAAGCCGCCCTGCACCTGCACAAAAAAATGAGAAACAACGAGTGACAACACAGAATAGAAAAACCATATGACTGAAAAGGTTTATGGTCCCTAATTCGAATCGATAAACGCGGACCTCAGTAACATCCTCTGGCACCATCGAAAGAGTGAGACACCATTCACAGATGCCTACCCGCTGTCCACAGCAATAGATCAACGATCCCATCAGTGATCAAAAGGCAGGTAGTCAGCGCTGAACCCTCATCACTTTAATCGCCGAATAATGGAAGTTTTAATCATTGAAACTGAGTCAAACATTGGCTCATGCCCCATCTCGTAGTTTCTTAAACTTAAATGCTTTATTCAGGACTGACCCACTGTGTCAACCAGGCATTCTTCTCCAGTAGACCCTAACTCTGCGTTAATTCTGAAGCCATCCTCCCTCCACTCTAAATCCAATCTCCTCATCTCTCTCCAGTTTCCATACATTCCGGAATTACCTGACTGCCCCTCTTCCCAGGTCCTTGTTGGACCTCTAACAGCTGTGCCCTCTGTGCTCAGCCTCTTCAGACCTGGCCCAGTCCGTTATTAAACTCACAATCTCCACAGCAGATAAAGCATAATATTCAACAGACACCTTGGGCCTGCTGTTCCAAGCAAATTAATGGACTGGATAATGGTTCCCACAGGGATCAGGTACATAATTCATCATCTGGAACACGGCCTTCGAAGCATTCATATCTCTGTAAATTCATGTTAAAGTTCATTGAATATTACAGCCAAACCAATGCCACATCATGAGCCCCATATCTTATCTCTGAACTGCATTATTCATTTACTGTTGTTGTTCCTTGACTGATTAATTGAAATTGTAAATAAAACTGTCAGCAAAGTTAGATATAACATGAATAAAATAGTGGTGGGGGGTTCTTTTTTGTGGTTCAAATCCAGAATGCACAGATGTGAGACATAAAGATGCATGATGCAACTGAAGGTAGGGTAAGTTTTTTTTTAATCATTTGAGATGAATCATAGCTTGGTACTTTTATAATGTCACTGTTACCCAGGACTTGTCAAACTAAGGCTGGATATTACTGCATAATTATGAGTACTTTTGAATGTAACTGACAGCGTTATACATAATGTAATGGCATTATCTGTCTGTAAGACTAGCTTCAAAATGCTTAAGAGGCTGGAAGTCAGAATCTTTGAAGTTGATTTTTTTCTGAAGATTTTGTGATTGATTCAGAAGATTCACTTAAAAAGCTCTCATTGTGGACTGGATCACACTACTTGGTGCCAGTATCTTAAAACCTAACCATTCCCAGGCCACAATTGGACCAGACCATTTGTTGTCTCATTGCAATAAGGGTTGTGGTTCTATGCCTGTACTATCATTAAGGTAGCAATTTCCACATCAGAGAACTAGCAACATGGTGTCTGCTGTCATCCATGTCTGTCTTACCTCAGGTTGACTATGTCCTCCATAAACAAGCTCATTGAAAACTCTCACAGCCCATATCCTAATTAGTATTGTTTCAGCTACCTGTCATCCCATACTCAATTAAAAAAAACATGGCTCTTGGTTGAACATGCTGAGCACCATTGATTTTCAAAAAATCTTTAACATTTTCAGATCATTCTATATCTGTGATTATTTATATATCTGTAACATTTTCCAGTTCTATAACATATTGAGATCTGTAATCCTCTATTTTGGTTTCCTAGACAGACGCTCTTGGTTTTAAATTCGCCATCACTGGTAGCAAACCAATAGTTGTTATTTCTTAGAAAGCCCTACTATTGTAACTCTGTTTTGTCCTTTCAGTTATTTCATAAAATCTATCTCTTTGCTAACTGGACAAATATGTGGATCACATTTATAACTTTTAATTGTTGATCTTCCTGGGACATGCTTTGAACATTTTACTGATTTAGAATCAATAAATTAATGCAGATTGTAGCTGTTTCAGAGGGTGGACTTCCATCTTACAACCTTGATATGAACTTAGCATAGAGTAGCTGCCTACAGTACATTGCATGGCAGGGCTTGAATGCTATCACCCCTTACAAAGTGAAACCAAATGATATCGATAACAAGGTTTCGCTTCCAAATGAGCTCAATGCTTGCTTTGACCATCAAAACATGTCGGAAGCTTCATGTACTCCCACAGCCTCCACCCCCATTTCCCCTGTGATTTCAGCATCTGAAGCCAATGCGAGAGCATTCTTCAGGAGGATGAACTCATGGAAAACATCCAGCTCCGATGGGGGACCTGGCCGAGTACTAAACACCTCTGGTGATCAACTGGCCAGAGTGCTTACTCCCATCTTTAACCTCTTGCTTCGGCAGTCTGAAGTACCCTCCTGTTCAAGCAGGCTTCAATTACTTGAGTGCCTAAGAGGAATATGGTAACCTGCCTCAATGTCTATCGCCTATAACACGTACATACACAGTGATGAAGCGCTCTGAGAGACTGGGGATGAAACATATCAGCTCCAACCTGAGCAACAACCTGGAAATGCTCCAATTTGTTTACTGTCACAGTAAGCCAACAGCAAATGCCATTTCACTGGTCCCTCATTCAACCCTAGAATATCTGGTCAGCAAAGAACACCAGGATTCTCTTCACTGACTATAGCTCAGCATTCAATATTAACCTCACCTCAATACTAATCAATAAGCTTCAAGACCTTGGCCCCAACTCCCCTTTGTACAACTAGATCCTCAATTTCATCACCTGCAGACCTCAGTCAGTTTGGATTGGCAACAGCATCTCCTTCACAGTCCCTACCAGCACAGGTGCGTCACGACGTTGTGTGCTTAGCCGCCTGCTCGACTCACTTTATACTTATGACTGACAGCCTAAGTACAGCACCAATGTCATATTTAACTTTGCTGACAACTCCACGGTCCTTGGCCAAATCAAAGGCAGTGATGAATCTGAAAATCCGGCTGAGTGATGTCACAACAACAACCTCTCACTCAATGTCAGTAAGACCAAGGAGCTGATTATTGACTTCATGAGAAGAAAACCAGAGTTCCACGGACAGTGTTAGCTCAGCAACTTTAAATTCCTCAGTGTTATCATTTCAGACTATCTTTCCTGGATCCAGCACGTAAGTGCCGTTACAAAGAAAGCACTGCATCGACTCTAATTTTCCAGAAGTTAGCAAAAATTCAGCATGTCATCTAGAACTTTGAAGTGCTACTATAGATGTGTGGTGGAGAGTATTTTGACTGATCACATCATGGCCTGGTATAGAAACACCAATGCCCTTGAATGGAGAATCCTACAAAACATAGTGAATTTGACCCAGTTCATCACGGGTAAAGCCTCCCCCCCGCCACTATTGAGCACATTTACACGGAACACTGTCGCAGGAAGGCAACATCCATCCTCAAGGACCCCCACCATGCTCTCTTCTCGCTGTTACCATCAGGAAGAAGGTAAAGGAGTCTCAGGACCCACATCATCAGGTTCAGGAGCAGGTATTATCCCTTTGCCATCAGTCTCTTGAACCAAAAGGGATAACTACTGAACTTCGACTTCACCTTCCCTCTCCAGCAGCAGGATGAATTCTATCACTATCATAATATGATCACATCTCCTAAGGGTTCCTTTACCTCAAGCTCCCTAATCAAATCTGTTTCATTACACAACATCCAGTCCAGAATTCCCTTTCCGCTCGTGGGTTCAACCACATACTGCTATAAAAAGCAATTTCATAGGGATTCTACGAATTCCCTCTCTTGGGATCCAGCACAAACCTGATTTTCCCAATCTACCTACATATCAGTAATACCTCTCTGTCCTTTGTTAGCGAAAGAGAGCTTGTGGCATGTTGAATTGTCAGGTGAACAATAGTTTGTTTTTGGACCGCGGATCATGGTCTCTGTTTTGGGGCTTTGCTATTGCTTGCTTGGCGGGTGGTGGGTGCTGATCTTTCCTGCTGAATAAGCGATGGAGGAGGAGGGGGGAGAGTTGATGCTATGCTGCTGCTTGTGCATGGGGGAGAGAGGGGTCTTTAGGGTTGCAACATTTTTTCTGTCATTTATTCTTTGTGTTACTCTTCTGTTTTTGTGGATGTCTGCGAAGAGCAAGAATTTCAGGTTGTATACCGTCTGCGTACTCTAATATTAAATCGAGCCATTGAACCATATTGAAATCCCCCATGACTATTGTAGCATTGCCCTTTTGACATGCCTTGTCTATATCCTTTTGTAATTTATATCCCACATCTTGGCTACTGTTCAGAGGCACGTATAGAACTCTCATCAGAATCATTTTACCTTTGCAGTTTCTTAACTCTACTTACAAGGATTCTACAAGATGTACCAAGTAGTAGGTTAACTGGTCATTGTAAATTGTCCCTTGATTAGCCTAGGGTTAAATCAGGGATTGCTTAGCTGTGTGGTGAAGGGCCAGAACAGCATATTCCAGACTGAATCTCAATAAATAAATAAATTTTCTGATCCTACAGTATGTCATCTCTTTCCAAGGATTTGACTTAATTTTTTACCAACAGAGCCACACCACCCCCTCTGCATACCTGCCTCTCCTTTTGATACAATATATAAACTTGGATGTTAAGCTCCCAACTATGATCTTCTTTCAGCCATGACTCAGTGATACCCACAATCTCCAACTGTGCTATTAGATCATCTACTTTATTCCATATACTGTGTGTTTTCAAATATAACACCTTCAGTCCTGCTTTCATTACCCTTTTCAATCCTCCCCCCATGTTACACATCAACTCATCCCACTGACTGCAAGTTTTCCCAATCATTTGCATGTTCTTCCTCACAGTCTCACTACATTCTGCATCTATTTGTATACCAATTGCCCCATCCTCAGCCCAATCATCCAACTCCTGTTCCCCAGTCAAATTAGTTTAAATCCCCCTAACACGTTTTCAGTGTGTGGTGCGTGGCTAAGTGGTTAGGGCAATGGACTAGCGATCTAAAGGTTGTGGGTTCGAGCCTTGGCCAGGGCAATGTGTGTGTCCTTGAGCAAGGCACTTAACCACACAATGCTCCAGTCTACCCAGCTGAGGATGTGTACCAGCAAAAATGCTGGGGGTTAACCTCGCGATAGACTGGCGTCCTATCGGGGGGGGGGGGGGGGGAGTCTTGTACTCTCAGTCGCCTCACGCCATGGAAACCGGCATAAGCATCTGCCTGATGGGCCACAAGGCTCGTGGCAGACTTTAATATAACATGCTCTCAGAGGCAGAGCAAGGAAGGTTCATTGGTTTTATTCCTGGTGTGAGAGGATATCCCAATTAGAATATGTTTGTTTTTAATTTATCCATTTATCGGAATACAGGCATCATGGGAAAACCCGTCATTTATTCGATGATTTAGATTAGATGATGGTGCACTGTCATTTGTACCATAACAGTCATGTTGGATAGCGTTCCCTTTGAATTAAATGCAATGACAATGAACGAATAGCAATATAATGGAGGGGAACCTGCACGTCATGCACCTGTTGTCTTGTCCTCCTGGTTGGTAGAGCCCTTGGGTTTATGAAGTGCTGCCGAAGTAGCTTAGGTGAGTGGAGTACTGTACAAAAGTCTTAGGAGCATATATATAGCTAGGGTGCCAAAGACTTCTGCATAGTACTGTAGTAATTTTATGTATTTCATTGCTGCTGCAAAAGTAAAATACATTTCATGACATCTGTGAGTGATGATAAACCTGATTCTGATATGGGTCTCTATTGTGGACTGAGAGTAGGAAGGGGGCAGGGAGAGGGAAATCATGGTTGGGAAAAGGGGAAGGGAGAGGGGAGAGAGCGGGAAGCACCAGAGAGACTTCCTGTGATGATCAATAAACAAATGACTTTGCCTGGTGACTCAGAGCTGGGTGTGCCTGAACCCACACTGCCCTCCACCCTGGCACTCTTTCTCTGACACCTGTCCCACACCTCTCCCACGGCACTCCACTCTCACCATTCCCCACATCCTCTGCTCCCGCCAAATTTTCAAAATTGGTCTCCACTCCACGTTGACAAATACAACACTGTACAAAAGTCTTAGGCACCCTAGCTATATATATGTGTCTAAGTCTTTTGCACTATACTGCATACTGGACATTTTTATTACATGACACACACTGGATCAGAGGTACATTACTGATGGAAGAAATGAATGTTTAGTTTCTAGGCAAGTAGGCAGCTTTGGTGTTGAACTTCCAAAGTGGTGTTGGATACACACTCATCCATTCAGGTGGTGAATACTCCATCAAATATAAATATACGGCACAGTTATGTAGTGGTTAGTTGTAAAACTTTATAGCACCGGCTGTAAGATCAGGGTTCAATTCCTGCTGCTGTATGTAAGGAGCTTGTACATTCTTCCCGTGAACTCATGGGTTCCTTCCGAGTACTCCGGTTTCCTCTCATGTTCGAAAGACATACAAGTCAAGGTTAGTAAGTTGTGGTAGTACTCTGCTGGCGCCGAAAGCATGTTGACACTTGCGGCATTTCTGTGTTGATTGGTGACACAGACAACGCATTTCACTGTATGTTTCAATGAACATGTGACAAATAAAGAGAGTGAACCCTTGCAAGGCAGAAGGTCCCGATGGAGTAGCTGGTAAGTCTTTGAAAACCTGTGCCAACCAACTAGCAGGAGTATTCAAGGACATTTTCAATCTCTCACTGCTACAAGGAGAAGTTCCATCTTGCTTCAAAAAGGCAACAATTATACCAGTGCCTAAGAAGAATAATGTGGGCTGCCTTAATGACTATCACCCAGTAGCACTCACATCTACAGTGATGAAATGCTCTGAGAGGTTGGTCATGACTAGACTGAACTCCTGCCTCAGCAAGGACCTGGACCCATTGCAATTTGCCTACTACCACAATAGGTCAATGGCAGATGCAATGGCTCTCCACACGGCTTTAGACCACCTGGACAACACAAACACCTATGTCAGGATGCTGTTCATCAACTATAACTCAGCATTTAATACCATCATTCCCACAATCCTGATTGAGAAGTTGCAGAACCTGGGCCTCTGTAGCTCCCTCTGCAATTGGATCCTCGACTTCCTAATCAGAAGACCACAATCTGTTAGGATTGGTGATAACATCTCCTCCTCACTGACAATCAACACTGGTGCACCTCAGGGGTGTGTGCTTAGCCCACTGCTCTACTCTCTATATACACATGACTGTGTGGCTAGGCATAGCTCAAATACCATCTATAAATTTGCTGACAATACAACCATTGTTGGTAGAATCTCAGGTGGTGACGAGAGGGCGTACAGGAGTGAGATATGCCAACTAATGGAGTGCAGCAACAACCTGGCACTCAACGTCAATAAGACGAAAGAGCTGATTGTGGACTTCAGAAAGGGTAAGACGAAGGAACACATACCAATCCTCAGAGAGGGATCAGAAGCGGAGAGAGTGAGCAGCTTCAAGTTCCTGGGTGTCAGGAACTCTGAGGATCTAACCTGGTCCCAATATATCAATGCAGTTATGAAGAAGGCAAGACAGCAGCTATACTTTATTATGAGTTTGAAGAGATTTGTCATGTCAACAAATACACTCATAAACTTCTATAGTTGTACCGTGGAGAGCATTCTTACAGGCTGCCTCACTGTCTGGTATGGAGGGGCTACTGCACAGGACTGAAAGAAACTGCAGAGGTTGTAAATCTAGTCAGCTCCATCTTGGGCACTAGCCTACAAAGTACCCAGGACATCTTTAGGGAGCGGTGTCTCCGAATGGCAGTGTCCATTATTAAGGACGTCCAGCACCCAAGGCATGCCTTTTTCTCACTGTTACCATCAGGTAGGGGATACAGAAAACTGAAGGCACACACGCAGCGATTCAGGAACAACTCCTCTGCCATCCGATTCCTAAATGGACATTGAATCTTTGGACACAACTTCACCTTTTAAAAATATACAGTATTTTTGTTCTTGCACTTAAAAAAAAATCTATTCAATATACGTAATTGATTTACTTGTTTATTTATTATTATATTTTAATTTATTTATTTATTATGTTTTATTTTATTTTTTTCTCTCTCTGCTAGATTATGTATTGTATTGAACTGCTGCTGCTAAGTTAACAAATATCACGTCACATGCCGGTGATAATAAACCTGATTCTGATTCTTTA